>NC_069499.1:1401411335-1401777168 GCF_027579735.1 Bombina bombina | reverse complement strand
TTTCTCATTCACCGGATAAAAGGTTGACTTAGGTTTTAAGTTAGAGTGTTTAAATGTGGTTCATGTTGGGGTTGAATTGATAGATTGTGTTTGCCAATTTCTTTCTATTGGATTCTTGAGGAAATACCTCTTAAGTGTAAGTTTTCTAACAAATTGACTCACATTTATGTGAGTATTAAATTTGTTCATTGTAGCTGAGGGGGCAAAGCTTAAACCTAAGTTGAGGACTCTTTTTTCTTCCTCTGTTAAAACTTTTTTACTTATATTAAAGATTCCATTAGTAGGTGTTATTTGACTCTCTTTGTGTCCCTTTCTCTTTCGCCCTCCTCTAGACCCTCTCTGTTTCTTTTTCTTTCCCTTTGTAGTGGGCCTATATTGTACTCTGTATCTTTTGAAGTCCCTGGTGTCGGATGGCGTAACTCTAAAAAATCACTCTCATTTTTCTGGTTCTCATTTTTATATGTATCTGTATTTAATGGTTCAAATCGATTTGATGTTCTAATTATCCATTCGTTATTTTGTTGATCATATGATTTATAGTGTCTAGGTCTTTCCCACTCATCATCTCTTTTATCATAATATTGTCTTTGTCTGTCTGAATGTGATCTTTCGTTATATCTTCTATCCCATTGTTCCCAAGAGTTGTATCTGTTATAGTTTCTATATTCAGATCTATCTTGGGTTTGTTTGTAATATTGGTCATTTTGTGATATATTTCTATTTTGTCCAAATTGTCTGTCTCTGGTATGGCTGTATTGTGATCTTATTTGATTGAGTCTGTTGTATGTTCTCGAATTATAGCGTATATTAGATGAATATTGATCATCATATCTATTTCTGGACCAATGATTAGGTCTATAATTTGTCCTTTCTCTAAGTTTTGTATTTTCTTTTGGTTTTATATTCTCTCTTGTGTTTTGTATTTCAGTGTTAGGGTTCTCATCTATGTGTATTGGCTCTGTGTCTGAATAATCATCCATATCCCTGTTTAGTTTTCTCCATTTTACCTCTTGTAATTCATTGTTTAGACTAATTAGTTTAGCCAAGATTTCCCTTTGTCTATTTTTATATTCTTGGTGTTCTTTTTTATCAATCAATTTATTTTTTAACAGTGCAATACTTTTCTCAATTAATTCTAGTGATTCCTCACGTGATTTTTTAAAAATATTTAAAAAAGTGAGTGATGCTGTTTCAAGTGCCCCCTCCCATTCTTTTCTTAAACTATCCCTTAGTTTAAAAGTGCAATTCTTTTTTAGTCTCAGACCTCTCGGTATTATTTTCATATTTATATATTTTTCTAGGAAACTAAGTTCAGTCTTTTGTTTTAGTTCGCTAGTTAAATTTTTTTCTAGTTCACCCATGATTGTGTTTAGGTCATAATATTCAGTGTGTGTGTTATGACTTTCTTTTTCAGTTATTTCTTTAAGTGTTTTATCCCTCCACATAAAAATATCATCTTCCATTCTGAAGCTGCCTCAAACTTTAGTGTAATGGAACACTTGAGAGGATAGGAGATTAAACTGTTAGTGAGAAAGATGAGGCGCTGGAGAATTGACCCTGCTAGACTAATGTATTCTCCTCTAAGAAAACAGTGGTTGATATGTAGTGAATGTAGTCCAGCGCTAGATTAGCATGGGTAGAGTATTTAGTTAAATTCTATAATTTGAATATATTGTATTTTGTGATTGGATAAATGTTTAGTGTATGTACTGCAATGTTGTTATTATATATTTATTGTAGGTAATCCTAAGTATTTATCAACATTCAGTTAATAAAAAGATGTAAACAGGTATATACAACTGATATATATAAACTTGTTGTCTAATGTGAACTTCTTATCTATATATAAAAACTAATAAAACATTTGTATAATTAGACAGAAATTTAATAACTTGTTAAAAGCATACATAAAATAAAAAGGGACGTCTCCAATTGAATAACTGTAATATATATTTCAGCTATTTGATAATCAGGTACCTGTTATATAGTGTAACAAATGATAATGTCCAGAAATTGGATTAAAAAAACTTAAAGATCCAAACAAGATTACCTCCCCGCTATTGTGGCGGGTGTGTGTTACCGGTCCGTTAGTGAGAGACTGGTATTTAAAAATATGTCATGTGACTTTTCCTACGTCACACTTGTGATCGTAGCTGTTTCAATATAGTTGTAATGTAACCAGTGATATTCTGTCAAGTGCTTATTATGTTGCAATTTTTTTAAACTTTAATCTGTATGTGTATCCCCCTATTCCGTGTGTAATTAGGGAGTCTTAGGGGAGATTGCAACTTACGCTGGTCTCTTGGCACACCTGATTTCTCTTTTAGTGTGGTCTTTGCGGTCACATTCAGTGACTTGGATGTTAAACTTTGAGGTCACGTGCAGTGACTATAATGCAATCCTCGCAGTGTGGACTTGGCGGTCACTTGTAGTGGTGGGAATTGAACTCGTGACCTTTAGGGTAAGAGAGGGAGATCTTAACCATTAGGTTATGTGTATCTCACTTTCTGTGTTAGCCTAGTGGACTTGGCGGTCACTTGTAGTGACTGTAATGAGGTCTTTGCGGTCACAGAGGTGACTAGTGGTGGGGTCTTTGCGGTCACAAGTGGTGACTAGGAGTAGAATCTTTAGCGGACATCAGTGATGTTATACAGCAAGGTCTTTGCAGTCACAGATTGTGACTTGCATGTATTAACTTGCGGTTGTACCTAAGGTACATAAAAATTCCACCAATCCCCTAGGTAGACCAATAATATCAGGTATTGACTCCCTAACCTCTAACTTAGCAAAATATATAGACGGATATCTCCAAACATATGTTAAAGAATTACCTTCATACCTCAAAGATACTACAGAAATACTTCAAATTTTAAATAATATTAAATGGGAACACAACTACACTCTTGTAACATGTGATGTGACCTCCTTATATACAATAATTAATCATGAATTGGGCATAGAATCTGTTAGAAAATATCTTGATAAAGATACCACTCTAAAGAAAGAACAACAAGAGTTCATATTAAATGGTATCAGATTTATACTTGAACAAAATGATTTCTCTTTTGAGGGCAAGTTCTATAGACAAAGGACTGGGACAGCTATGGGTACAAGATTTGCACCCAGCTATGCCAATCTCTTTATGGGATATTGGGAAGAATCTTTCTTCCCTAGGCATGAGCTGGGTGCAAATCTTGTACTCTACAAGAGGTACATAGACAATGTTATTTTTATATGGAAAGGGGAACTGTCAGAATTAGAAATGTTAATCAATGACATGAACAATAATGATATGAATATTAACTTTACATATACTTTCAGTAAACAAAAAATTGTCTTCCTAGATCTAGATATAGAAACTATTGATAACCAATTAAATACGTCTACCCATTTCAAAGAAGTAGACGCTAATAGTTTCATACACTACAAAAGCTGCCACCTAGAAAGGTGGAAAAATAACATACCCAAAGGTCAATATCTGCGTATTAAAAGGAATTGTTCAAAACAATTAGACTATGAAAGACAAATAACAATCTTAGAAAATAAATTTAAAGAAAGAGGGTATGAGGCTAAAATAATACACCAAGCAAGGGAAGAGATAGATAAAATAGACCGCAAAGATCTACTATATTATAGAAATAAACAAAGTAGGGGCCATGGTGATACAAAGAATGAGGTAAATGTGTCATTTATTACAGATTACAACTGCAATAACAAATTAATAAACAAAATACTTAAAAAACACTGGCACATAGTACAGGCGGATCCCATAATAGGGGATAAAGTAACACAATTTCCAAAAATCATATACAGAAGAGCAAAAAATTTAAAAAATAAACTAGCACCAAGCGAATTGAAACCACTAAAAACAAGAAATCAAGATATAAACTTAGAAGGAAATAAAATAAAAGGCTTCTTTCCATGCTTTGGATGCCGATCCTGTAAATACAGTAGCAAACTAAAAGAAATAGAAGTGAATAACTTTAAATACAGAATTGATGAAACAATCAGATGTCAAGACAAAGGAATTATATACATAATTGAATGTTCATGTAAAAAGTACTATATAGGTGAAACGACAAGAACCCTCCGCGATAGAATTAGGGAACATCTGTCATGTATTGATAGAGGCACTCTTGACACACACCTCTATTCTCATTTTAGGGACATTCACAATAACAATCTCAAACATTTTAAATTCTGGGGTCTAGCCAAGATAACATAATTTATGTAAGAACTTACCTGATAAATTAATTTCTTTCATATTAGCAAGAGTCCATGAGCTAGTGACGTATGGGATATACATTCCTACCAGGAGGGGCAAAGTTTCCCAAACCTCAAAATGCCTACAAATACACCCCTCACCACACCCACAAATCAGTTTAACGAATAGCCAAGAAGTGGGGTGATAAGAAAAAAGTGCGAAAGCATATAAAATAAGGAATTGGAATAATTGTGCTTTATACAAAAAAATCATAACCACCACAAAAAAAGGGCGGGCCTCATGGACTCTTGCTAATATGAAAGAAATGAATTTATCAGGTAAGTTCTTACATAAATTATGTTTTCTTTCATGTAATTAGCAAGAGTCCATGAGCTAGTGACGTATGGGATAATGACTACCCAAGATGTGGATCTTTCCAAGCAAGAGTCACTAGAGAGGGAGGGATAAAATAAAGACAGCCAATTCCTGCTGAAAATAATCCACACCCAAAATAAAGTTTAATGAAGAACATAAACAGAAGATTCAAACTGAAACCGCTGCCTGAAGTACTTTTCTACCAAAAACTGCTTCAGAAGAAGAAAATACATCAAAATGGTAGAATTTAGTAAAAGTATGCAAAGAGGACCAAGTTGCTGCTTTGCAAATCTGATCAACCGAAGCTTCATTCCTAAACGCCCAGGAAGTAGAAACTGACCTAGTAGAATGAGCTGTAATCCTCTGAGGCAGAGTTTTACCCGACTCAACATAGGCATGATGAATTAAAGATTTCAACCAAGATGCCAAAGAAATGGCAGAAGCTTTCTGGCCTTTTCTAGAACCGGAAAAGATAACAAATAGACTAGAATTCTTTCGGAAAGACTTAGTAGATTCAACATAATATTTCAAAGCTCTAACAACATCCAAAGAATGCAACGATTTCTCCTTAGAATTCTTAGGATTAGGACATAATGAGGGAACCACAATTTCTCTACTAATGTTGTTGGAATTCACAACCTTATGTAAAAATTCAAAAGAAGTTCGCAACACCGCCTTATCCTGAGGAAAAATCAGAAAAGGAGACTCACAAGAAAGAGCAGATAATTCAGAGACTCTTCTGGCAGAAGAGATCGCCAAAAGAAACAAAACTTTCCAAGAAAGTAATTTAATGTCCAATAAATGCATGGGTTCAAAAGGAGGAGCTTGAAGAGCCCCCAGAACCAAATTCAAACTCCAAGGAGGAGAAATTGACTTAATGACAGGTTTTATACGAACCAAAGCTTGTACAAAACAATGAATATCAGGAAGATTAGCAATCTTTCTGTGAAAAAGAACAGAAAGAGCAGAGATTTGTCCTTTCAAAGAACTTGCGGATAAACCTTTATCTAAACCATCCTGAAGAAACTGTAAAATTCTCGGAATTCTAAAAGAATGCCAAGAAAAATGATGAGAAAGACACCAAGAAATATAAGTCTTCCAGACTCTATAATATATCTCTCTAGATACAGATTTACGAGCCTGTAACATAGTATTAATCACAGAGTCAGAGAAACCTCTTTGACCAAGAATCAAGCGTTCAATCTCCATACCTTTAAATTTAAGGATTTGAGATCCTGATGGAAAAAAGGACCTTGCGACAGAAGGTCTGGTCTTAGCGGAAGAGTCCACGGATGGCAAGAGGCCATCCGGACAAGATCCGCATACCAAAACCTGTGAGGCCATGCCGGAGCTACCAGCAGAACAAACGAGCATTCCTTCAGAATCTTGGAGCTTATTCTTGGAAGAAGAACTAGAGGCGGAAAGATATAGGCAGGATGATACTTCCAAGGAAGTGAAAATGCATCCACTGCTTCCGCCTGAGGATCCCGGGATCTGGACAGATACCTGGGAAGTTTCTTGTTTAGATGAGACGCCATCAGATCTATTTCTGGAAGCTCCCACATTTGAACAATCTGAAGAAATACCTCTGGGTGAAGAGACCATTCGCCCGGATGCAACATTTGGCGGCTGAGATAATCCGCTTCCCAATTGTCTATACCTGGGATATGAACCGCAGAGATTAGACAGGAGCTGGACTCCGCCCAAACCAGAATTCGAGATACTTCTTTCATAGCCAGAGGACTGTGAGTCCCTCCTTGATGATTGATGTATGCCACAGTTGTGACATTGTCTGTCTGAAAACAAATGAACGATTCTCTCTTCAGAAGAGGCCAAGACTGAAGAGCTCTGAAAATTGCACGGAGTTCCAAAATATTGATTGGTAATCTCACCTCCTGAGAGTCCCAAACTCCTTGTGCCGTCAGAGATCCCCACACAGCTCCCCAACCTGTAAGACTTGCATCTGTTGAAATTACAGTCCAGGTCGGAAGAACAAAAGAAGCCCCCTGAATTAAACGATGGTGATCTGTCCACCACGTTAGAGAGTGTCGTACAATCGGTTTTAAAGATATTAATTGAGATATCTTTGTGTAATCCCTGCACCATTGATTCAGCATACAGAGCTGAAGAGGTTGCATGTGAAAACGAGCAAAGGGGATCGCGTCCGATGCAGCAGTCATAAGACCTAGAATTTCCATGCATAAGGCTACCGAAGGGAATGATTGTGACTGAAGGTTTCGACAAGCTGAAATCAATTTTAGACAGAGTCATGGACACTGAATCTATCTGGAAACCCAGAAAGGTTACCCTTGTCTGAGGAATCAATGAACTTTTTAGTGAATTGATCCTCCAACCATGATCTTGAAGAAACAACACAAGTCGATTTGTATGAGATTCTGCTAAATGTGAAGACTGAGCAAGTACCAAGATATCGTCCAAATAAGGAAATACCACAATACCCTGTTCTCTGATTACAGACAGAAGGGCACCGAGAACCTTTGTAAAAATTCTTGGAGCTGTAGCTAGGCCAAACGGCAGAGCCACAAACTGGTAATGCTTGTCCAGAAAAGAGAATCTCAGGAACTGATAATGATCTGGATGAATCGGAATATGCAGATATGCATTCTGTAAATCTATTGTGGACATATAATGCCCTTGTTGAACAAAAGGCAAGATAGTCCTTACAGTTACCATTTTGAACGTTGGTATCCTTACATAACGATTCAATATTTTTAGATCCAGAACTGGTCTGAAGGAATTCTCCTTCTTTGGTACAATGAAGAGATTCGAATAAAACCCCAGCCCCTGTTCCAGAACTGGAACTGCCATAATTACTCCAGCCAACTCTAGATCTGAAACACATTTCAGAAATGCTTGAGCTTTCACTGGATTTACTGGGACACGGGAAAGAAAAAATCTCTTTGCAGGAGGTCTTATCTTGAAACCAATTCTGTACCCTTCTGAAACAATGTTCTGAATCCAAAGATTGTGAACAGAATTGATCCAAATTTCTTTGAAAAAACGTAACCTGCCCCCTACCAGCTGAGCTGGAATGAGGGCCGAACCTTCATGTGGACTTAGAAGCTGGCTTTGCTTTTCTAGAAGGCTTGGATTTATTCCAGACTGGAGATGGTTTCCAAACTGAAACTGCTCCTGAGGATGAAGGATCAGGCTTTTGTTCTTTGTTGAAACGAAAGGAACGAAAACGATTATTAGCCCTGTTTTTACCCTTAGATTTTTTATCCTGTGGTAAAAAAGTTCCTTTCCCACCAGTAACAGTTGAGATAATAGAATCCAACTGAGAACCAAATAATTTGTTACCCTGGAAAGAAATGGAAAGTAGAGTCGATTTAGAAGACATATCAGCATTCCAAGTTTTAAGCCATAAAGCTCTTCTAGCTAAAATAGCTAGAGACATAAACCTGACATCAACTCTGATAATATCAAAAATGGCATCACAGATAAAATTATTAGCATGTTGAAGAAGAATAATAATATTATGAGAATCATGATCTGTTACTTGTTGCGCTAAAGTTTCCAACCAAAAAGTTGAAGCTGCAGCAACACCAGCCAATGATATAGCTTTTCTTAGAAAGGATTCAATTTTCCTATCTAAAGGATCCTTA
This sequence comes from Bombina bombina, assembly GCF_027579735.1. Classification (NCBI taxonomy): domain Eukaryota; kingdom Metazoa; phylum Chordata; class Amphibia; order Anura; family Bombinatoridae; genus Bombina; species Bombina bombina. Next base: position 1,401,768,963 of record NC_069499.1, on the reverse strand, counting down.
AAGGAAGTATCATCTGACGTAGGAATAGTAGTACGTTTAGCAAGGGTAGAAATAGCCCCATCAACTTTAGGGATTTTGTCCCAAAATTCTAATCTGTCAGATGGCACAGGATATAATTGCTTAAAACGTTTAGAAGGAGTAAATGAATTACCCAAATTATTCCATTCTCTGGAAATTACTTCAGAAATAGCACCAGGAACAGGAAAAACTTCTGGAAGAACCACAGGAGATTTAAAGACCTTATCTAAACGTTTAGATTTAGTATCAAGAGGACCAGAATCCTCAATTTCTAAAGCAATTAGTACTTCTTTAAGTAAAGAACGAATAAATACCATTTTAAATAAATATGAAGATTTATCAGCATCAACCTCTGAGACAGAATCCTCTGAACCAGAAGAGTCATTAGAATCAGAATGATGATGTTCATTTAAAAATTCATCTGTATACAGAGAAGTTTTAAAAGATTTTTTATGTTTACTAGAAGGAGGAATAACAGACATAGCCTTCTTGATGGATTCAGAAACAAAATCTCTTATGTTATCAGGAAAATTCTGAACATTAGATGTTGATGGAACTGCAACAGGTAATGGTACATTACTAAAGGAAATATTATCTGCATTAACAAGTTTGTCATGACAATTAATACAAACAACAGCTGGAGGAACAGCTACCAAAAGTTTACAGCAGATACACTTAGCTTTGGTAGTTCCAGCACCAGACAGCGATTTTCCTGAAGTATCTTCTGACTCAGATGCAACGTGAGACATCTTGCAATATGTAAGAGAAAAAACAACATATAAAGCAAAATTGATCAAATTCCTTAAATGACAGTTTCAGGAATGGGAAAAAATGCCAAGGAACAAGCTTCTAGCAACCAGAAGCAAAGAAAAATGAGACTTAAATAATGTGGAGACAAAAGCGACGCCCATATTTTTTTAGCGCCAAATAAGACGCCCAAATTATTTGGCGCCTAAATGCTTTTGGCGCCAAAAATGACGCCACGTCCGGAACGCCGACATTTTTGGCGCAAAAGAACGTCAAAAATGACGCAACTTCCGGCGACACGTATGACGCCGGAAACAGAAAAGATTTTTTGCGCCAAAAAAGTCCGCGCCAAGAATGACGCAATAAAATGAAGCATTTTCAGCCCCGCGAGCCTAACAGCCCACAGGGAAAAAAGTCGAATTTTTAAGGTAAGAAAAATAATTGATTCAAGTGCATTATCCCAAATATGAAACTGATTGTCTGAAAATAAGGAATGTTGAACATCCTGAGTCAAGGCAAATAAATGTTTGAATACATATATTTAGAACTTTATTAAAAAAGTGCCCAACCATAGCTTAGAGTGTCACAGAAAATAAGACTTACTTACCCCAGGACACTCATCTACATGTTTGTAGAAAGCCAAACCAGTACTGAAACGAAAATCAGCAGAGGTAATGGTATATATATAAGAGTATATCGTCGATCTGAAAAGGGAGGTAAGAGATGAATCTCTACGACCGATAACAGAGAACCTATGAAATAGACCCCGTAGAAGGAGATCACTGCATTCAAGGCAATACTCTCCTCACATCCCTCTGTCATTCACTGCACGCTGAGAGGAAAACCGGGCTCCAACCTGCTGCGGAGCGCATATCAACGTAGAATCTAGCACAAACTTACTTCACCACCTCCATAGGAGGCAAAGTTTGTAAAACTGATTTGTGGGTGTGGTGAGGGGTGTATTTGTAGGCATTTTGAGGTTTGGGAAACTTTGCCCCTCCTGGTAGGAATGTATATCCCATACGTCACTAGCTCATGGACTCTTGCTAATTACATGAAAGAAAAAACTTAATTGGAGAGGGGGAAATTTAGAAAATCAATTATTGAAGTTAGAAGCAAAAATGATCTACAATATGGACACACTATTTCCAACTGGCTTAAATTCAGAGCTAGATATTTCCCCTTTCTTATAATAATTTTACATCATACTAATATATATAAATACCTCCATTCCATGGTAACACAGAAAGTGAGATACACATAGCCTAATGGTTAAGATCTCTCTCTCTCTCTAACCCTAAAGGTCACAAGTTCAATTCCCATCACATTCCTTTGTTGGTTCAGGTAAATGTTACTAAACATCCTTTACTACCACTAAAAACTATCTATATAGATTTTAGTCTCTTATGAATATCATCACTTCTTTCTCTATGGTCTTCATTTATACAAACAAAACCATATTGTAAATATAAATGTATATAAACATATATGTGTGTGTATATACATATACTTTCACTAATACATGTATTTCACTATATACAATGTTGAGGTAGATGTGGTTTAGTGGATAATACCCTCTGTTCAATTACCAAAAGGTCATGAGTTCAATCACAAAAGGGAATACTGAAAACAGTTTTAATTATTTTTTTTTTTTTTTTAAATTACTCACTAAGTCATAACTTTTTTATTTTAAAAAAATCTTTACTTATAATTTCTATTTGTTTTATATATTTAAAAATTAACATATGCTCAATATTCAAGCAACTATAAGCACATCAAAATCAATACAAATACATACATTATACATTATATAGATATATTTAGAACTCTCTAAATAATGTTTATTGCATTCTTAAAAGAACCTTTCTAGGATCTATTCATTCTCTTTCATTTATTACAACACAAAGAACAAAAACAAATGAAGAACAATAAGCTTCTTGTAGACACACACAACTATATAATTCCACCTTTATATTGAATTTCCATATATCTATACTTTCCACCTTTAATTAAATTACATAGAATAGCCAATCCAAACCAGTTAAACCCTATATATAGACTCAGGTGACACAGACAAACATGTCTTGATAAAGCCTAAGGGCGAAACGCGTTGACCTTGACACTGTTGTCACTCTGCACTCTATGCTTTTATTTTGATTGCTGTTATAATTGCCAAGAAAGGAAAGACAACTACTACAAGACTTCCTTTGCTGATTACCTCCTACAACATTGCAGCTGGACGTTGTTACAACCTGCATTTGTTTCTAATCAGCTCTACTAAGTTGCACAGAGAGATTGCCAAGTTTTACTTTGATCTCCAATGATACAGATCATTCTGTTAGTCACTACTAGTGACCGCAAAGATTTCCTCTAAGTCACCACTGTTAGTGACCGCAAAGACCACTTTTAAGTCACAATCTGTGACCACAAAGATACAACCGCAAGTTAATACATGCAAGTCACAATCTGTGACTGCAAAACCTTGCTGTATAACATCACTGATGTCCGCTAAAGATTCTAAACCTAGTCACCACTTGTGACCGCAAAGACCCCATCACTAGTCACCTCTGTGACCGCAAAGACCTCATAACAGTCACTACAAGTGACCGCCAAGTCCACTAGGCTAACACAGAAAGTGAGATACACATAGCCTAATGGTTAAGATATCCCTCTCTTACCCTAAAGGTCACAAGTTCAATTCCCACCGCTACAAGTGACCGCCAAGTCCACACTGCGAGGATTGCATTATAGTCACTGCACGAGACCGCAAAGTTTAACATCCAAGTCACTGAATGTGACCGCAAAGACCACACTAAAAGAGAAATCAGGTGTGCCAAGAGACCAGCGTAAGTTGCAATCTCCCCTAAAACTCCCTAATTACACATGGAATAGGGGGATACACATACAGATTAAAGTTTTAAAAAATTGCAACATAATAAGCACTTGACAGAATATCAAGGATCACTGGTTACTTTACAACTATATTGAAACAGCTACGATCACAAGTGTGACGTAGGAAAAGTCACATGACATATTTTTAAATACCAGTCTCTCACTAACGGACCGGTAACACACACCCGCCACAATAGCGGGGAGGTCATCTTGTTTGGATCTTTAAGTTTTTTTAATCCAATTTTTGGACATTATCATTTGTTACACTATATAACAGGCACCTGATTATCAAATAGCGGAAATATATACTACAGTTATTCAATTGTTTTCTCTGATGAAATCAATGTTATAAAGGAGACGTCCCTTTTTATTTTATGTATGCTTTTAACAAGTTATTAAATTTCTGTCTAATTATACAAATGTTTTATTAGTTTTTATATATAGATAAGAAGCTCACATTAGACAACAAGTTTATATATATCAGTTGTATATACCTGTTTACATCTTTTTATTAACTGAATGTTGATAAATACTTAGGATTACCTACAATAAATATATAATAACAACATTGCAGTACATACACTAAACATTTATCCAATCACAAAATACAATATATTCAAATTATAGAATTTAACTAAATACTCTACCCGTGCTAATCTAGTGCTGGACTACATTCACTACATATCAACCACTGTTTTCTTAGAGGAGAATACATTAGTCTAGCAGGGTCAATTCTCCAGCGCCTCATCTTTCTCACTACCAGTTTAATCTCCTATCCTCTCTAGTGGGCTACAGGACCTTGTCAGTGTGGGTCTTCTTAGTCTCTTGGAGTAAGGTAGAGGTAGTGGTCTTGTAGTGTGCCAGGAGTAGTGGATGGTACTTTTAAAGCCCTCAAATCACATGAGGTATGGGTATAGTAAATGGTATAAATTTCCCCCAATAATAGATATATCCTGGTATCTCCTCTATTTTTGTATATGGTCTCCAAAGTCTGATATATTAGAGTCCCAAACGTTAAAAATAATTAACAAAAAAGCCTTCTGGTGGCAAATAATTGGGTAGATTACGGGTTTTGCGTTATGAGAAAAAAGCAGCATTAAGCCTCATAACTCTTTTTTTTTACTACCGCTGGTATTACGAGTCTTGCAGATTTAGGGGCACCGCACACTTTTTTGGCCTTACCACAAATCAACTTACGCAAAATGCGCATAGTCTTTTTTCAATGGGACTTCCATAGCGCCGGTATTACAAGCTTGTCCTGGGAGGCCAAAAAGTGAGCGGTACAGCCTATCCCGTCAAGATTCGTACCGCATTTTAAAGTCAGTAGTTATGAATTTTACACTACAAAGCTGTAGCATAAAACTCATAACTAAAGTGCTAAAAAGTACACTAACACTCATAAACTACCTATTAACCCCTAAACCGAGGCCCTCCCGGAAATAGCCAACACTAAAATAAAATTAATAACCCTTAATCTGCCACCTCCGACATCGCCGCCACTATAATAAACATATTAACCCCTAAATCACCCACTCCCGCCTCGCAAACACTAGTTAAATATTATTAACCCCTAATCTGCCACCTCCGACATCGCTGCCACTATAATAAACATATTAACCCCTAAACAGCCGCACTCCCGCCTCGCAAACGATAGTCAAATATTATTAACCCCTAATCTGCTGTCCCTAACATCGCCGCCACCTACCTTCATTTATTAACCCCTAATCTGCTGTCCCTAACGTCGCCGCCACTGTATTAAATTTATTAACCCCTAAATCTAAGTCTAACCCTAACACCCCCTAACTTAAATATAATTAAAATAAATCTAAATAAAACCAACTATTAATAACTAAATCATTCCTATTTAAAAATAAATACTTACCTGTAAAATAAACCCTAACGGCTAGATTACGAGTTTTTGTCGGTAATGGTGTGCGTGGCTAACGCACAGTTTTTCCTTACTGCTCACCTAAAGTAACGCTGGTATTACGGGTTTTTTTTAAACCCGCCGTTAGCCACAAAAAGGTGAGCGTAGAGCAGAATTTAGCTCCACATCTCACCTCAATACCAGCGCTGCTTACGGTAGCGCTAAGCTGGCAAAATGTGCTTGTGCACGATTTCCCCATAGGAATCATAGGGCAGAGCCGGCTGAAAAAAAAACTAACACCTGCAAAAAAGCAGCGTTTCATGAACCCCGAGTCTAAACACCCCTAATCTTACACTTTTTTTTTTTTTTAACTTTATTTATAACAAAGACAAAGAAATTTGTTACATTGACAGTTAGCAAGTAAAAACAAATACAGGTGCCATAATAATTATAAAACATACGTACATAATTAAATGAGAGCAGTGTAAGCCAGACTAAGAAGGCTAAAGTGTCCGTGCATAAATACAAATCTTACAAACTTGTTAGAGCGAGCATTCATATATCGGCTAAAAGATGCATAGTGTAACCGTGTAAACTTTTATCAGATAACTAATCTTTCTTTATCTTAGTTGTATTTTAATCTTTTCACCCCCCTGCCCTTCACACCCACAACAACAACAACAACCACTAAAACAACAACAACAACGAAAACGCCAATGAAAAAAAAAAAAAAAAAATTAAAATTCCTCTCCTCTCCGCCCACACCTCCCCCCGACCCCTCACCCAGAGTCCTCTAGCCATTCACCCAGGAAATGGCATGCCAAGATATTCATCTGTATAAACTCTGCGTTTCTGATTGGTTTGATTAATTTTTTTTGATATATTAGGGGCAAAGATCTTACAAATATCTCCCACTTTTTAAAAAATACTGCTAAATATTTGTCTTGTGGGTATGGTATATTAATCTGTTCTATTATGAATTGATCCGTCAAAGCCCTTTTAAATTGGGCCATTGTAGGTGCAGTAGATGCTTTCCATGCTTTAAAAATAAGGTTACGTGCTGTTAATATAATAGTGTTTATTAAATTATAATTCCTAGGTATACCCTGGAATTTTACCAAGAAAAAAATCTCAATCGGAGATATTTTGTAGTCCAATTTCAAAATTACCGTCATCCAAAATATGATTTTCCCCCAGTATTGGCGAACCATTGGGCAACTCCATAAACAGTGGAATAGGTCAGCTCCTATAGCTGAACATCTAGGACAGAGAACCTTTGATTTGTACCATTTAGAGAGGACAGCAGGTGTAAGATATCTCTGCAAACCAACTTTCATCTGTGACTCCCTCCATGATGTCGGGACCCAGCTCTGTTGGACTATTTTGAAACTCCCCACAATAGTCTGCTCATCTATATCCGGAAATAAGGGAGCCCATCTATCTATCATCTCGTTTACTTGTAAGTTTGACGCTTTCTGATTTAACAATAGATACAAAGGGGAGATTGCATATATTCCTGCTGCATAAATAGAGATCCTAGTCTGCAACTCACCTAAGGACCAATTATTTCCATATTTTGTGAGCAGCTCCTGGAGAAAATGTCTAGCTTGGAGGTAGGCATAAAACTGACGTGTACCTATATCAAACTGAGTTGCAATTTCTTGAAATAATAATGGGAATCCTCCTGCATCTCGTAATTGCCACAAGGTTTGGAGACCTTTTGCCTCCCAATCTTTGAAAATCTGGTTGGAAATGCCAGGACTAAACTCTGGGTTGCCCACTATGGGTAAATATTGTGAAACATAGGGAGAATTACCCAGTTCTATACATAGCCTTTGCCAAGCCGTAATAACATTCTTAAAGGTGCCTAGATGAAATATGTTGGATGGGATTGAGGTGAGTGGGCAGTGTAAAAGAGCTTTCAACTGAAAGGGAGCCACCACCTGTGATTCCCAGGTACACGAAGTAATTTGCTCCTTCCCAGTTAACCAATCTAGTGCAAATCTAGCTATAATAACCAGATTGTATGTCTGGATATTAGGAAGTGCCAGACCCGCTGCTATCTTAGAGTTCATAAGCCTATGAGAGGCAATCCGTGGTCTCTTGCCGTTCCATAAAAATTTGGAGCAAGCCTTATTGTATATAATAATCTCTTTTTTATGCAAGAACCATGGGATATTTTGTAAGATGTAGAGAAGCTTTGGGAAGATGACTGATTTGATCAGAGTCACCCGAGCAGTTAATGAAATCGGTAACATGGTCCATTCCTCCAGCTCCCTTTTACAGGAGTCCATCACCGTCCTGTGATTTAAACTATACCATTCTTCTGGGTTTCTGGATAATCTTAAGCCAAGATATGTAATCTGGAGGACCTCTCGAAAGGGATGGTTCACCTGCAGTGAGGGGTTTTTGTATATCCACATTAATTCCGACTTAGAAGTATTGATCTTAAACCCTGAGATTTCCCCAAACTCTTGGGTAATACTCTGTAGAATGGGTAATGACACTTTAAGGTTAGATAGAAATAGAAGGAGATCATCCGCATAGAGGAGAAGGACCAGCTTCTCACCTTCAAAGGAAATCCCATCAAGCTCTTGACGTAAACGTATAGCCAGTGGTTCTACGCTAAGATTAAACAAGAAAGGGGAGAGTGGACAACCTTGTCTGGTCCCTCTGAATAGATTAAATCGATTAGTAGAAGTATTATTGATAATTACCGCGGAAGAGGGAGTACTATAGATTAAACGTATATAGTTATTAAAAGAACCCGAGAACCCAAATTGATCTAACACACCAAACAAATGGTCCCAGCTGACCCTATCGAAAGCCTTTTCCGCGTCGACCGTTAAAATAGCCTTATCTATACTTTCGTGAGACTCCATAGCCTTATATTTATTCCAGAAGGATTCCATCAAGATTAACAGTTTCCTCTTATTCCTTAACGGCTTACGTCCAGGCATAAAACCAGATTGATTCTCGTGGACTAAATCGCCCATATGAGGTTTCAGTCGTGAGGCTACAATAGACGCGAGCAGCTTATAGTCGGTATTTAAGACCGAAATAGGTCTATAGGAACTTGGTAACTCGGGATCTTTCCCCTTTTTTAATATCAGAGAGATATTTGCAGCTGAGAAGGAGGCAGAGCACCTTGTATTCTCAGAGAAGTAAAGATTAAATAGCTTCGTTAGTATAGGTAACACCTGAGGTTGTAAAATTCTGTAGTATTCAATGGGGAGGGCATCTGGACCAGGTGCTTTATTAAGTTTTGCATTTTTAATTGCCCATGATATCTCTTCTTCAGTAATGGGTATATTAATGCTATCTCTCGCTTCTATAGATAAACGCGGTACTTTAATCTTTCCCCAAAATGCCTCTTTCTTATCCGGATTAGGAGGGACATGTTTATATAAATCCTGGAAGGAGTCAAAGAATACTTTTTCTATATCTGTGTGCCTCGTAAATCTCGTGGATCCTTGTTTGATAGCAGCAATTGCGTGTCTAGCTGAAGGTTTAATTAGCTTCGCTAAGAACTTCGCTGATCTACCTGTGAACCCGCCATATCTGGCTTTCATTCTAAGTTCTTCCTGGGCACTGGTCTGTTTCATGTGTGTATCCCGAAGTGTCTTAGCAGCAATATATTCCTCCCAACATTCTCTGGTGTGCCTGGTAATATAAGCTCTATATGTGTTCTTGACACGATTGGCTAATTGTCTAGCCAATAAACTGCGTTTTTTTGTCCAATAGAGTGTGTAAGATTTAATCTCTCCGCGTAGTACGGCCTTAGAGGCCTCCCAGAATGTCTCGATCTTATCTATGTAATTACCATTATTCTTGAGGTATTCTGTCCATTTCAGACGTAAATGGTTCTGAAATTTAATATTATTACTTAGATATCTGGGAAAAGAAATATAGTTCTTACCAGGCCGACTATGTCCGATAGTAAGATTTAATGCTATCACAGCATGATCAGAAATAGTTATGTCTTCAATTCTAGTGGCCCAATTCCTAGCAAGCATTGACTCTGATATCAAAAAATAGTCAAGCCGAGAGAAAGAGCGTTGTACATGGGATACACACGTGAATGTACGAGCATCTGGGTTCTGCACTCGCCATAAATCGACCATACCCAAATGTGAGCACAACTTCTGAAAGATCCGGACTTTTCTACTTCTGCTATTTAGCGCCCTCCTGTTAGAGTTATCCAAAAGGGAGTCTGCTACCAAGTTAAAATCTCCTGCGATAATTAAATTGAGCCCTATAAATCTATGTAATTTAACGGAAAGAGCTGACCAGAAATGATGGTCAATTTGATTAGGTCCGTATATATTACAAAGTATATATCTGATATCATTGATTTCCAATTCCAGAATTAGGAATCTCCCTTCAGGATCGGGCTCAATGTTAACTATTCGATAATCCAGTTTTCGATTCAATAGAATTGCGACCCCCCTCTTCTTCGAGGTAAATGGAGCCGCCACAACTTCCCCCACCCATTTAGATTTAAGTTTGGGAATTTCCCTAACGTTAAGGTGTAATTCCTGTAAGAAGACTATGTCGGGGTTAAATTTCCACAAGTGTTTTATTACAGTTTTCCTTTTGATGGGTGAATTAATGCCCCCTATATTCCAAGACAATAGTTTAAGGTTATACGCCATCAACACTATTTATTTTGACGACCCCGGACGCCAGAGAGAGTACTCCCCATAACATCCCCTTTGGGGGAACCCCGGAGGCCAGCTCTAACGATGGTAAACAGGGAGGGACAGAAAGGGAGCGGGGAGAAGCAGGCGGTGGAGAAGAGGAGAGAAAGAAAGAGAAAAAAAAAAAAAAAAAAAGGAACACAACACAACCCTCACAGAACCCCCCCCCCACATAAAACCTACAGACACCATTTCTGTAACTACCATAAACCTGTATTCAGATACCATATTAACCGACTAACTACCGCTAAGTAACTAAATATTCTAATTCTGTAAACATAAACCTCTCTTAGTAAATTAGATACTTGTTCATGGGACCTAATCTTACACTTATTAACCCCTAATCTGCCGCCCCAGACATCGCCGACACCTGCATTTTATTATTAACCCCTAATCTGCCGCTCTGGACACCACTGCCACCTACATTATCCCAATGAACCCCTAATCTGTCGCCCCCAACATCGCCGACACCTACTTTTTATTTATTAATTCCTACTCTGCCGCCCCAATGTCGCCGCCACCTAACTACACTTATTAACCCCTAATCTGCCGCCATCAACGTCGCCGCCACTATAATAAAGTTATTAACCCCTAAATCTAAGTTTAACCCTAACCGGAACACCCCCTAACTTAAATATAATTAAAAGAAATCTAAATAAAATTACTATTATTAACTAAATTATTCCTATTTAAAACTAAATACTTACCTATAAAATAAACCCTAAGCTAGCTACAATATAACTAATAATTACATTGTAGCTATCTCAGGGTTTATTTTTATTTTACAGGCAACTTTGTATTTATTTTAACTAGGTACAATAGTTATTAAATAGTTATTAACTATTTAATAACTTCCTAGTTAAAATAAGTTCAAATTTACCTGTAAAATAAACCCTAACCTAAGTTACAATTACACCTAACACTACACTATAATTAAATAAATTATCTAAATTAACTACAATTAATTAAAATTAAATTAAATGGGGGGCGTGTCCAAGCAGCTCCGGGAGAGGAAGCAAATCCAGAGACCTCCTGTTTGAGATCTATACTTCTTAAATTCTATGAGGAATCAAATAGCATTTTATCTTGCAAACTATATATCTATCTGCATATGTATGTGCTGAATAAGAACATACCAAACTTTGAGACATCTACCCAGTTCATACCCGATAAGCAGCATAGAGGCCTAAAGACGCAGAACCCTCATCACCCTCTCCCGGCGCGCCACACTCAGCAACTATTACTGAACAACTCCACAACTCATAATAAGTATGCGAATAGAACGGGACCAGCTACTTACATATCTGAGGTTTGTGGGACAGAATTAAAGCACAGCTGAACACGCATCTAATGTCAATCCAAGATGGAGTCACAAGTCATAGCAGCACACGCTGCGATAGAGCGCACCATGGATAGGCAATTCGACAACCTGAGGCAACAGATCTGCCTTCTCAGAAAGGGAGAACCTGATTTACTCACTTTTGACCCCAGCCAGCCGATTACTCACCCCAGACCGAAAGCTGATGGATGCGATAATTGGTTGTTACACTCGGCAGAGATGCCTGAGACCCACCTGTTTTATGTACCTAACGACTGCCTAGCCAAACACACTAAACAGGCTAATGAGGACCAAGCTCGAGTGATTCTCCTCACACCTCTAATTAGACACAGCTTAGGAGATGCGGCTACACTCCTGAACTCGGTGACGAGGCGGACGATCGTCGCCGAGACAGAGAATACAGATGAGCCCGACAATATGCCTGAGTCCAAGTCATCTTTCATGCGAGCACAGCGGGTCCCCCTGCTAGCATTAATAGCCCAGAATTCTTATTACAAAAGAGACCTCTATCCTACATGATATAACCTAGCCATGTGCGGGCTATATCAGGAAACACTGCACCTCCTAGATAAAGGCAAGTGCCTGAGGACTGGAGTGGGGTAATTTTACTTCATAATACTTGATAAGGCTCTCCATGGCACCTCTTTTATAAGGGTCTATACTGCCTTCTACGTACACATAAGGATGCCTGGGGGGGAGGTCTGACTTCTCCATAACTGTATGACTGCTTACATGGCCAGACCCCCAGAAGCTATAACTTATCTCTACTTCACAAGTTTCTCAATAGTTATAGGGAGGCAATTGCACTCCACAATGTTTACTTGTACTCTTTTCTATTTGTTGCCTATTATAGGTTTATATCTGAGATTAAGTTTCTTGACTATACTGTTCCTGACTAACCTAGTTTACCTATAACTTATTCTTGATGATTACTATGTTTGACCTACTATAAGGCCATAGATATTAGTATAACTAATTTAGGCCTAGATTTGGAGTTCGGCGGTAAAAGGGCTGCTAACGCTCCGCGGGCTTTTTTCTGGCCGCACCATAAATTTAACTCTGGTATCGAGAGTTTAATCAAATGCTGCGTTAGGCTCCAAAAAAGGAGCGTAGAGCATTTTTACCGCAAATGCAACTCTCGATACCAGAGTTGCTTACGGACGCGGCCGGCCTCAAAAACGTGCTCGTGCACGATATCCCCATAGGAAACAATGGGGCTGTTTGAGCTGAAAAAAAACCTAACACCTGCAAAAAAGCAGCGTTCAGCTCCTAACGCAGCCCCATTGTTTCCTATGGGGAAACACTTCCTACGTCTGCACCTAACACTCTAACATGTACCCCGAGTCTAAACACCCCTAACCTTACACTTATTAACCCCTAATCTGCCGCCCCCGCTATCGCTGACCCCTGCATATTTTTTTAAACCCCTAATCTGCCGCTCCGTAAACCGCCGCAACCTACGTTATCCCTATGTACCCCTAATCTGCTGCCCTAACATCGCCGACCCCTATATTATATTTATTAACCCCTAATCTGCCCCCCTCAACGTCGCCGACACCTGCCTACACTTATTAACCCCTAATCTGCCGAGCGGACCTGAGCGCTACTATAATAAGGTTATTAACCCCTAATCCGCCTCACTAACCCTATCATAAATAGTATTAACCCCTAATCTGCCCTCCCTAACATCGCCGACACCTACCTTCAATTATTAACCCCTAATCTGCCGACCGGAGCTCACCGCTATTCTAATAAATGTATTAACCCCTAAAGCTAAGTCTAACCCTAACACTAACACCCCCCTAAGTTAAATATAATTTTTATCTAACGAAATAAATTAACTCTTATTAAATAAATGATTCCTATTTAAAGCTAAATACTTACCTGTAAAATACATCCTAATATAGCTACAATATAAATTATAATTATATTATAGCTATTTTAGGATTAATATTTATTTTACAGGTAACTTTGTAATTATTTTAACCAGGTACAATAGCTATTAAATAGTTAAGAACTATTTAATAGTTACCTAGTTAAAATAATAACAAAATTACCTGTAAAATAAGTCCTAACCTAAGATATAATTAAACCTAACACTACCCTATCAATAAATTAATTAAATAAACTACCTACAATTACCTACAATTAACCTAACACTACACTATCAATAAATTAATTAAATACAATTCCTACAAATAAATACAATTAAATAAACTAGCTAAAGTACAAAAAATAAAAAAGATCTAAGTTACAGAAAATAAAAAAATATTTACAAACATAATAAAAATATTACAACAATTTTAAACTAATTACACCTACTCTAAGCCCCCTAATAAAATAACAAAGCCCCCCAAAATAAAAAATTCCCTACCCTATTCTAAATTAAAAAAAGTTACAAGCTCTTTTACCTTACCAGCCCTGAACAGGGCCCTTTGCGGGGCATGCCCCAAGAATTTCAGCTCTTTTGCCTGTAAAAGAATAAATACAATACCCCCCCCCCCCCAACATTACAACCCACCACCCACATACCCCTAATCTAACCCAAACCCCCCTTAAATAAACCTAACACTAAGCCCCTGAAGATCTTCCTACCTTGTCTTCACCATACCAGGTTCACCGATCCGTCCTGAAGAGCTCCTCCGATGTCCTGATCCAAGCCCAAGCGGGGGCTGAAGAGGTCCATGATCCGGTCAAAGTCTTCATCCAAGCGGGGCAGAAGAGGATCTTCCATCCGATTGAAGTCATCATCCAGGCGGCATCTTCGATCTTCTTCCATCCGGAGCGAAGCGGCAGGATCCTGAAGACATCCAGCGCGGAACATCCATCCGGACCGACGACTGAACGACGAATGACTGTTCCTTTAAGGGACGTCATCCAAGATGGCGTCCCTCGAATTCCGATTGGCTGATAGGATTCTATCAGCCAATCGGAATTAAGGTAGGAATTTTCTGATTGGCTGATGGAATCAGCCAATCAGAATCTAGTTCAATCCGATTGGCCGATCCAATCAGCCAATCAGATTGAGCTCGCATTCTATTGGCTGATCGGAACAGCCAATAGAATGCGAGCTCAATCTGATTGGCTGATTGGATCAGCCAATCGGATTGAACTTGATTCTGATTGGCTGATTCCATCAGCCAATCAGAAAATTCCTACCTTAATTCCGATTGGCTGATAGAATCCTATCAGCCAATCGGAATTCGAGGGACGCCATCTTGGATGACGTCCCTTAAAGGAACAGTCATTCGTCGTTCAGTCGTCGGTCCGGATGGATGTTCCGCGCTGGATGTCTTCAGGATCCTGCCGCTTCGCTCCGGATGGAAGAAGATCGAAGATGCCGCCTGGATGATGACTTCAATCGGATGGAAGATCCTCTTCTGCCCCGCTTGGATGAAGACTTTGACCGGATCATGGACCTCTTCAGCCCCCGCTTGGGCTTGGATCAGGACATCGGAGGAGCTCTTCAGGACGGATCGGTGAACCTGGTATGGTGAAGACAAGGTAGGAAGATCTTCAGGGGCTTAGTGTTAGGTTTATTTAAGGGGGGTTTGGGTTAGATTAGGGGTATGTGGGTGGTGGGTTGTAATGTTGGGGGGGGGGTATTGTATTTATTCTTTTACAGGCAAAAGAGCTGAAATTCTTGGGGCATGCCCCGCAAAGGGCCCTGTTCAGGGCTGGTAAGGTAAAAGAGCTTGTAACTTTTTTAATTTAGAATAGGGTAGGGCATTTTTTATTTTGGGGGGCTTTGTTATTTTATTAGGGGGCTTAGAGTAGGTGTAATTAGTTTAAAATTGTTGTAATATTTTTATTATGTTTGTAAATATTTTTTTATTTTCTGTAACTTAGATCTTTTTTATTTTTTGTACTTTAGCTAGTTTATTTAATTGTATTTATTTGTAGGAATTGTGTTTAATTAATTTATTGATAGTGTAGTGTTAGGTTAATTGTAGGTAATTGTAGGTAGTTTATTTAATTATTTTATTGATAGGGTAGTGTTAGGTTTAATTATATCTTAGGTTAGGACTTATTTTACAGGTAATTTTGTTATTATTTTAACTAGGTAACTATTAAATAGTTCTTAACTATTTAATAGCTATTGTACCTGGTTAAAATAATTACAAAGTTACCTGTAAAATAAATATTAATCCTAAAATAGCTATAATATAATTATAATTTATATTGTAGCTATATTAGGATGTATTTTACAGGTAAGTATTTAGCTTTAAATAGGAATCATTTATTTAATAAGAGTTAATTTATTTCGTTAGATAAAAATTATATTTAACTTAGGGGGGTGTTAGTGTTAGGGTTAGACTTAGCTTTAGGGGTTAATACATTTATTAGAATAGCGGTGAGCTCCGGTCGGCAGATTAGGGGTTAATAATTGAAGTTAGGTGTCGGCGATGTTAGGGAGGGCAGATTAGGGGTTAATACTATTTATGATAGGGTTAGTGAGGCGGATTAGGGGTTAATAACTTTATTATAGTAGCGCTCAGGTCCGCTCGGCAGATTAGGGGTTAATAAGTGTAGGCAGGTGTCGGCGACGTTGAGGGGGGCAGATTAGGGGTTAATAAATATAATATAGGGGTCGGCGGTGTTAGGGGTAGCAGATTAGGGGTACATAGGGATAACGTAGGTGGCGGCGATTTGCGGTCGGAAGATTAGGGGTTAATTATTTTAAGTAGCTTGCGGCGACGTTGTGGGGGGCAAGTTAGGGGTTAAGAAATATAATATAGGGGTCGGCGGGGTTAGGGGCAGCAGATTAGGGGTACATAAGTATAACGTAGGTGGCGGTCGGCAGATTAGGGGTTAAAAATTTTAATCGAGTGGCGGCGATGTGGGGGGAGCTCGGTTTAGGGGTACATAGGTAGTTTATGGGTGTTAGTGTAATTTAGGGTACAGTAGTTAAGAGCTTTATAAACCGGCGTTAGCCAGAAAGCTCTTAACTCCTGCTATTTTCAGGCGGCTGGAATCTTGTCGTTAGAGCTCTAACGCTCACTTCAGAAACGACTTTAAATACCAGCGTTAGAAAGATCCCATTGAAAAGATAGGCTACGCAAATGGCGTAGGGGGATCTGCGGTATGGAAAAGTCGCGGCTGAAAAGTGAGCGTTAGACCCTTTAATCACTGACTCCAAATACCAGCGGGCGCCCAAAACCAGCGTTAGGAGCCTCTAACGCTGGTTTTGACGGCTACCGCCGAACTCCAAATCTAGGCCTTAGTTAGCAATGCCATATAAAGGGGGAGCAAGCGTATATTGTGTTCTATATAAATTTAGTAATCTGACCAATCGAGTGTGCTGCAGTCCAACGATTGGATTCATGGACTATGGGTTGGTGGATCCATGCAGTGCCAGCAGCTAAAAGTCCTGTCTGTGAGTTAGAACTTTAGTCTGAATCAGACAACACAATGCAGATTAGTCATATAGGTAGCGCAATATTGTTTAGATCAGACACTTTGCGGGCATGCATGGCTGGTATCAACACAGAAATTATACAGAGATTGACTCCCATGTATCACGCTAAAATATTCCCTATTCTTTTCCTACTATATTATACTAGCACGTTATTACTGTCTGCATATTTATGACTCTATTACAGGGTATGTAATGTCATGTAAGATTCTTAATACACTCTGAGCACGGATCCCGACCCAGTGTCCCTACTACATATATTCACTAAGATATATACCCAGTATGGAAACAGCCCTCCTCATACATATATTTTAATATTTTCACGTGGTCACTTATTAATAATAGTTGTTTATGGCACCTAGAAATGCTCTTGTGGGTTGCTGAGTTTAAGTATACAAACTATATAATGTGACTTATCTGCTTTACCCTGTCTTGGAGACCCACCATCTGCTCTTCCGTTATTGGTGTGCAGACGGTTTTAATGTTACACCACTTTATATGGAACTAATCTGAGTCAATCTATCTTATGCTCTAGCTGATATAGAACATTTGGCATTCCCTGCACTATTGGCAGAAACTTAGCTGACCACTACATGGGTTAGCCCTCATTTATGGAATACCACGCATTCCTCCCCCCTCTTTCCACACACCAAACAACTACTCACTCCTCCAGATAAATTTTGCTCACAGACATCCCTTAATCTGGCAGACCTATAGAATGATCTCTTTTTGAGAGCCTATAAAAACATCCATCTTCCTATTTCCCTATCCCTTACTTGATTGACCCGAGAAGATAGTTGCAATGCTAAGTTACTTGTTACAGACTTTACAATGACCACAAGGGAACCCCTCCTGTTCATAAACCTCACTAATGTATTTGCATCAGCAAAACCCCATCACGCCCCCCGCACCTCCTCTTTTTCCCTTTTCTCACCTCCCCCCCCCCCCCTCCCTCTCATCTCTATAAAGCAGCTTTAACCTGCTGACCTCTCCCATCTTACTATCTCAAATACTTGGTCCAAAAGTGGCCACTTCAAACGCCAATTTCCTCTACCAGTGTCCATAAGCTTTTTGGGGTTCAAAAGTAACTCCCCTTTATCATGGAGGAACACATTACAGAAAATAACATAAAACGGAGGTTCATGATAGTTGCCCACACAGATTTAATGTAATACCTTTTGAATTATCCAATACCTATTTGTATGTTAAATATTCTGTTATTCTTATTACATGGCATTTTATTTATGCTGTATTATCTCTATAACCTCAATAAAAAATATATTTAATAAAAAAAAAAATGAAATAGGGGGACGGAGCCAACAGCCAAAGTAGCAGGACGTGTCTATATAGGGCTCCTGCTGCTGGATCAAATAATCTATCATTATGAGCAAGTAAAGGACTTTTTTATAATTGTATCTCTCATTAACTGAGCCCCAGAACACTGGGAAATCATTTAGGATTACTGAGCTGAAGTAATGTGCATTTCCAATAACACACTCCATATTCTTTAATAGATGGGAAGATGCTCTTATACAAGCATCTAAGGTACTAATGGGCATTTTTATAGACTATAGAGAAGAACTAATTAAACAAACAGACAAAGACATTAAAGAGGATTAAGAAATCCTAATGAACTTAGAGAGTTCAGGACTGGATATAACAGAGAGTAAAACTAACCTAGTCAAAAGAGTAACAAAAGTGAGAGAAGAAGTTATTACGAAAAAACGGCTAGATTTAGAGTTTTGCGGCCAAAGGGGTGCGTTAGCTACGCGTGTTTTTATCCCCCGCACCTTTTAAATACCGCTGGTATTCAGAGTTCTCTGAAGGGCTGCGTTAGGCTCCAAAAAGGGAGCGTAGAGCATAATTTACCGCCACTTCAACTCTAAATACCAGTGTTGCTTACGGTAGCGGCCAGCTTGAAAAACGTGCTTGTGCACGATTTCCCCCTGCAAAAAAGCAGCGTTAAGCTCCTAACGCAGCCCCATTGTTTCCTATGGGGAAACAGTTTCTAAGTCTGCACCTAACACCCTAACATGTACCCCGAGTCTAAACACCCCTAACCTTACAATTATTAACTCCTAATCTGCCGCCCCCGCTATCGCTGACCCCTGCATTATATTATTAACCCCTAATCTGCCGCTCCGGACACCACCGCAACCTACGTTATCCCTATGAACCCCTAATCTGCTGCCCCCAACGTCGCCGACACCTACATTATAATTATTAATCCCTAATCTGCCCCCCCCAACGTCGCCTCTACCTTACCTACACTTATTAACCCCTAATCTGCCGACCAGACCTCGCCGCCACTATAATAAATGTATTAACCCCTAAACTGCCGCACTCCCGCCTCGCAAACCCTATAATAAATAGTATTAACCCCTAATCTGCCCTCCCTAACATCGCCGACACCTAACTTCAAGTATTAACCCCTAATCTGCCAACCGGACCTCGCCGCTACTCTAATAAATGTATTAACCCCTAAAGCTAAGTCTAACCCTAACCCTAATACCCCCCTAAGTTAAATATAATTTTTATCTAACAAAATAAATTAACTCTTATTAAATAAATTATTCCTATTTAAAGCTAAATACTTATCTGTAAAATAAACCCTAATATAGCTACAATATAACAAATAATTATATTGTAGCTATTTTAGGATTTATATTTATTTTGCAGGCAACTTTGTATTTATTTTAACTAGGTACAATAGCTATTAAATAGTTAATAACTATTTAATAGCTACCTAGTTAAAATAATTACAAAATTACCTGTAAAATAAATCCTAACCTTTATTACAATTAAACCTAACACTACACTATCAATAAATAAATTAACTAAACTACCTTCAATTACCTACAATTAAATCAACTAAACTAAATTACAAAAACAAACAAACACTAAATTACAAAAAATAAAAAAAGAATACAAGAATTTTAAACTAATTACACCTACTCTAAGCCCCCTAAAAAAATAACAAAGCCCCCAAATAAAAAAATGCCCTACCCTATTCTAAAATAAAAAGTTAACAGCTCTATTACCTTACCAGCCCTTAAAAGGGCCTTTTGCGGGGCATGCCCTAAAGAAAACAGCTCTTTTGCCTGTAAAAAAAAACATACAATACCCCCCCAACATTACACCCCACCACCCACATACCCCTAATCTAACCCACCCAAACCCCCCTTAAAAAACCTAACACTAAGCCCCTGAAGATCTTCCTACCTTATCTTCACCCAGCCGGGTATCACCGATCCGTCCAGAAGAGGGTCCAAAGTCTTCATCCTATCCGGGCAGAAGAGCTCCTCCAGAGGGTCCGAAGTCTTCATCCTATCCGGGCAGAAGAGGACATCCGGACCGGCAGACATCTTCATCCAGACGGCATTTTCTATCTTCTTCCATCCGGCTCGGAGCGGGACCATCTTGAAGCAGCCAACGCGGAGCCATCCTTCTTCACCGACGGACTAACGACGAATGAAGGTTCCTTTAAATGACGTCATCCAAGATGGCGTCCCTCGAATTCCGATTGGCTGATAGGATTCTATCAGCCAATCGGAATTAAGGTAGGAAAAATCTGATTGGCTGATTGAATCAGCCAATCAGATTCAAGTTCAATCAAATTGGCTGATTGGATCAGCCAATCGGATTGAGCTCGCATTCTATTGGCTGATCGGAACAGCCAATAGAATGCGAGCTCAATCTGATTGGCTGATTGGATCAGCCAATCGGATTGAACTTCAATCTGATTGGCTGATTCAATTAGCCAATCAGATTTTTCCTACCTTAATTCCGATTGACTGATAGAATCCTATGAGCCAATCGGAATTGAAGGGACTCCATCTTGGATGACGTCCCTTAAAGGAACCTTCATTCGTCGTTAGTCGTCGGGAAGAAGAGGATGGCTCCGCGTCGGCTCGTCTGAAGATTGCTCTGCTCCACTCCGAATGGATGAAGGTTGAAGACGCCGCATGGATGAAGACTTCTATCGGATGGAAGACCTCTTCAGCGCCGCCTGGATGATGACTTCAATCGGATAGAAGACTTCTTCATCGCCCCTTGGATGATGACTTCTGCCGCTCCGGATCTCCTCTACGGTTCCATCGATGGTCGGCTGGCTGAAGAGTAGACGGCTCAAGGTAGGATGATCTTCAGGGGGGTAGTGTTAGGTTTATTTAAGGGGGGTTTGGGTTAGATTAGGGGTATGTGGGTGGTGGGTTTTAATGTTAGGGGGGGTTGTATTTTTATTTTACAGGCAAAAGAGCTGTTTTCCTTGGGGCATGCCCCGCAAATCGCCCTTTTAAGGGCTGGTAAGGTAATAGAGCTGGTAACTTTTTAATGTAGAATAGGGTAGGGAATTTTTTTATTTTGGGGGGCTTTGTTATTTTATTAGGGGGCTTAGATTAGGTGTAAGTAGCTTAAAATTGTTGTAATATTTTTAAAATGTTTGTAACTTATTTTTTTTATTTTTTGTACTTTAGTTAGTTTAGTTTATTTAATTTAATTTAATTGTAGTTATTTGTAGCTAATTTATTTAATTAATTTAATGATAGTGTAGTGTTAGGTTTAATTGTAACTTAGGTTAGGATTTATTTTACAGGTAATTTTGTATTTCTTTTAGCTAGGTAGTTATTAAATAGTTATTAACTATTTAATAACTATTCTAACTAGCTAAAATAAATACAAAGTTACCTGTAAAATAAATATAAATCCTAAAATAGCTACAATGTAATTATTAATTACATTGTAGCTATCTTAGGGTTTATTTTACAGGTAAGCATTTAGTTTTAAATAGGAATAATTAGTGTAGTGTTAGGTGTAATTGTAACTTAGGTTAGTTTTTATTTTATAGGTAAATTTCTCTTTATTTTAACTAGGTAGCTATTAAATAGTTATTAACTATTTAATAGCTATTGTACCTAGTTAAAATAAATTGAAAGTTGCCTGTAAAATAAAAATAAATCCTAAGATAGCTACAATATAATTATTATTTATATTGTAGCCATATTGGGGTTTATTTTAAAGGAAAGTATTTATTTTTAAATAGGATTAATTTAGTTAATAAGAGAAATATTATTTAGATTTATTTAATTAATATTTAAGTTAGGGGGGGTGTTAGGGTCAGTGTTAGACTTAGGGTTAGGGGTTAATAATTTTATTACAGTGGCGGCGGTGTAGGGGGGGCAGGATAGGGGTTAATAACTTTATTATAGGTTGTGACGGTGTAGGGGGGGTAGGATAGGGGTTCATAAATTTATTATAGTGGCAGCGGTGTAGGGGGGGCAGGATAGGGGGTAATAGGTATAATGTAGGTGGCGGCGGGGTCCGGGAGCGGCGGTTTAGGGGTTAATACATATATTATAGTTGCGGCGGGGACCGGGGGCGGCGGTTTAGGGGTTAACATATTTATTATAGCTTGCGGTGGCCTCCGGGAGCGGCGGTTTAGGGGGTAAACACTTTATTTAGTTGCGGCAATGTAGGGGGGGACAGATTAGGGGTGTTTAGACTCGGGTACATGTTAGGGTGTTAGGTGTAGAAACTACCATAGGAATCAATGGGATGTCTGGCAGCAGCGAACATGAACTTTCGCTATGGTCAGACTCCCATTGATTCCTATGGGATCCGCCGCCTCCAGGGCGGCGGTTTGAAAACCATGTACGCTGGGCCGGAAAAGTGCAGAGCGTACCTGCTAGTTTTTTGATAACTAGCAAAAGTAGTCAGATTGTGCCGCACTTGTGTGCGGAACATCTGTAGTGACGTAAGCATCGATCTGTGTCGGACTGAGTCCGGCGGATCGAAGCTTACTTCACAAAATTCTACTTTTGCCGGTGTCTAGGGCTTGATAACTAAGGCGAATCAGCCTCGCCACAAATACGCTGCGGAATTCCAGCGTATTTGAGGTGACGGCTCGATAACTAGGGGCCATGGATTTGACATTGATCTTCATAACATCAAATATAGCATCACAAATAAAATGATTTGTATGTTGAAGTCAAACAATAATGTTAGATAATTCAGAATCTGAACACAACTGCTGGGCTAAACTGTCCAACCAAAAAGTAGAAGCAGCAGCAACATCAGCCATAGATATAACAGGTCTAGGAAAATAGCCAGTATGTGTGAGACTCTTAACATGTAATCCTCTTGATGATCATTTGGCTCCCGGTGGGCGGGACTAGCGGCACACAGCGAGAATGTCTGCAGATAAAGGATCTTCCCGAGCCTAGCTCTCCTTGGCGTCTGGGGAATGTATACGCCGGAGACACTAAAATGAATCGGTGGGGGAAAGGCTGTGCTCATCCTAGGAGGCTTTTCCTCTGATTGGGAGCTTGCAAAAACACACGTATCATCCACTAGCGCTGAGATACTGTGTGGATGCCCAGACACCTACTGAGAGATCCTGGGACTGGATTTAAGGGACAAAGAAGGTGTCCTAAGTCGGTATAAGTAAAGGAAATCATAAAGGAATAAATTACTGGGTCCTGTGACTTACATTGGAGAGTGTGCGCCCTTTCTATCATACAAGGCTTAGTGAGTATTGCCGGTGACTGTAGCCTGGTGCCCTCTGGACAGGGACAAAGTAATGTGAGTACATAAAGTGCTACCGAATGAGGGTTAGTTCTTAAATACCCTAAGGGGGGTCGGTAATTTAAGATGAAAAATTAAGGCTTAATGAAGAAGATAGAAGGGACTGAAGATTTCTAAGGGCCAAGAAGTACTTATTTGAGCAGGGAGCTATCCTTAGAGTATTTGCACTTTGTAGTCATTAAGAAAAGGAGGAAATCTTATGTAAGCTGGCGGGAACTTTTTCTATAAACAGGGCAAAATTTATTTTCACCGTACTATTTAATTTCTGTGTCCTGGAACTTATGGGAATATTCTGAAAGTCCTTCATATGTTGGGTCCAATGGAAGAATAATATAAAGATTTACAGGACCTTTTGTATAAAACTGTTGTTAAAAAGCTATAGTCCGCAAGGATGCTTATAATACCGTGACTTTTTGACTGAAATTATGTGGACTCTCTTATTTCCCCTGGTTGTGTTTAAATGTTTAATGCATAATTCTTAATGTCTTATGATAATAAAGAGGAGGATTCTGAATTGGTTAAAGATATATAATATCATTTGAATAAAAATTGTCTACTTTTCTTTTTTTTTTTTAAAGAAAATTAGATCTGAGCATTTTTAGTACTAAAGATGAATAGTAAGAATTTAATTTGAATAGAATACTTTAATTTGTATAGAATACTTTAATAATTTGGAAAGGTCTACTGGAAGAGTAAGCATTGTTGTTTATAATCTTTAAGCCTTTGCTGGTCTTAATATACTCACAATCCATATTATTTAATTTGCTTCCCCTATGGGGGGGGGCTCTATATATACACACAAGATATATCTTTAGAGTTAGATCTGTATTATTAAGCAGACACTCATTGTTTGAAAGCACTTGCCTCATTGCGGGGTCACTCAATTTATAGTGGGGAGGGTCTTTGTTTGTTTTTTGGTGTGCTCTTTTGTTTTATTATTTTCTGTCACATATGGATAAATTTGTTGCTCACTCTAAAAAATCTCCAGCAACGATGTCTAGGGGTAAAGATAAAAAAGATAAAAACAGCATTGAGTTAATACCAGAGATATTAAATGAAAGTACAAGACAGATAGACCTACAGTCTTTGGTTGAAAGCATGTCAGATATGTTTCTTCCTCAGTTCGAGCAGATTAAATTAGAAATTGTTTCTTTAACTGGGAAGATTTGGCAATTTTCAAACAGATTATCAGAAGCAGAGCAGCGAATTTCAGATTTAGAGGATGAAGTAGTAGGCTTTAAAAGGGATGTTGAAATGAATTAAGAGAAGTATACCTTATTACAACAAAAAAGTGGAGGATTTAGAAAACCGAGCTCGTAGGAATAACATAAAGATAATCGGTGTACCAGAGACCTCAACTTATAAGGATCTCACTAAATTGGTCTCTATTACACTACCAAAGTTATTAGGCATACCAGAAGAAGCTCTTCCACTCCATTTTCAGGAAAAAGTCACACTTTTACAACACTACAGGAGGGGAAAAGAGAGTTATATCTGGAGGACAAAATAACATAGTTGCCAACAGTCCCTAATTTCCAAGGACAGTCCCTAGATTTTGTTGTATGTCCCTAGATTTTTTTTGTCCCTGGAAATGTCCCTGAAAATCTATTTTGCACATCATTTGTTGTTTGTATATATATATATATATATATATATATATATATATATACACACATATATACATATATACAGATAGAAGATAGATGCTAAATAGATATAGTGTATTATTTAAATATAATTCATTCCTAATGGAATATTGTTATTATTGAATGGGTTCACATATTATTTGTCTTTCTAATTTTGATGCTGTGTTGTAAAAATAACCATATGCCCAGAGTGTGTTCCAGAGACTGGGTAAGTGTAAGAGCTTGGTGCTGTAATCTGTATAATAAACTATGGATAAGTCTAAATTATACTATTACTTTCAAATGGGTGTGTTTTGATTGCAGAACTGAGGGGGCGGAGCAGTTGAACAGTAGGTCATCAATACTCCAGTAACCCGCTTGCTTGCTCTGCTGCAAAGTGTCCCTGGAATTTTTTTTTAAATGTTGGCAACTATGAAATAATATTTATTTTTCATGATTTTTCTATAGAGGTATCAAACAAAAGGAGAAATATGGCCCCTTGTGTACTAAAATAATAAACCTGGGGATGGATGCCTCAATAATTTACCTGGCTAGAATCAGAGTACAAGTTGGCAGGGATATTAAATTCTTAGAGGATGAAAAGGAAGTAGAGGCCTTTTTACTCAATAGATCTTAACTATTTGCAACACACGGTATGCTTATATTCATGGGTAATATGGGTAAAGTATGTATGATAGGTGTTTTTTTTTTTTTGTTCTTTCTTTTTCTGGTTATTTTTGTTGATATTATTTAGTTGAGTAAAATTATTTACGTATCTTGGAATGTGGGCGGCATCACATCCCCTATTAAAAGAAAGTCTATATTAAAACATTTAAGAGATCTGGGGACGGATGTCGCCTTCATACAAGAGACACATCTCACAGGAGAAGAACTATTGAAGCTAGAGAGTGGGTGGGTAGGGGAAGTCTTGAGTACCCCATGTAAAAAAAGAAGGGGTGGCAATTTTATTAAAAAACATCTCCAATATATAATCAAAGCAAGTCACTACAATCTAGAGATATATGTTTTTAAATACTGATATTAAAGGGATCGTATTTACCTAGTGCAATGTGTATGGACCTAATGATTATTGTACTGGGTTTTAGATAAATATACAGAATAAGTTAATAGAATTTGCAGAAGGAAACCTTGTGGTAGGGGGTGACTTCAATATGGCTCCCCAAACTCCTCTAGATAGATATAGGCCATGCAAGTCCCTAAGAAAAACCTAAAGGGATAAATTGGAAGCTAAGCTTCTGAAAAAAATTCTTAAGAAAGTAAAAAGAATTTAAAAGATATTTGGAGAAGCGATAACCCAGTAGGTCGGGATTTCACATATGTCTCAAAAACACACAAGACTTGCTCAAGGATAGATCTATTTTTAACCCCAGAGAAACCATTTGGCATAGAACTACAAAGTGCTATAAAAATATTACCATATCCGACCACGCACCAATAACCCTTGATTTAACGATAAACAAAGTAAAATCTTTCCTTAAACGTTTTAGTTTCCCACGATATCTAATCAATGATGTTAAATTTAAAACCCATCTTATTCAGAAGTGGCATGAATTTATACAGTATAAACAGGAGTATGTAGCAAAACCTGAAATTTTTTGGGAAACATCAAAGGCGGTTATTAGAGGGGAGATCATAGCC
Organism: Bombina bombina; assembly: GCF_027579735.1. Classification (NCBI taxonomy): domain Eukaryota; kingdom Metazoa; phylum Chordata; class Amphibia; order Anura; family Bombinatoridae; genus Bombina; species Bombina bombina. The sequence goes on along the minus strand of NC_069499.1, from coordinate 1,401,742,118 downwards.
TATGTTAGTAAATTTAAAAAAATACAAAATAAAAGAGAACAGGAGCTTAGAAATTGGCTAGTAAATACCTTTAATAAGTATTTAAATAATCCCTCCATACTAAGTTGGAAAAATTATGAACAAGCCAAAAAGCTAGAGATGTCTGGGTTATAAAGTCAACAACCCAACAGGAAATTAAAATGTGCGCAAAATTTTTCAAATATGGTTCTTAGCTAATTAGGTTTAATAAACCTAACATTCCTAGACTGATAGGTCCTATTAAAGATCTAGATAAATTGCATAAGGACCCGGAGGACGTCATAACATTTTTTGAGGAATATTATTTGAACGTATATAGTTCCTACCATGTAGATTTTAAAAATAAGAGAAACTTCTGGACTAAATTAAAATTACCAAGAGTTGAGGAAAATACAGTGGAGAAGTTGACAGCACCAATATCTGAATTAGAAATTAAAAAGATGGTAAAAAAATAAAGAATAATACATCTGCAGGTCCTGATCTACTACCGAATGAATTTTATAAATTAATGATAGAACAGATAACCTCACCTTTGGTAGTATTATATAATTTGTAATTGGTAGAGAGAAAAAAGATGTCATCTAATTTTACGTCCTCATGGACAACATTAATATTGAAGCCCAATAAAGACCCAGAGTTAAGGATTCATATAGACCCATATCCCTATTAAATACGGATTACAAGATTTTAACTAGTATCCTAGCGGATAGGCTCCAAGTGGTTTTAAAGTCCATTATCCACCCGGATCAAACAGGTTTTCTGAAAGGGAGGAATTCTGCAACTAATATTAGAAAAATATTTTTAGCGTTTGATTACTATAAAAGATCTGCTAGGTCCTCAGAATTCAAAGAAGATCTAGATGCAATAATTATTTAGTCTGATGTGGAAAAAGCCTTTGATTCGGTAGAATAGGACCATTTATTTATGTCCCTCTCCCAGTTGGGCTTTCTTGATAGGATAATTGATATAGTAAAGAATATATATAACCATCCTAAAACCGCTCTACTAGTAAATGGTCAGCTCTCCAGGAATATTGTTTTAGAAAGAGGTACTCTGCAAAGTTGTCCTCTTTCCCCATTGCTGTTTAACATTGCCATTGAGCCCCTTGTGTGTGCTCTTAGAGAAAAGGTACAAGGAATCAAGATCGGTAAGCAGGAGCTGATTGTTTCTTTATATGCGGATGATCTACTTTTGTTTATACAGGACTCTAGGAGAAACATTCCTTTAGCACTTGACATAATAAGAGAATTTAGCTCATTTTCAGGATATAAGGTTAATTCCAAAAAATCAGAGATGCTATGAATAAAAAAAAAAAGCGAAGAAGTAGAAATAAATTAACTGTTCAAGTAATCCCCAGAGGGATTTAGATATTTAGGCATTCTGATCTCCGTAGACAAAGACAAATGGTACAGTTTACATTTTTCCCCTTTATTAAAAAAATATTAAAGAAAAGCTAAATAACTGGACAAAACTACCAATTTCAATTACAGGTAGGGTGAACCTCTTAAAAATTATTATTTTACCCAAATTAATATATATAATAAAAAATGTTCCTATTCCAAACTCTAAAAAAGACTTGGGGAAATTACAGTCAGTAGTTTCACAATTTATTTGGAATAAGAAGAAACCTAGAATTGCGGTCAGACAGCTATGTCTTCCTAAAGATCTTGCAGGGTTAGCACTCCCACATTTTAAACATTATAATTGGATATGTTTGGGGAAGCTTGCGGTTGAATGGTTAGCTAAGTCTCAATATTATACAGTCCTTGAGGTAGAAAGGAACCTTGTTGGTCCCTACGGGTTACAGAATATTCTGCATATAAAATACAATGAGCTCCCGGTTGAGATTAAAGCTATGAAAACTATATTTTATCCAATCTGGGCCTGGCAAGGAATATGTGGGAAACAGGGAGTTAAAATTGGCATATCTAAGGCCTAGATTTGGAGTTCGGCGGTAAAAGGTCTGTTAACGCTCCGCGGGCTTTTTTCTGGCCGCACCATAAAATTAACTCTGGTATCGAGAGTTCAAACAAATGCTGCGTTAGGCTCCAAAAAAGGAGCGTAGAGCATTTTTACCGCAAATGCAACTCTCGATACCAGAGTTGCTTACGGACGCGGCCGGCCTCAAAAACGTGCTCGTGCACGATTCTCCCATAGGAAACAATGGGGCTGTTTGAGCTGTAAAAAAACCTAACACCTGCAAAAAAGCAGCGTTCAGCTCCTAACGCAGCCCCATTGTTTCCTATGGGGAAACACTTCCTACGTCTGCACCTAACACTCTAACATGTACCCCGAGTCTAAACACCCCTAACCTTACACTTATTAACCCCTAATCTGCCGCCCCCGCTATCGCTGACCCCTGCATATTTTTTTTAACCCCTAATCTGCCGCTCCGTAAACCGCCGCAACCTACGTTATCCCTATGTACCCCTAATCTGCTACCCCTAACACCGCCGACCCCTATATTATATTTATTAACCCCTAACCTGCCCCCCACAACGTCGCCGACACCTGCCCTCACTTATTAACCCCTAATCTGCCGAGCGGACCTGAGCGCTACTATAATAAAGTTATTAACCCCTAATCCGCCTCACTAACCCTATCATAAATAGTATTAACCCCTAATCTGCCCTCCCTAACATCGCCGACACCTAACTTCAATTATTAACCCCTAATCTTCCGATCGGAGCTCACCGCTATTCTAATAAATGGATTAACCCCTAAAGCTAAGTCTAACCCTAACACTAACACCCCCCTAAGTTAAATATAATATTTATCTAACGAAATAAATTAACTCTTATTAAATAACTTATTCCTATTTAAAGCTGAATACTTACCTGTAAAATAAATCCTAATATAGCTACAATATAAATTATAATTATATTATAGCTATTTTAGGATTAATATTTATTTTACAGGCAACTTTGTAATTATTTTAACCAGGTACAATAGCTATTAAATAGTTAAGAACTATTTAATAGTTACCTAGTTAAAATAATAACAAATTTACCTGTAAAATAAATCCTAACCTAAGTTATAATTAAACCTAACACTACCCTATCAATAAAATAATTAAATAAGCTACCTACAATTACCTACAATTAACCTAACACTACACTATCAATAAATTAATTAAACACAATTCCTACAAATAAATACAATTAAATAAACTAGCTAAAGTACAAAAAATAAAAAAGAACTAAGTTCCCACATACCCCTAATCTAACCCAAACCCCCCTTAAATAAACCTAACACTAATCCCCTGAAGATCTTCCTACCTTGTCTTCACCATCCAGGTATCACCGATCCGTCCTGGCTCCAAGATCTTCATCCAACCCAAGCGGGGGTTGGCGATCCATAATCCGGTCCAGAAGAGGCTCCAAAGTCTTCCTCCTATCCGGCAAGAAGAGGACATTCGGACCGGCAAACATCTTCTCCAAGCGGCATCTTCGATCTTCTTCCATCCGGAGCGAAGCGGCAGGATCCTGAAGACCTCCAGCGCGGAACATCCATCCGGACCGACGACTGAACGACGAATGACTGTTCCTTTAAGGGACGTCATCCAAGATGGCGTCCCTCGAATTCCGATTGGCTGATAGGATTCTATCAGCCAATCGGAATTAAGGTAGGAATTTTCTGATTGGCTGATGGAATCAGCCAATCAGAATCAAGTTCAATCCGATTGGCTGATCCAATCAGCCAATCAGATTGAGCTTGCATTCTATTGGCTGTTCCGATCAGCCAATAGAATGCGAGCTCAATCTGATTGGCTGATTGGATCGGCCAATCGGATTGAACTAGATTCTGATTGGCTGATTCCATCAGCCAATCAGAAAATTCCTACCTTAATTCCGATTGGCTGATAGAATCCTATCAGCCAATCGGAATTCGAGGGACGCCATCTTGGATGACGTCCCTTAAAGGAACAGTCATTCGTCGTTCAGTCGTCGGTCCGGATGGATGTTCCGCGCTGGAGGTCTTCAGGATCCTGCCGCTTCGCTCCGGATGGAAGAAGATCGAAGATGCCACTTGGAGAAGATGTTTGCCGGTCCGGATGTCCTCTTCTTGCCGGATAGGAGGAAGACTTTGGAGCCTCTTCTGGACCGGATTATGGATCGCCAACCCCCGCTTGGGTTGGATGAAGATCTTGGAGCCAGGACGGATCGGTGATACCTGGATGGTGAAGACAAGGTAGGAAGATCTTCAGGGGATTAGTGTTAGGTTTATTTAAGGGGGGTTTGGGTTAGATTAGGGGTATGTGGGTGGTGGGTTGTAATGTTGGGGGGGGGGGGTATTGTATGTTTTTTTTTACAGGCAAAAGAGCTGAAATTCTTGGGGCATGCCCCGCAAAGGGCCCTGTTCAGGGCTGGTAAGGTAAAAGAGCTTGTAACTTTTTTAATTTAGAATAGGGTAGGGAATTTTTTATTTTGGGGGGCTTTGTTATTTTATTAGGGGGCTTAGAGTAGGTGTAATTAGTTTAAAATTGTTGTAATATTTTTCTTATGTTTGTAAATATTTTTTTATTTTCTGTAACTTAGTTCTTTTTTATTTTTTGTACTTTAGGTAGTTTATTTAATTGTATTTATTTGTAGGAATTGTGTTTAATTAATTTATTGATAGTGTAGTGTTAGGTTAATTGTAGGTAATTGTAGGTAGTTTATTTAATTATTTTATTGATAGGGTAGTGTTAGGTTTAATTATAACTTAGGTTAGGATTTATTTTACAGGTAAATTTGTTATTATTTTAACTAGGTAACTATTAAATAGTTCTTAACTATTTAATAGCTATTGTACCTGGTTAAAATAATTACAAAGTTGCCTGTAAAATAAATATTAATCCTAAAATAGCTATAATATAATTATAATTTATATTGTAGCTATATTAGGATTTATTTTACAGGTAAGTATTTAGCTTTAAATAGGAATAATTTATTTAATAAGAGTTAATTTATTTCGTTAGATGTAAATTATATTTAACTTAGGGGGGTGTTAGTGTTAGGGTTAGACTTAGCTTTAGGGGTTAATCCATTTATTAGAATAGCGGTGAGCTCCGGTCGGCAGATTAGGGGTTAATAATTGAAGTTAGGTGTCGGCGATGTTAGGGAGGGCAGATTAGGGGTTAATACTATTTATGATAGGGTTAGTGAGGCGGGTTAGGGGTTAATAACTTTATTATAGTAGCGCTCAGGTCCGCTCGGCAGATTAGGAGTTAATAAGTGTAGGCAGGTGTCGGCAACGTTGTGGGGGGCAGATTAGGGGTTAATAAATATAATATAGGGGTCGGCGGTGTTAGGGGTAGCAGATTAGGGGTACATAGGGATAACGTAGGTGGCGGCGCTTTGCGGTCGGAAGATTAGGGGTTAATTATTTTAAGTAGCTGGCGGCGACATTGTGGGGGGCAGGTTAGGGGTTAATAAATATAATACAGGGGTCGGCGGGGTTAGGGGCAGCAGATTAGGGGTACATAAATATAACGTAGGTGGCGGTCGGCAGATTAGGGGTTAAAAATTTTAATCGAGTGTCGGCGATGTGGGGGGACCTCGGTTTAGGGGTACATAGGTAGTTTATGGGTGTAAGTGTACTTTAGGGTACAGTAGTTAAGAGCTTTATGAACCGGCGTTAGCCAGAAAGCTCTTAACTCCTGCTATTTTCAGGCGGCTGGAATTTTGTCGTTAGAGCTCTAACGCTCACTTCAGAAACGACTCTAAATACCGGCGTTAGAAAGATCCCATTGAAAAGATAGGCTACGCAAATGGCGTAGGGGGATCTGCGGTATGGAAAAGTCGCGGCTGAAAAGTGAGCGTTAGACCCTTTAATCAGTGACTCCAAATACCAGCGGGCGGCCAAAACCAGCGTTAGGAGCCTCTAACGCTGGTTTTGACGGCTACCGCCGAACTCCAAATCTAGGCCTAAGTTTTTTAAGAATAATAGGAAATCCATCCTTTCCAGAAGGCTTAAATTCAACAATATTCAGAAGGTGGAATAATAATGGCTTAAAATATATGGAGGAAAAATCTATCATAATGCTTGGGATGTTAAAAGAGGAGTATTCTTTGAATAATAAAGATTTCTATGTATACCTACAAATTAGACACTATGCTAATGAGATTACTGCAAAATATGGATTTGAAGAGAACTGGGGTAAACTAGAATTATGGATAAGAATGGTTAGACAGGGTATATATAAGATATCCCATTGGTATAAATACTTATTAGAACTAGGACAGAATAATCTAGAGTTATTATCCAGAAAATGGAATTTGGATGCTAGTTTGAAACACCAGAATTAGTTATCAGAAACCTGGAGAGAGGCCCACTTAAAATTAATTTACAAAATATATTACACTCCCAAAAATGCTGCAGTATGGGGGAATAGGCATTTTAATAAATGCCCAAGATGTAAGCTTTTTGCCGCAGATTTATTACACCTTATATGGAACTGTCCTGTGATGAGACAATTTTGGCTTAAATTAGAATTCTGGATAAATAAAATCATAAGAGAAAAAGCTTTTTCATTTAAGGTTGAGTATATAATATTTTTGATAAATAGGGAGGTTAATAAAAAATGGGAATTAATAAATATAGCAATTTTAACAACTAGAAACTTGCTACTTAGAAATTGGAAAAATGAGCGACAATTGAAATGTAACGAATTGAAAAACTACATTATGAAACAATTAATACTAGAACAACATGCCACTATATGATGAAAATAAAATACAAAAATTTGTAGGGAAGTGGTCCAAATGTATTAAATCCTTGCCAGAGCCCCTATTAAACCAATTGCTATACCCTCTTAAGAATACAGATTACTTTCATCTCTTGATTCATGACTGAATATACAGATTTGTGTTTTTTTGGGGGGGGTTCTATGAATGTAGAAGTGGGGAGGGATTTATGGGAAGGGTGAGAAATTATAAAAACACCACAGTAGGCTATTATAAAATGGTCTACCTAGTTAGTTTAAATTTATCCTGCCATGTTTAAAATTAAAATATAAGAACAGGTTTGGAGTAGAACGAAACATACAATATAGGCAAAGTAAGGTGAATGACAGGCTTAGGAAATGTTGGTAAATGTATTATTCTATATGATTAACTGTTGTATAAAATAATTTATGTTATGCTGTAAAATGGACACATTGAGACCAATTTAACAAATGTCTGTAGGACCTGATCCGACAGTGCGACATCGCTGAATGCGGAGAGCAATACGGTCTCCGTATTCAGCATTGCACCAGCAGCTCACAAGAGGTGCTGGTGCAACGCCGTCCCCTACAGACTCGCGGCCAATGGGCCGCCAGCAGGGGGGTGTCAATCAACCCGATCGTACTCGATCGGGTTGAATTGTGGTGATTCCTGTCCGCCTCATCAGAGCAGGTGGACAGGGTTATGGAGCAGCGGTCTTTAGACCGCTGCTCCATAACTTGTGTTTCTGGCGAGTCTGAAGACTCGCCAGAAACACGGGCCTTCAAGCTCCATTTGGATAGATAGATAGACCCCACTGAGTAAGTCGGCCTGCTGAGTTAAAGGCTGAAAATATCATTTATTCAATATGTACTTTGATGTTAATCAGTCGCACTGTGCAGCAAAAAATAAATAAAAAAGAATAAAAAAACTTTAATTGTACTTAATTTAGTAATAATCCTCTAAAGAAATATCCATCTATAATTAAAAGTACATGAAACAAAACAAAATGATTTCATGTTTCAGAGCCTGCAGTTTTAAACAATTTTATTCTATTTTACAATTTGCTTCATTCTTTTAGTAGCCTTTGTTGAAGGAGCAGCAATGCACTACTGGGAGCTAGCTGAACACATTTGTTGAGCCAATAATAAGAAGCATATATGACATAATGTGCAGCCACCAATCGGCAGCTAGCTCTCATTAGGGCATTGCTGCTCATGAGCATACCTAGGTGTGCAGGGTACCAAAAGAACAAATCAAATTAGATAATAGAAGTAAATTGGGAAGTTGAATACAATTGCACGCTCTCTATGTGAATCATGAAAGTTTAATTTTGACTTCATTGCTCTTTTGAGAACAATTTTGAGAAGTGAAATAGAGTTGTGAAAATATGGTTAGTTATAGCAACTATTATTTTTACAAAACAGTGTACATATTATAGTTCCCTTTCTTTTTAGAATTCTATTGAAAATCAGAATTTAAAAGGACTTTACAGTAAAAATAAATACAAAATAAAACATTAAAGGGACATAAAAGTGCAACAAGAAAATGATCTAATTTGATATATGCAAGTTATAGTGCAATAAGAACATTTTCTTATATGTGTTAAACCCCTGCAAATGAGATAATCTCATAATTAAAATGTACTGCATTACTGTCACCTATCTGAACATACCTAAGTGTCAGTGACAAGAGGCATATGTATGTAGCCACCAATCAGCAGCTAGCTCCCAGTAGTGTAATGCAGTTCATAAACCTATCAAGGTATGCTTTTCAACAAAGAATACCAAGCAAACAAAGTCAGTTTGATAACAGACATTAAAATGTTTTTAAATGGAGCATTCTATTCCTCTCCATCGCTTTTTTTAAATGTACTTCTATTATGTACCTTTATCTCTTGCTACTTCACACAAGAGCTTTGTGTGGTAGGTTAAGGAATGTGCATGGATCTTTAAGGGACATAAAACACAACTTTTTTCTTTTGTGATTCAGAGAGAACATACACATTTTAAAAAGTTATCAGATTTACTTTGTTCTAATAATGGGAATCACAATCTAATACATTTTTCATATTGGCTGAATTTGGAGACAAGTTTTTGAGTGATCACATTGCAACCTTGCATTGGTGGTTAAAAATCAACCACAGCAAATGTGTTTTCAACCTAAAAGCTCCCAAAAAGGTCTTTTTGAGTGTTATCTCCCTGTTTTTTTAAATAGAAACTAGGAGGTCTCCCAAAACTGACTACAATAGCCCATTCACACCTCTTAAGGTTACAGCAAAGCTCTAGTCATGTAATCCCTTTGTTCACTTGGCAAGGAAAATACTCATTAACATGTTATCACAATACAATTTCAACACTCGGGGGCCGATTTATCAAAGCGTCAATCTCGGCGCATTCGTTGGAGTCAATACGCTCACTAAACATTGCTGCTGCAAATCAACATACGACTGCCTTATTTATTAAAATGTTTTTTAAAAACACGCTCGTCAAGTACGGTGCGATGAGCATTTGACTGTTGATAAAAAGAGTCATTGATGTCTCGGATATTCCGTTTTTTCCATCTATATTTATACTATTTCATTACTGTCCATGAACAAGCACATTTCTCTAAAGATAATCTTTTATTTTGTATCTGTTAATATCCAAGAAATAGCTATATTTATACCTGAACAAACAATAATATCTCATAGAAAGTTATTTATTTGTTATACAAAAAATCTGATATATGATATTTACACATACATTTATGTGTATTTGTATTTCTATAAATCATGTTTTTTTCTTTTTTTTAAATGATTATTAATGCTACAATTTGTACATATATCTTTGCACATATTATATATATGTGTTATGTCCCTAAATTCCTTTTTTTTGTTCTGAACAATGTTGTCTTTCATATCTCTGTGTTTATGTATACCACTATATGTATATGTAAATATATTATTATTCTCAGCAAGAATAATGGTGAATATAACATGTAATCATCAGGGTATCATTTGTATTTTTTTGCAATCAATGGATATTTTAAGAGCTGGGCCAGTGAATCACTATATATATATATATATATATAGAAACTTCGATTAAATAAATAAATATTTGTTGTTTTGAAATCCAGTGAGTGCTTATTCCTATTCAGATTATATATATATATATATATATATATATATATATATATATATATATATATATATACCCCGGTCCGGTATGAGAGTGCAGTCCCCTTCCGTGTTTTGTATATGTCTAATTGTAGAAACAAATTTGTCCACAGCACTGTTATATGTCTAGGGTGATTACATAAGCCTGTGCACCCGTCCCTTGTTCCCAGTTTGTTTAGATTTGAAAGTTTGCATTGTGTGGCTGTTTTAGGGTCCCAGGTATTGGAAAGGACCTTGACGTGGTACCTGGGCTTGTCCTATTTGGCCAGATGCGGTAACTAACCTTTCCATTGTTGCTTTTAAATCTTAGCTCAGAGCTTGCAAGTGAGTGCTGGACTTTCTCTGTGTGTTGTATTCATTTGTTTTGTAATTTTCCCTATGGTTCTTGCACCCAGACCTGCCTGGGGTTATCTGCCGGTGACTCTGGGGACAGCACAGCTTCCTGTGAGTGCCCGTGAGCACCCAGGGCTGAGCATGTTGCAGGGTCATGGGGTGTGTACCCGGTCTGGTATGAGAGTGCAGTCCCCTTTCGTGTTTTGTATATGTCTAGGGTGATTACATAAGCCTGTGAACCCTTCCCTTGTTCCCAGTTTGTTTGGATTTGAAAGCTTGCATTGTGTGGCTGTTTTAGGGTCCCACTTATTGGAAAGGACCTTGACGTGGTACCTGGGCTTGTCCCATTTGGCCAGATGCGGTAACTAACCTTTCCATTTTTGCTTTTAAATCTTAGCTGAGAACTTGTAAGTGAGTGCTGGACTTTCTCTGTGTGTTGTATTCATTTGTTTTGTAATTTTCCCTATGGTTCTTGCACCCAGACCTGCCTGGGGTTAACTGCCTGTGACTCTGGGGACAGCACAGCTTCCTGTGAGTGCCAGTGAGCACCCAGGGCTGAGCATGTTGCAGGGTCATGGGATGTGTACCCGGTCCGGTATGTTATCTCCCTGTTTTTTTAAATAGAAACTAGGAGGTCTCCCAAAACTGACTACAATAGCCCATTCACACCTCTTAAGGTTACACCAAAGCTCTAGTCATGTAATCCCTTTGTTCACTTGGCAAGGAAAATACTCATTAACATGTGATCACAATACAATTTCAACACTCGGGGGCCGATTTATCAAAGCGTCAATCTTGGCGCATTCGTTGGAGTCAATACGCTCACTAAACATTGCTGCTGCAAATCAACATACGACTGCCTTATTTATTAAAATGTTTTTTAAAAACACGCTCGTCAAGTACGGTGCGATGAGCATTGGACTGTTGATAAAAAGAGTCATTGATGTCTCGGATATTCCGTTTTTTCCATCTATATTTATACTATTTCATTACTGTCCATGAACAAGCACATTTCTCTAAAGATAATCTTTTATTTTGTATCTGTTAATATCCAAGAAATAGCTATATTTATACCTGAACAAACAATAATATCTCATAGAAAGTTATTTATTTGTTATACAAAAAATCTGATATATGATATTTACACATACATTTATGTGTATTTGTATTTCTATAAATCATGTTTTTTTCTTTTTTTTAAATGATTATTAATGCTACAAGTTGTACATATATCTTTGCACATATTATATATATGTGTTATGTCCCTAAATTCCTTTTTATTTGTTCTAAACAATGTTGTCTTTCATATCTCTGTGTTTATGTATACCACTATATGTAAATGTAAATATATTATTATTCTCAGCAAGAATAATGGTGAATATAACATGTAATCATCAGGGCATCATTTGTATTTTTTTGCAATCAATGGATATTTTAAGAGCTGGGCCAGTGAATCACAATATATATATATATATATATATATATATATATATATATATATATATATATATATATATATATATATATATATACCCCGGTCCGGTATGAGAGTGCAGTCCCCTTCCGTGTTTTGTATATGTCTAATTGTAGAAACAAATTTGTCCACAGCACTGTGTCATTCAAAATACTTTATTTTCTGTAAATTACAGAAAATAAAGTATTTTGAATGACACAGTGCTGTGGACAAATTTGTTTCTACAATTGGAATTGGGGGAGCTTGGCAGGACCCTGTCTTCACTTGCACTATACTCCTGAGGATTGCTGTACTGACAAGTGGCTATATTTTTGTATATGTCTAGGGTGATTACATAAGCCTGTGCACCCTTCCCTTGTTCCCAGTTTGTTTGGATTTGAAAGCTTGCATTGTGTGGCTGTTTTAGGGTCCCAGGTATTGGAAAGGACCTTGACGTGGTACCTGGGCTTGTCCCATTTGGCCAGATGCGGTAACTAACCTTTCCATTTTTGCTTTTAAATCTTAGCTGAGAACTTGTGAGTCCTGGACTTTCTCTGTGTGTTGTATTCATTTGTTTTGTAATTTTCCCTATGGTTCTTGCACCCATACCTGTCTGGGGTTAACTGCCTGTGACTCTAGGGACAACACAGCTTCCTGTGAGTGCCGGTGAGCACCCAGGGCTGAGCATGTTGCAGGGTCATGGGATGTGTACCCGGTCCGGTATGAGAGTGTAGTCCCCTTCCGTGTTTTGTATATGTCTAGGGTGATTACATAAGCCTGTGAACCCTTCCCTTGTTCCCAGTTTGTTTGGATTTGAAAGCTTGCATTGTGTGGCTGTTTTAGGGTTCCAGGTATTGGAAAGGACCTTGACGTGGTACCTGGGCTTGTCCCATTTGGCCAGATGCGGTAACTAACCTTTCCATTTTTGCTTTTAAATCTTAGCTGAGAGCTTGTTAATTGAGTGCTGGACTTTCTCTGTGTGTTGTATTAATTTGTTTTGTAATTTTCCCTATGGTTCTTGCACCCAGACCTGTCTGGGGTTAACTGCTGGTGACTCTGGGGACAGCACAGCTTCCTGTGACTGCCCGTGAGAACCCAGGGCTGAGCATGTTGCAGGGTCATGGGGTGTGTACCCGGTCCGGTATGAGAGTGCAGTCCCCTTCCGTGTTTTGTATATGTCTAGGGTGATTACATAAGCATGTGAACCCTTCCCTTGTTCCGAGTTTGTTTGGATTTGAAAGCTTGCATTGTGTGTCTGTTTTAGGGTCCCAGGTATTGGAAAGGACCTTGACGTGGTACCTGGGCTTGTCCCATTTGGCCAGATGCGGTAACTAATCTTTCCATTGTTGCTTTTAAATCTTAGCTGAGAGCTTGCAAGTGAGTGCTGGACTTTCTCTGTGTGTTGTATTAATTTGTTTTGTAATTTTCCCTATGGTTCTTGCACCCAGACCTGCCTGGGGTTAACTGCCGGTGACTCTGGGGACAGCACAGCTTCCTGTGAGTGCCCGTGAGCACCCAGGGCTGAGCATGTTGCAGGGTCATGGGGTGTGTACCCGGTCCGGTATGAGAGTGCAGTCCCCTCCCGTGTTTTGTATATGTCTAGGGTGATTACATAAGCATGTGAACCCTTCCCTTGTTCCCAGTTTGTTTGGATTTGAAAGCTTGCATTGTGTGGCTGTTTTAGGGTCCCAGGTATTGGAAAGGACCTTGACGTGGTACCTGGGCTTGTCCCATTTGGCCAGATGCGGTAACTAACCTTTCCATTTTTGCTTTTAAATCTTAGCTGAGAACTTGTAAGTGAGTGCTGGACTTTCTCTGTGTGTTGTATTCATTTGTTTTGTAATTTTCCCTATGGTTCTTGCACCCAGACCTGCCTGGGGTTAACTGCCGGTGACTCTGGGGACAGCACAACTTCCTGTGAGTGCCGGTGAGCACCCAGGGCTGAGCATGTTGCAGGGTCATGGGATGTGTACCCGGTCTGGTATGAGAGTGCAGTCCCCTTCCGTGTTTTGTATATGTCTAGGGTGATTACATAAGCATGTGAACCCTTCCCTTGTTCCCAGTTTGTTTGGATTTGAAAGCTTGCATTGTGTGGCTGTTTTAGGGTCCCAGGTATTGGAAAGGACCTTGACGTGGTACCTGGGGTTGTCCCATTTTGCCAGATGCGGTAACTAACCTTTCCATTTTTGCTTTTAAATCTTAGCTGAGAACTTGTAAGTGAGTGCTGGACTTTCTCTGTGTGTTGTATTCATTTGTTTTGTAATTTTCCTTATGGTTCTTGCACCCAGACCTGTCTGGGGTTAACTGCCTGTGACTCTGGGGACAGCACAGCTTCCTGTGAGTGCCTGTGAGCAACCAGGGCTGAGCATGTTGCAGGGTCATGGGATGTGTACCCGGTCCGGTATGAGAGTGCAGTCCCCTTCCATGTTTTTTATATGTCTAGGGTGATTACATAAGCCTGTGCACCCGTCCCTTGTTCCCAGTTTGTTTAGATTTGAAAGTTTGCATTGTGTGGCTGTTTTAGGGTCCCAGGTATTGGAAAGGACCTTGACGTGGTACCTGGGCTTGTCCTATTTGGCCAGATGCGGTAACTAACCTTTCCATTGTTGCTTTTAAATCTTAGCTGAGAGCTTGCAAGTGAGTGCTGGACTTTCTCTGTGTGCTGTATTAATTTGTTTTGTAATTTTCCCTATGGTTCTTGCACCCAGACCTGCCTGGGGTTATCTGCCGGTGACTCTGGGGAGAGCACAGCTTCCTGTGAGTGCCCGTGAGCACCCAGGGCTGAGCATGTTGCAGGGTCATGGGGTGTGTACCCGGTCTGGTATGAGAGTGCAGTCCTCTTTCGTGTTTTGTATATGTCTAGGGTGATTACATAAGCCTGTGAACCCTTCCCTTGTTCCCAGTTTGTTTGGATTTGAAAGCTTGCATTGTGTGGCTGTTTTAGGGTCCCACTTATTGGAAAGGACCTTGACGTGGTACCTGGGCTTGTCCCATTTGGCCAGATGCGGTAACTAACCTTTCCATTTTTGCTTTTAAATCTTAGCTGAGAACTTGTAAGTGAGTGCTGGACTTTCTCTGTGTGTTGTATTCATTTGTTTTGTAATTTTCCCTATGGTTCTTGCACCCAGACCTGCCTGGGGTTAACTGCCTGTGACTCTGGGGACAGCACAGCTTCCTGTGAGTGCCAGTGAGCACCCAGGGCTGAGCATGTTGCAGGGTCATGGGATGTGTACCCGGTCCGGTATGAGAGTGCAGTCCCCTTCCGTGTTTTGTATATGTCTAGGGTGATTACATAAGCATGTGAACCCTTCCCTTGTTCCCAATTTGTTTGGATTTGAAAGCTTGCATTGTGTGGCTGTTTTAGGGTCCCAGGTATTGGAAAGGACCTTGACGTGGTACCTGGGCTTGTCCCATTTGGCCAGATGCGGTAACTAACCTTTCCATTTTTGCTTTTAAATCTTAGCTGAGAACTTGTAAGTGAGTGCTGGACTTTCTCTGTGTGTTGTATTCATTTGTTTTGTAATTTTCCCTATGGTTCTTGCACCCAGACCTGTCTGGAGTTAACTGCCTGTGACTCTGGGGACAGCACAGCTTCCTGTGAGTGCCGGTGAGCACCCAGGGCTGAGCATGTTGCAGGGTCATGGGATGTGTACCCGGTCCGGTATGAGAGTGTAGTCCCCTTCCGTGTTTTGTATATGTCTAGGGTGATTACATAAGCCTGTGAACCCTTCCCTTGTTCCCAGTTTGTTTGGATTTGAAAGCTTGCATTGTGTGGCTGTTTTAGGGTTCCAGGTATTGGAAAGGACCTTGACGTGGTACCTGGGCTTGTCCCATTTGGCCAGATGCGGTAACTAACCTTTCCATTTTTGCTTTTAAATATTAGCTGAGAGCTTGTTAATTGAGTGCTGGACTTTCTCTGTGTGTTGTATTAATTTGTTTTGTAATTTTCCCTATGGTTCTTGCACCCAGACCTGTCTGGGGTTAACTGCCGGTGACTCTGGGGACAGCACAGCTTCCTGTGAGTGCCCGTGAGCACCCAGGGCTGAGCATGTTGCAGGGTCATGGGGTGTGTACCCGGTCCGGTATGAGAGTGCAGTCCCCTCCCGTGTTTTGTATATGTCTAGGGTGATTACATAAGCATGTGAACCCTTCCCTTGTTCCCAGTTTGTTTGGATTTGAAAGCTTGCATTGTGTGGCTGTTTTAGGGTCCCAGGTATTGGAAAGGACCTTGACGTGGTACCTGGGCTTGTCCCATTTGGCCAGATGCGGTAACTAACCTTTCCATTTTTGCTTTTAAATCTTAGCTGAGAACTTGTAAGTGAGTGCTGGACTTTCTCTGTGTGTTGTATTCATTTGTTTTGTAATTTTCCCTATGGTTCTTGCACCCAGACCTGCCTGGGGTTAACTGCCGGTGACTCTGGGGACAGCACAACTTCCTGTGAGTGCCGGTGAGCACCCAGGGCTGAGCATGTTGCAGGGTCATGGGATGTGTACCCGGTCTGGTATGAGAGTGCAGTCCCCTTCCGTGTTTTGTATATGTCTAGGGTGATTACATAAGCATGTGAACCCTTCCCTTGTTCCCAGTTTGTTTGGATTTGAAAGCTTGCATTGTGTGGCTGTTTTAGGGTCCCAGGTATTGGAAAGGACCTTGACGTGGTACCTGGGGTTGTCCCATTTTGCCAGATGCGGTAACTAACCTTTCCATTTTTGCTTTTAAATCTTAGCTGAGAACTTGTAAGTGAGTGCTGGACTTTCTCTGTGTGTTGTATTCATTTGTTTTGTAATTTTCCTTATGGTTCTTGCACCCAGACCTGTCTGGGGTTAACTGCCTGTGACTCTGGGGACAGCACAGCTTCCTGTGAGTGCCTGTGAGCAACCAGGGCTGAGCATGTTGCAGGGTCATGGGATGTGTACCCGGTCCGGTATGAGAGTGCAGTCCCCTTCCATGTTTTTTATATGTCTAGGGTGATTACATAAGCCTGTGCACCCGTCCCTTGTTCCCAGTTTGTTTAGATTTGAAAGTTTGCATTGTGTGGCTGTTTTAGGGTCCCAGGTATTGGAAAGGACCTTGACGTGGTACCTGGGCTTGTCCTATTTGGCCAGATGCGGTAACTAACCTTTCCATTGTTGCTTTTAAATCTTAGCTGAGAGCTTGCAAGTGAGTGCTGGACTTTCTCTGTGTGCTGTATTAATTTGTTTTGTAATTTTCCCTATGGTTCTTGCACCCAGACCTGCCTGGGGTTATCTGCCGGTGACTCTGGGGAGAGCACAGCTTCCTGTGAGTGCCCGTGAGCACCCAGGGCTGAGCATGTTGCAGGGTCATGGGGTGTGTACCCGGTCTGGTATGAGAGTGCAGTCCCCTTTCGTGTTTTGTATATGTCTAGGGTGATTACATAAGCCTGTGAACCCTTCCCTTGTTCCCAGTTTGTTTGGATTTGAAAGCTTGCATTGTGTGGCTGTTTTAGGGTCCCACTTATTGGAAAGGACCTTGACGTGGTACCTGGGCTTGTCCCATTTGGCCAGATGCGGTAACTAACCTTTCCATTTTTGCTTTTAAATCTTAGCTGAGAACTTGTAAGTGAGTGCTGGACTTTCTCTGTGTGTTGTATTCATTTGTTTTGTAATTTTCCCTATGGTTCTTGCACCCAGACCTGCCTGGGGTTAACTGCCTGTGACTCTGGGGACAGCACAGCTTCCTGTGAGTGCCAGTGAGCACCCAGGGCTGAGCATGTTGCAGGGTCATGGGATGTGTACCCGGTCCGGTATGAGAGTGCAGTCCCCTTCCGTGTTTTGTATATGTCTAGGGTGATTACATAAGCATGTGAACCCTTCCCTTGTTCCCAATTTGTTTGGATTTGAAAGCTTGCATTGTGTGGCTGTTTTAGGGTCCCAGGTATTGGAAAGGACCTTGACGTGGTACCTGGGCTTGTCCCATTTGGCCAGATGCGGTAACTAACCTTTCCATTTTTGCTTTTAAATCTTAGCTGAGAACTTGTAAGTGAGTGCTGGACTTTCTCTGTGTGTTGTATTCATTTGTTTTGTAATTTTCCCTATGGTTCTTGCACCCAGACCTGTCTGGAGTTAACTGCCTGTGACTCTGGGGACAGCACAGCTTCCTGTGAGTGCCGGTGAGCACCCAGGGCTGAGCATGTTGCAGGGTCATGGGATGTGTACCCGGTCCGGTATGAGAGTGTAGTCCCCTTCCGTGTTTTGTATATGTCTAGGGTGATTACATAAGCCTGTGAACCCTTCCCTTGTTCCCAGTTTGTTTGGATTTGAAAGCTTGCATTGTGTGGCTGTTTTAGGGTTCCAGGTATTGGAAAGGACCTTGACGTGGTACCTGGGCTTGTCCCATTTGGCCAGATGCGGTAACTAACCTTTCCATTTTTGCTTTTAAATATTAGCTGAGAGCTTGTTAATTGAGTGCTGGACTTTCTCTGTGTGTTGTATTAATTTGTTTTGTAATTTTCCCTATGGTTCTTGCACCCAGACCTGTCTGGGGTTAACTGCTGGTGACTCTGGGGACAGCACAGCTTCATGTGACTGCCCGTGAGAACCCAGGGCTGAGCATGTTGCAGGGTCATGGGGTGTGTACCCGGTCCGGTATGAGAGTGCAGTCCCCTTCCGTGTTTTGTATATGTCTAGGGTGATTACATAAGCATGTGAACCCTTTTCCCTTGTTCCCAGTTTGTTTGGATTTGAAAGCTTGCATTGTGTGGCTGTTTTAGGGTCCCAGGTTTTGGGAAGGACCTTGACGTGGTACCTGGGCTTGTCCCATTTGGCCAGATGCGGTAACTAACCTTTCCATTTTTGCTTTTAAATCTTAGCTGAGAACTTGTAAGTGAGTGCTGGACTTTCTCTGTGTGTTGTATTCATTTGTTTTGTAATTTTCCCTATGGTTCTTGCACCCAGACCTGCCTGGGGTTAACTGCCGGTGACTCTGGGGACAGCACAACTTCCTGTGAGTGCCGGTGAGCACCCAGGGCTGAGCATGTTGCAGAGTCATGGGATGTGTACCCGGTCTGGTATGAGAGTGCAGTCCCCTTCCGTGTTTTGTATATGTCTAGGGTGATTACATAAGCCTGTGAACCCTTCCCTTGTTCCCAGTTTGTTTGGATTTGAAAGCTTGCATTGTGTGGCTGTTTTAGGGTTCCAGGTATTGGAAAGGACCTTGACGTGGTACCTGGGCTTGTCCCATTTGGCCAGATGCGGTAACTAACCTTTCCATTTTTGCTTTTAAATCTTAGCTGAGAGCTTGTTAATTGAGTGCTGGACTTTCTCTGTGTGTTGTATTAATTTGTTTTGTAATTTTCCCTATGGTTCTTGCACCCAGACCTGCCTGGGGTTAACTGCCGGTGACTCTGGGGACAGCACAGCTTCCTGTGAGTGCCCGTGAGCACCCAGGGCTGAGCATGTTGCAGGGTCATGGGGTGTGTACCCGGTCCGGTATGAGAGTGTAGTCCCCTCCCGTGTTTTGTATATGTCTAGGGTGATTACATAAGCATGTGAACCCTTCCCTTGTTCCCAGTTTGTTTGGATTTGAAAGCTTGCATTGTGTGTCTGTTTTAGGGTCCCAGGTATTGGAAAGGACCTTGACGTGGTACCTGGGGTTGTCCCATTTGGCCAGATGCGGTAACTAACCTTTCCATTTTTGCTTTTAAATCTTAGCTGAGAACTTGTAAGTGAGTGCTGGACTTTCTCTGTGTGTTGTATTCATTTGTTTTGTAATTTTCCTTATGGTTCTTGCACCCAGACCTGTCTGGGGTTAACTGCCTGTGACTCTGGGGACAGCACAGCTTCCTGTGAGTGCCTGTGAGCAACCAGGGCTGAGCATGTTGCAGGGTCATGGGATGTGTACCCGGTCCGGTATGAGAGTGCAGTCCCCTTCCATGTTTTTTATATGTCTAGGGTGATTACATAAGCCTGTGCACCCGTCCCTTGTTCCCAGTTTGTTTAGATTTGAAAGTTTGCATTGTGTGGCTGTTTTAGGGTCCCAGGTATTGGAAAGGACCTTGACGTGGTACCTGGGCTTGTCCTATTTGGCCAGATGCGGTATCTAACCTTTCCATTGTTGCTTTTAAATCTTAGCTGAGAACTTGTAAGTGAGTGCTGGACTTTCTCTGTGTGTTGTATTCATTTGTTTTGTAATTTTCCCTATGGTTCTTGCACCCAGACCTGCCTGGGGTTAAGTGCCGGTGACTCTGGGGACAGCACAACTTCCTGTGAGTGCCGGTGAGCACCCAGGGCTGAGCATGTTGCAGGGTCATGGGATGTGTACCCGGTCTGGTATGAGAGTGCAGTCCCCTTCCGTGTTTTGTATATGTCTAGGGTGATTACATAAGCCTGTGCACCCTTCCCTTGTTCCCAGTTTGTTTGGATTTGAAAGCTTGCATTGTGTGGCTGTTTTAGGGTCCCAGGTATTGGAAAGGACCTTGATGTGGTACCTGGGCTTGTCCCATTTGGCCAGATGCGGTAACTAACCTTTCCATTTTTGCTTTTAAATCTTAGCTGAGAGCTTGTAAGTGAGTCCTGGACTTTCTCTGTGTGTTGTATTCATTTGTTTTGTAATTTTCCCTATGGTTCTTGCACCCAGACCTGTCTGGGGTTAACTGCCTGTGACTCTGAGGACAGCACAGCTTCCTGTGAGTGCCCGTGAGCAACCAGGGCTGAGCATGTTGCAGGGTCATGGGATGTGTACCCGGTCCGGTATGAGAGTGCAGTCCCCTTCCATGTTTTTTATATGTCTAGGGTGATTACATAAGCCTGTGCACCCGTCCCTTGTTCCCAGTTTGTTTAGATTTGAAAGTTTGCATTGTGTGGCTGTTTTAGGGTCCCAGGTATTGGAAAGGACCTTGACGTGGTACCTGGGCTTGTCCTATTTGGCCAGATGCGGTAACTAACCTTTCCATTGTTGCTTTTAAATCTTAGCTGAGAGCTTGCAAGTGAGTGCTGGACTTTCTCTGTGTGTTGTATTCATTTGTTTTGTAATTTTCCCTATGGTTCTTGCACCCAGACCTGCCTGGGGTTATCTGCCGGTGACAGCACAGCTTCCTGTGAGTGCCCGTGAGCACCCAGGGCTGAGCATGTTGCAGGGTCATGGGGTGTGTACCCGGTCTGGTATGAGAGTGCAGTCCCCTTTCGTGTTTTGTATATGTCTAGGGTGATTACATAAGCCTGTGAACCCTTCCCTTGTTCCCAGTTTGTTTGGATTTGAAAGCTTGCATTGTGTGGCTGTTTTAGGGTCCCACTTATTGGAAAGGACCTTGACGTGGTACCTGGGCTTGTCCCATTTGGCCAGATGCGGTAACTAACCTTTCCATTTTTGCTTTTAAATCTTAGCTGAGAACTTGTAAGTGAGTGCTGGACTTTCTCTGTGTGTTGTATTCATTTGTTTTGTAATTTTCCCTATGGTTCTTGCACCCAGACCTGTCTGGACTTAACTGCCTGTGACTCTGGGGACAGCACAGCTTCCTGTGAGTGCCGTGAGCACCCAGGGCTGAGCATGTTGCAAGGTCATGGGATGTGTACCCGGTCCGGTATGAGAGTGCAGTCCCCTTCCGTGTTTTGTATATGTCTAGGGTGATTACATAAGCCTGTGCACCCTTCCCTTGTTCCCAGTTTGTTTGGATTTGAAAGCTTGCATTGTGTGGCTGTTTTAGGGTCCCAGGTATTGGAAAGGACCTTGATGTGGTACCTGGGCTTGTCCCATTTGGCCAGATGCGGTAACTAACCTTTCCATTTTTGCTTTTAAATCTTAGCTGAGAGCTTGTAAGTGAGTCCTGGACTTTCTCTGTGTGTTGTATTCATTTGTTTTGTAATTTTCCCTATGGTTCTTGCACCCAGACCTGTCTGGGGTTAACTGCCTGTTACTCTGAGGACAGCACAGCTTCCTGTGAGTGCCCGTGAGCACCCAGGGCTGAGCATGTTGCAGGGTCATGGGGTGTGTACCTGGTCCGGTATGAGATTGCACTCCCCTTCCGTGTTTTGTATATGTCTAGGGTGATTACATAAGCCTGTGCACCCTTCTCTTGTTCCCAGTTTGTTTGGATTTGAAAGCTTGCATTGTGTGGCTGTTTTAGGGTCCCAGGTATTGGAAAGGACCTTGACGTGGTACCTGGGCTTGTCCCATTTGGCCAGATGCGGTAACTAACCTTTCCATTGTTGCTTTTAAATCTTAGCTGAGAGCTTGCAAGTGAGTGCTGGACTTTCTCTGTGTGTTGTATTAATTTGTTTTGTAATTTTTCCTATGGTTCTTGCACCCAGACCTGCCTGGGGTTAACTGTCGGTGACTCTGGGGACAGCACAGCTTCCTGTGAGTGCCCGTGAGCACCCAGGGCTGAGCATGTTGCAGGGTCATGGGGTGTGTACCCGGTCCGGTATGAGAGTGAAGTCCCCTCCCGTGTTTTGTATATGTCTAGGGTGATTACATAAGCATGCGAACCCTTCCCTTGTTCCCAGTTTGTTTGGATTTGAAAGCTTGCATTGTGTGGCTGTTTTAGGGTCCCAGGTATTGGAAAGGACCTTGACGTGGTACCTGGGCTTGTCCCATTTGGCCAGATGCGGTAACTAACCTTTCCATTTTTGCTTTTAAATCTTAGCTGAGAACTTGTAAGTGAGTGCTGGACTTTCTCTGTGTGTTGTATTCATTTGTTCTGTAATTTTCCCTATGGTTCTTGCACCCAGACCTGCCTGGGGTTAACTGCCGGTGACTCTGGGGACAGCACAGCTTCCTGTGAGTGCCGGTGAGCACCCAGGGCTGAGCATGTTGCAGGGTCATGGGATGTGTACCCGGTCCGGTATGAGAGTGCAGTCCCCTTCCGTGTTTTGTATATGTCTAGGGTGATTACATAAGCATGTGAACCCTTCCCTTGTTCCCAGTTTGTTTGGATTTGAAAGCTTGCATTGTGTGGCTG
The DNA here is from genome assembly GCF_027579735.1 of Bombina bombina. Classification (NCBI taxonomy): domain Eukaryota; kingdom Metazoa; phylum Chordata; class Amphibia; order Anura; family Bombinatoridae; genus Bombina; species Bombina bombina. The sequence goes on along the minus strand of NC_069499.1, from coordinate 1,401,719,558 downwards.
TTTTAGGGTCCCAGGTATTGGAAAGGACCTTGACGTGGTACCTGGGGTTGTCCCATTTGGCCAGATGCGGTAACTAACCTTTCCATTTTTGCTTTTAAATCTTAGCTGAGAACTTGTAAGTGAGTGCTGGACTTTCTCTGTGTGTTGTATTCATTTGTTTTGTAATTTTCCTTATGGTTCTTGCACCCAGACCTGTCTGGGGTTAACTGCCTGTGACTCTGGGGACAGCACAGCTTCCTGTGTATGCCCGTGAGCACCTACAGCTGAGCATGTTGCAGGGTCATGGGATGTATAACCGGTCCGGTATGAGAGTGCAGCCCCCTTCTGTGTTTTGTATATGTCTAGGGTGATTACATAAGCCTGTGCACCCTTCCCTTGTTCCCAGTTTGTTTGGATTTGAAAGCTTGCATTGTGTGGCTGTTTTAGGGTCCCAGGTATTGGAAAGGACCTTGGCGTGGTACCTGGGCTTGTCCCATTTGACCAGATGCGGTAGCTAACCTTTCCATTTTTGCTTTTAAATCTTAGCTGAGAGCTTGTAAGTGAGTGCTGCACTTTCTCTGTGTGTTGTATTCATTTGTTTTGTAATTGTCCCTATGGTTCTTGCACCCAGACCTGTCTGGGGTTAACTGCCTGTAACTCTGGCGACAGAACAGCTTCCTGTGAGTGCCCGTGAGCACCCAGGGCTGAGCATGTTGCAAGGTCATGGGATGTGTACCCGGTCCGGTATGAGAGTGCAGTCCCCTTCCGTGTTTTGTATATGTCTAGGGTGATTACATAAGCCTGTGCACCCGTCCCTTGTTCCCAGTTTGTTTGCATTTGAAAGCTTGCATTGTGTGGCTGTTTTAGGGTCCCAGGTATTGGAATGGACCTTGACGTGGTACCTGGGCTTGTCCCATTTGGCCAGATGCGGTAACTAACCTTTCCATTTTTGCTTTTAAATCTTAGCTGAGAGCTTGTAAGTGAGTTCTGGACTTTCTCTGTGTGTTGTATTAATTTGTTTTGTAATTTTCCCTATGGTTCTTGCACCCAGACCTGTCTGGGGTTAACTGCCTGTGACTCTGGGGATAGCACAGCTTCCTGTGAGTGCCCGTGAGCACCCAGGGCTGAGCATGTTGCAGGGTCATGGGATGTGTACCCGGTCCGGTATGAGAGTGCAGTCCCCTTCCATGTTTTGTATATGTCTAGGGTGATTACATAAGCCTGTGCACCCGTCCTTTGTTCCCAGTTTGTTTAGATTTGAAAGCTTGCATTGTGTGGCTGTTTCTCTTGTAAGGTGTATCCAGTCCACGGATCATCCATTACTTGTGGGATATTCTCATTCCCAACAGGAAGTTGCAAGAGGACACCCACAGCAGAGCTGTAATATAGCTCCTCCCCTAACTGTCATAGCCAGTCATTCTCTTGCAACTCTCAACAAGCTAGGTCGTTGTAGGAGAGAGTGGTTAAATATAGTTAGTTTATTTTCTTCAATCAAAAGTTTGTTATTTTTAAATAGTACCGGTGTTGTGCTATTTTATCTCAGGCAGTAAATAGAAGAAGAATCTGCCTGAGGTTTCTATGATCTTAGTAGGTTGTATTCTCACTGCTATTCTCACATATGTCTGAGGGGATTACACAGATGAGGTAACTTCAGCGAGAGAATGGCGTGCAGTTTATGCTGCTATCAGGTATGTGCAGTTATAATTTTTTCTAGAGATGGAAAACACTAGAAAATGCTGCTGATACCGGATTAATGTATGTTAAGCCTGAATACAGTGATTTAATAACGACTGGTATCATGCTTACTCCCAGGGGTAATACTCTTATGATATTGCAATATAAAACGTTTGCTGGCATGTTTAATCGTTTTTATATATGCTTTGGTGATAAAACTTTATTGGGGCCTATTTTTTTCCACATGGCTGGCTTAAATTTTGACTAGAAACAATTTCTACTGTTGTAGTATAAAAGTTACAGTTGGTGCAGTTAAAATTACAAACTGTGACATCCAGCTTCCCTCAAAGGCCCTCTGAATGCTATAGGACATCTCTAAAGGGCTCAAAGGCTTTCCAAAGTCGTTTATTGGGGAAGGTAGGGCCACAGCTTGCTGTGGCAGTTGGTTGTGACTGTTAAAAAATGTCTATTTCGTTTTTTTGATCCGTTTTTTGAACTAAGGGGTTAATCATCCATTTGCAAGTTGGTGCAATGCTCTGTTAGCCTATTATACACACTGTAAAAATTTCGTTTGATTTACTGCATTTTTTCACTGTTTATCAAATTCTGACAGAATTTGTTTCTCTTAAAGGCACAGTACCATTTTCTATATTTGCTTGTTAACTTGATTTAAAGTGTTTTCCAAGCTTGCTAGTCTCATTGCTATTCTGTATAAACATGTCTGACATAGAAGAAACTCCTTGTTTATTATGTTTAAAAGCCATGGTGGAACCCCCTCTTAGAATGTGTACCAAATGTACTGATTTCATTTTATGCAATAAAGATCATTTTCTGTCTTTAAAAAATTTATCACCAGAGGAATATGACGAGGGGGAAGTTATGCCGGCTAACTTTCCCCACGTGTCAGACCCTTTGACTCACGCTTAAGGGACTCACGCTCAAATGGCGCCAAGTACATCTAGGGCGCCCATAGCGTTTACTTTACAAGACATGGCGGCAGTCATGGATAATACACTGTCAGCGGTATTAGCCAGACTACCTGAACTTAGAGGTAAGCGAGATAGCTCTGGGGTGAGACAAAATGCAGAGCATACTGACACTTTAAGAACCATGTCTGATACTGCCTCACAATATGCAGAAGCTGAGGAAAGAGAGCTTCAGTCAGTGGATGATGTTAATGACTCAGGAAAGATACCTGATTCTAATATTTCTACATTTAAATTTAAGCTTGAACACCTCCGCGTGTTGCTTAGGGAGGTTTTAGCTGCTCTGAATGACTGTGATACCATTGCAGTGCCAGAGAAATTGTGTAGACTGGATAAATACTTTGCAGTGCTGGTGTGTACTGATGTTTTTCCAAATACCTAAAAGGTTTACAGAAATTATTAATAAGGAATGGGATAGACCAGGTGTGCCGTTCTCTTCCCCTCCTATTTTTAGAAAAATGTTTCCAATAGACGCCAGCACACGGGACTTATAGCAGTCAGTCCCTAAGGTGGAGGGAGCAGTTTCTACTCTAGTAAAGAGTACTACTATCCCTGTCGAGGACAGTTGTGCTTTTTTTTTTTAGATCCAATGGTTAAAAAAATGAGAGGTTACCTTAAGAAAATATTTATTCAACAAGGTTTTATCCTACAGCCCCTTGCATGCATTGCCCCTGTCACTGCTGCTGCGGCGTACTGGTTTGAGTCTCTGGAAGAGGCTTTACAGGTAGCGACTCCATTGGATGACATACTTGGCAAACTTAGAGCACTTAAGCTAGCCAATTCTTTTATTTTGATGCCATTGTTCATTTGACTAAACTAACGGCTAAGAATTCTGGTTTTGCTATACAGGCGCGCAGAGCGCTATGGCTTAGATCATGGTCAGCTGACGTGACTTCAAAATCTAAGCTACTTAACATTCCCTTCAAGGGGCAGACCCTATTCGGGCCTGGTTGAAGGAGATTATTGCTGATATCACTGGAGGAAAAGGTCATGCCCTTCCTCAGGACAGGTCCAAATCTAGGGCCAAACAGTCTAATTTTCGTGCCTTTCAAAACTTCAAGGCAGGTGCGGCATCAACTTCCTCTAATGCTAAACAAGAGGGAACTTTTGCTCAATCCAAGACGGTCTGGAGACCAAACCTGACCTGGAAAAAAGGTAAGCAGGTAAAAAAGCCTGCTGCTGCCTCTAAGACAGCATGAAGGAACGGCCCCCTATCCGGGAACGGATCTAGTAGGGGGCAGACTTTCACTTTTTGCCCAGGCATGGGCAAGAGATGTTCAGGATCCCTGGGCGTTGGAAATTATATCCCAGGGATATCTTCTGGACTTCAAAGCTTCCCCCCCAAAAGGGAGATTTCACCTTTCACAATTATCTGCACACCAGATAAAGAGAGAGGCATTCTTACACTGTGTACGAGACCTCCTAGTTATGGGAGTGATCCATCCAGTTCCAAAGGAGGAACAGGGACAGGGTTTTTACTCAAATCTGTTTGTGGTTCCCAAAAAAGAGGGAACCTTCAGACCAATTTTGGATCTAAAGATCTTAAACAAATTCCTCAGAGTTCCGTCGTTCAAGATGGAAACTATTCGTACCATCCTACCACTGATCCAGGAGGGTCAATATATGACTACAGTGGATCTAAAGAATGCTTATCTTCACATTCCGATACACAAAGATCATCATCGGTTTCTCAGGTTTGCCTTTTAAGACAGGCATTACCAGTTGTAGCTCTTCCCTTGGGATTAGCTACAGCCCCAAGAATCTTTACAAAGGTTCTAGGGTCGCTTATGGCGGTCCTAAGGCCGCGGGGCATAGCAGTAGCCCCTTATTTAGACGACATCCTGATACAGGCGTCAAACTTCCAAATTGCCAAGTCTCATATGGACGTAGTACTGGCATTTCTGTGGTCGCATGGGTGGAAAGTGAACGAGGAAAAGAGTTCTCTATCCCCACTCACAAGAGTTTCCTTTCTAGGGACTCTGATAGATTCTGTAGAAATGAAAATTCACCTGACGGAGTCCAGGTTATCAAAGCTTCTAAATTCCTGCCGGGTTCTTCATTCAATTCCGCGCCCTTCGGTGGTTCAGTGTATGGAAGTAATCGGCTTAATGGTAGCGGCAATGAACATAGTGCCGTTTGCACGCTTACATCTCAGACCGCTGCAACTATGCATGCTCAGTCAGTGGAACGGGGATTACACAGATTTGTCCCCTCAACTGAATCTGGACCAAGAGACCAGGGATTCTCTTCTCTGGTGGCTATCTCGGGTCCATCTGTCCAAAGGTATGACCTTTCGCAGGCCAGATTGGACAATTGTTACGACAGATGCCAGCCTTCTAGGTTGGGGTGCAGTCTGGAATTCCCTGAAGGCTCAGGGATCGTGGACTCAGGAGGAGTCTCTCCTTCCATTAAATATTCTGGAACTAAGAGCGATATTCAAGGCTCTTCAGGCTTGGCCTCAGTTAGCAACTCTGAGGTACATCAGATTTCAGTCGGACAACATCACGACTGTAGCTTACATCAACCATCAAGGGGGAACGAGAAGTTCCCTAGAGAATTTAGAAGTTTCAAAAATAATTCGCTGGGCAGAGATTCACTCTTGCCACCTATCAGCTATCCATATCCCAGGTGTAGAGCACTGGGAGGCGGATTTTCTAAGTCGTCAGACTTTTCATCCGGGAGAGTGGGAACTCCATCCGGAGGTATTTGCACAACTGATTCATCATTGGGGCAAACCAGAACTGGATCTCATGGCGTCTCGCCAGAACGCCAAGCTTCCGTGTTACGGATCCAGGTCCAGGAATCCCAAGGCGACACTGATAGATGCTCTAGCAGCGCCCTGGTCTTTCAACCTGGATTATGTGTTTCCACCGTTTCCTCTGCTCCCTCGACTGATTGCCAAGATCAAGCAGGAGAGAGCATCTGTGATTCTGATAGCACCTGCGTGGCCACGCAGGACCTGGTATGCAGATCTAGTGGACATGTCATCCTTTCCACCATGGTCTCTGCCTCTGAAACAGGACCTTCTACTTCTGGGTCCTTTCAACCATCCAAATCTAATTTCTCTGAGGCTGACTGCCTGGAGATTGAACGCTTGATTTTATCAAAGCGTGGCTTCTCCGAGTCAGTTATTGATACCTTAAGACAGGCACGAAAGCCTGTCACCAGGAAAATTTACCATAAGGTATGGCGTAGATATCTTTATTGGTGTGAATCCAAGGGTTACTCATGGAGTAAGGTCAGGATTTCTAGGATATTATCTTTTCTCCAAGAAGGTTTGGAAAAAGGATTGTCAGCTAATTAAGCATCTGGCAGATGTTCCAGACGTTCAGGCATTTTGTCAGGCTTTAGTTAGAATCAAGCCTGTGTTTAAACCTGTTGCTCCACCATGGAGCTTAAACTTGGTTCTTAAGGTTCTTCAAGGAGTTCCGTTTGAACCTCTTCATTCCATAGATCAAGCTTTTATCTTGGAAAGTTCTTTTCTCCAACATTGGTGTGTCCGGTCCACGGCGTCATCCTTACTTGTGGGATATTCTCTTCCCCAACAGGAAATGGCAAAGAGTCCCAGCAAAGCTGGTCACATGATCCCTCCTAGGCTCCGCCCACCCCAGTCATTCTCTTTGCCGTTGCACAGGCAACATCTCCACGGAGATGGTTAAGAGTTTTTTGGTGTTTAAATGTAGTTTTTATTCTTCTATCAAGTGTTTGTTATTTTAAAATAGTGCTGGTATGTACTATTTACTCTGAAACAGAAAAGGATGAAGATTTCTGTTTGTAAGAGGAAGATGATTTTAGCAGACAGTAACTAAAATCGATTGCTGTTTCCACATAGGACTGTTGAGATGAAGTAACTTCAGTTGGGGGAAACAGTTAGCAGACTTTTCTGCTTAAGGTATGACTAGCCATATTTCTAACAAGACTGTGTAATGCTGGAAGGCTGTCATTTCCCCTCATGGGGACCGGTAAGCCATTTTCTTAGTCAAAAACAAACAGAATAAAGGGCTTATTATGGGCTAAAAAACTGGTAGACATTTTTATGGGCTAAATCGATTGCTTTATTTGTGCATATTATTCAAATTTACGCTAACAATTGACATTTATAATTTTGGGGAACGTTTATAAAACGGCAGGCACTGTATTGGACACCTTTTTCAGTCAGGGGGCCTTTCTAGTCATAGACTGAGCCTCATTTTCGCACCATTAATGCGCAGTTGTTTTTTGAGAGCAGGGCATGCAGATGCATGTGTGAGGATCTAAGAATCTCTGAAAAAGCTTTTAGAAGGCGTCATTTGGTATCGTATTCCCCTCAGGGCTTGGTTGGGTCTTAGCAAAGACTGTATCTGGGACTGTATAGGGGTTAAATTGAAAAACGGCTCCGGTTCCGTTATTTTAAGGGTTAAAGCTCTGAAATTTGGTGTGCAATACTTTTAAGGCTTTAAGACACTGTGGTGAAAATTTGGTAATTTTTGAACAATTCCTTCATACTTTTTCACATATTCAGTAATAAAGTGTTTTCTGTTTGAAATTTAAAGTGACAGTAACGGTTTTATTTTAAAAGTTTTTTGTGCATTGTTGACAAGTTTAAGCCTGTTTAACATGTCTGTACCTTCAAATAAGCTATGTTCTATATGTATGAAAGCCAATGTGTCTCCCCATTTAAATTTATGTGATAATTGTGCCATAGCGTCCAAACAAAGTAAGGACAGTACTGCCACAAATAATGATATTGCCCAAGATGATTCCTCAAATGAGGGGAGTAAACATGATACTACATCATCTCCTACTGTGTCTACACCAGTTTTGCCCATGCAGGAGGCCCCTAGTACATCTAGTGCGCCAATACTTATTACCATGCAACAATTAACGGCTGTAATGGATAACTCCATAGCAAATCTTTTATCCAAAATGCCTACTTATCAGAGAAAGCGCAATTGCTCTGTTTTAAACACTGAAGAGCAAGAGGACGCTGATGATAATTGTTCTGTCATACCCTCACACCAATCTGAAGGGGCCATGAGGGAGGTTTTGTCTGAGGGAGAAATTTCAGATTCAGGAAAAATTTCTCATCAAGCTGAACCTGATGTTGTGACATTTAAATTTAAATTAGAACATCTCCGCGCACTGCTTAAGGAGGTGTTATCTACTCTGGATGATTGTGACAATTTGGTCATTCCAGAGAAATTATGCAAGATGAACAGGTTCCTAGAGGTTCCGGTGCCCCCCGACGCTTTTCCTATACCCAAGCGGGTGGCGGACATAGTAAATAAAGAGTGGGAAAAGCCCGGCATACCTTTTGTTCCTCCCCCTATATTTAAGAAATTATTTCCTATGGTCGACCCCAGAAAGGACTTATGGCAGACAGTCCCCAAGGTCGAGGGGGCAGTTTCTACTCTAAACAAACGCACTACTATTCCTATCGAAGATAGTTGTGCTTTCAAAGATCCAATGGATAAAAAATTGGAAGGTTTGCTTAAAAAGATTTTTGTACAGCAAGGCTACCTTCTACAACCAATTTCATGCATTGTTCCTGTCACTACGGCAGCGTGGTTCTGGTTCGAGGAACTAGAAAAGTCGCTCAGTAGAGAAACTCCATATGAGGAGGTTATGGACAGAGTTCACGCACTTAAATTGGCTAACTCTTTTATTTTAGATGCCGCTTTGCAATTAGCAAAATTAGCGGAGAAAAATTCAGGGTTTGCTATTGTGGCGCGCAGAGCGCTTTGGCTAAAGTCTTGGTCAGCGGATGTGTCATCCAAGACAAAATTACTTAACATTCCTTTCAAAGGTAAAACTTTATTTGGACCTTATTTGAAAGAAATTATTTCAGACATCACTGGGGGAAAGGGCCACGCCCTTCCACAGGATAGGTCTTTTAAGGCTAAAAATAAGCCTAATTTTCGTCCCTTTCGCAGAAATGGACCAGCCTCTAATTCTGCATCCTCTAAGCAAGAGGGTTATGCCTCACAACCCAAACCAGCCTGGAAACCAATGCAAGGCTGGAACAAGGGTAAGCAGGCCAAGAAGCCTGCCACTGCTAACAAGACAGCATGAAGGAGTAGCCCCCGATCCGGGACCGGATCTGGTGGGGGGCAGACTCTCTCTCTTTGCTCAGGCTTGGGCAAGAGATGTTCAGGATCCTTGGGCGCTAGAAATAGTTTCTCAAGGTTATCTCCTGGAATTCAAGGAACTACCCCCAAGGGGAAGGTTCCACAAGTCTCACTTATCCTCAAACCAAATAAAGAGACAGGCATTCTTACATTGTGTAGAAGACCTGTTAAAGATGGGAGTGATACACCCAGTTCCAATAAAGGAACAAGGAATGGGATTTTATTCCAATCTGTTCGTAGTTCCCAAAAAAGAGGGAACGTTCAGACCAATTTTGGATTTGAAGATCCTAAACAAATTTCTCAGGGTACCATCGTTCAAAATGGAAACTATTCAAACGATTCTACCCACCATCCAGGAAAGTCAATTTATGACTACCGTGGATCTAAAGGATGCGTACCTACATATCCCTATCCACAAGGAACATCATCAGTTCCTAAGGTTCGCTTTTCTGGACAAACATTACCAGTTTGTGGCTCTTCCATTCGGATTAGCCACTGCTCCAAGGATTTTCACAAAGGTGCTAGGGTCCCTTCTAGCGGTTCTAAGACCAAGGGGCATTGCAGTAGTACCTTACTTGGACGACATTCTAATACAAGCGTCGTCCCTGTCAAAGGCAAAGGCTCATACGGACATCGTTCTAGCCTTTCTCACATCTCACGGATGGAAGGTGAACATAGAAAAAAGTTCTCTGTCTCCGTCAACAAGAGTTCCCTTCTTGGGAACAATAATAGATTCCTTAGAAATGAGGATTTTTCTGACAGAGGTCAGAAAATCAAAACTTTTAAGCTCTTATCAAGTGCTTCATTCTGTTCCTCGTCCTTCCATAGCACTGTGCATGGAAGTAATAGGATTGATGGTTGCAACAATGGACATAGTTCCTTTTGCACGAATTCATCTAAGACCATTACAACTGTGCATGCTCAAACAGTGGAATGGGGATTATACAGACTTGTCTCCAATGATTCAAGTAGATCAAAAGACCAGAGATTCACTCCGTTGGTGGCTGACCCTGGACCATCTGTCCCAGGGAATGAGCTTCCGCAGGCCGGAGTGGGTCATTGTCACGACCGACGCCAGTCTAGTGGGCTGGGGTGCGGTCTGGGAATCCCTGAAAGCTCAGGGTCTATGGTCTCGGGAAGAGTCTCTTCTCCCGATAAACATTCTGGAACTGAGAGCGATATTCAATGCTCTCATAGCTTGGCCTCAACTAGCAAAGGCCAAATTCATAAGGTTCCAATCAGACAACATGACAACTGTTGCTTACATCAATCATCAAGGGGGAACAAAGAGTTCCCTGGCGATGAAAGAAGTGACCAAAATAATTCAATGGGCGGAGGATCACTCCTGCCACTTGTCTGCGATCCACATCCCAGGAGTGGAAAATTGGGAAGCGGATTTTCTGAGTCGTCAGACATTTCATCCGGGGGAGTGGGAACTCCATCCGGAAATCTTTGCCCAAATAACTCAATTATGGGGCATTCCAGACATGGATCTGATGGCGTCTCGTCAGAACTTCAAGGTTCCTTGCTACGGGTCCAGATCCAGGGATCCCAAGGCGACTCTAGTAGATGCACTAGTAGCTCCTTGGACTTTCAACCTAGCTTACGTATTCCCACCGTTTCCTCTCATTCCCAGGCTGGTAGCCAGGATCAATCAGGAGAGGGCCTCGGTGATCTTGATAGCTCCTGCGTGGCCACGCAGGACTTGGTATGCAGACCTGGTGAATATGTCATCGGCTCCACCATGGAAGGTACCTTTGAGACAGGACCTTCTTGTTCAAGGTCCATTCGAACACCCAAATCTGGTCTCCCTCCAACTGACGGCTTGGAGATTGAACGCTTGATTCTATCAAAGCGTGGGTTTTCAGATTCGGTGATAGATACTCTGGTTCAGGCCAGAAAACCCGTAACTAGAAAAATTTACCATAAAATATGGAAAAAATATATCTGTTGGTGTGAATCCAAAGGATTCCCATGGAATAAGATAAAAATTCCTAAGATTCTCTCCTTTCTTCAAGAAGGTTTGGAGAAAGGATTATCTGCAAGTTCTCTAAAGGGACAGATCTCTGCTTTATCTGTCTTACTACACAAAAGACTGGCAGCTGTGCCAGATGTTCAAGCATTTGTTCAGGCTCTGGTTAGGATCAAGCCTGTTTACAGACCTTTGACTCCTCCCTGGAGTCTAAATCTAGTTCTTTCAGTTCTTCAAGGGGTTCCGTTTGAACCCTTACATTCCATAGATATTAAGTTACTATCTTGGAAAGTTTTGTTTTTGGTTGCAATTTCTTCTGCTAGAAGAGTTTCAGAGTTATCTGCTCTGCAGTGTTCTCCTCCTTATCTGGTGTTCCATGCAGATAAGGTGGTTTTGCGTACTAAGCCTGGTTTTCTTCCTAAAGTTGTTTCTAACAAAAATATTAACCAGGAGATAGTTGTACGTTCTTTGTGTCCGAATCCAGTTTCAAAGAAGGAACGTTTGTTACACAATTTGGACGTTGTCCGTGCTCTAAAGTTCTATTTAGAGGCTACTAAAGATTTCAGACAAACATCTTCCTTGTTTGTTGTTTATTCTGGTAAAAGGAGAGGTCAAAAAGCGACTTCTACCTCTCTTTCCTTTTGGCTTAAAAGCATCATCCGATTGGCTTATGAGACTGCCGGACGGCAGCCTCCTGAAAGAATCACAGCTCACTCCACTAGGGCTGTGGCTTCCACATGGGCCTTCAAGAACGAGGCTTCTGTTGACCAGATATGTAAGGCAGCGATTTGGTCTTCACTGCACACTTTTGCCAAATTTTACAAATTTGATACTTTTGCTTCTTCGGAGGCTATTTTTGGGAGAAAGGTTTTGCAAGCTGTGGTTCCTTCCGTTTAGGTGACCTGGTTTGCTCCCTCCCTTCATCCGTGTCCTAAAGCTTTGGTATTGGTTCCCACAAGTAAGGATGACGCCATGGACCGGACACACCAATGTTGGAGAAAACAGAATTTATGCTTACCTGATAAATTACTTTCTCCAACGGTGTGTCCGGTCCACGGCCCGCCCTGGTTTTTTAATCAGGTCTGATGAATTATTTTCTCTAACTACAGTCACCACGGTATCATATGGTTTCTCCTATATATATTTCCTCCTGTCCGTCGGTCGAATGACTGGGGTGGGCGGAGCCTAGGAGGGATCATGTGACCAGCTTTGCTGGGACTCTTTGCCATTTCCTGTTGGGGAAGAGAATATCCCACAAGTAAGGATGACGCCGTGGACCGGACACACCGTTGGAGAAAGTAATTTATCAGGTAAGCATAAATTCTGTTTTTTTGGTAGCTATTTCCTCGGCTCGTAGAGTCTGAGCTATCTGCCTTACAATGTGATTCTCCTTATCTGATTTTTCATACGGATAAGGTAGTCCTGCGTACCAAACCTGGGTTCTTACATAAGGTGGTATCTAACAAGAATATCAATCAAGAGATTGTTGTTCCATCCTTGTGTTACACAATCTGGACGTGGTCCGTGCTTTAAAGTTTTACTTACAAGCTACTAAAGATTTTCGTCAAACATCTGCTTTGTTTGTTGTCTACTCTGGACAGAGGAGAGGTCAAAAGGCTTCGGCAACCTCTTTTTCTTTTTGACTAAGAAGCTTAATCCGCTTAGCCTATGAGACTGCTGGACAGCAGCCTCCTGAAAGGATTACAGCTCATTCCACTAGAGCTGTGGCTTCCACTTGGGCCTTTAAAAATGAGGCTTCTTTTGATCAGATTTGCAAGGCGAAGACTTGGTCTTCGCTTCATATTTTTTCAAAATTTTACAAATTTGATACTTTTGCTTCTTCAGAGGCTATATTTGGGAGTAATAGGTTTTACGGGCAGTGGTTCCTTCCATTTAAGTTCCTGCCTTGTCCCTCCCTTCATCCGTGTACTTTAGCTTTGGTATTGGTATCCCACAAGTAATGGATGATCCGTGGACTGGATACACCTTACAAGAGAAAACACAATTTATGCTTACCTGATAAATTTATTTCTCTTGTGGTGTATCCAGTCCACGGCCCGCCCTGTCATTTTAAGGCAGGTAATTTTTAAATTTAAACTACAGTAACCACTGCACCCTATGGTTCCTCCTTTCTCGGCTTGTTTTCGGTCGAATGACTGGCTATGACAGTTAGGGGAGGAGCTATATTACAGCTCTGCTGTGGGTGTCCTCTTGCAACTGTTGGGAATGAGAATATCCCACAAGTAATGGATGATCCGTGGACTGGATACACCACAAGAGAAATAAATTTATCAGGTAAGCATAAATTGTGTTTTTAGGGTCCCAAGTATTGGAAAGGACCTTGACGTGGTACCTGGGCTTGTCCCATTTGACCAGATGCGGTAACTAACCTTTCCATTTTTGCTTTTAAATCTTAGCTGAGAGCTTGTAAGTGAGTGCTGGACTTTCTCTGTGTGTTGTATTAATTTGTTTTGTAATTTTCCCTATGGTTCTTGCACCCAGACCTGTCTGGGGTTAACTGCTTGTGACTCTGGGGATAGCACAGCTTCCTGTGAGTGCCCATGAGCACCCAGGGCTGAGCATGTTGCAGGGTCATCGGATGTGTACCTGATCCAGTATGAGAGTGCAGTCCCCTTCCGTGTTTTGTATATGACTAGGGTGATTACATAAGCCTGTGTACCCTTCCCTTGTTCCCAGTTTGTTTGGATTTGAAAGTTTGCATTGTGTTGCTGCTTTAGGGTCCCAGGTATTGGAAAGGACCTTGGCGTGGTACCTGGGCTTGTCCCATTTGGCCAGATGCAGTAAATAACCTTTACATTTTTGCTTTTAAATCTTAGCTGAGAGCTTGTAAGTGAGTCCTGCACTTTCTCTGTGTATTTTATTAATTTGTTTTGTAATTTTCCCTATGGTTCTTGCACCCAGACCTGTCTGGGGTTAACTGCCTGTGACTCTGGGGATAGCACAGCTTCCTGTGAGTGCCCATGAGCACCCAGGGCTGAGCATGTTGCAGGGTCATCGGATGTGTACCTGATCCAGTATGAGAGTGCAGTCCCCTTCCGTGTTTTGTATATGACTAGGGTGATTACATAAGCCTGTGTACCCTTCCCTTGTTCCCAGTTTGTTTGGATTTGAAAGTTTGCATTGTGTTGCTGCTTTAGGGTCCCAGGTATTGGAAAGGACCTTGACGTGGTACCTGGGCTTGTCCCATTTGGCCAGATGCAGTAAATAACCTTTACATTTTTGCTTTTAAATCTTAGCTGAGAGCTTGTAAGTGAGTCCTGCACTTTCTCTGTGTATTTTATTAATTTGTTTTGTAATTTTCCCTATGGTTCTTGCACCCAGACCTGTCTGGGGTTAACTGCCTGTGACTCTGGGGACAGCACAGCTTCCTGTGAGTGCCCGTGAGCACCCAGGGCTGAGCATGTTGCAGGGTCATGGGACGTGTACCCGGTCCGGTATGAGAGTGCAGTCCCCCTCCGTGTTTTGTATATATATATATATATATATATATATATATATATATATATAAGATAGAAAACAATATATAAACTTGCTTGAATCACAATCAAATATTCAAAAAACACCAAAAACAAATGTGATGGTGCACACAAAAAGTATAAATGTCCCAGGTAATCACAGTGGTAATGCTCAGCAGGTGAACCTCAGGGAAAAAAAAGAAACACATATAGTGAAGTTCTGTGGTTATAAAAATGCAGAAGAGCCAGAAACGGTACTCACATTGTCTAGAGCTTCAAAATCAAGCTCTAGATATAAATGCACAGAAAGCTCCTAATATGAGACAAGGCAAATAATGATATCCCAGCTTAAAGGAATGAATCAGATGTGGTTAAAAAGTGTAACAATGTATTAAAAACAAGTTACAAGGCATACAAATGAGACCGCTGCAAGCAAAAGACTGTGTGTATCACAATGTCTAATGAGTGCAATTCAAGTCCGGTATAGAACAAGGCTCCGCCTAGAGTCCTCATGTCTTAGAGGTTTGGTTAAGAAAATACTTTGATATATGACAATACATAACTTTAAAGAATGCATAAGAAATGCGCATAATTTAAAATGCGCTTAATTTGGGGGGAACTTCCGGGAGGCGGCCATGACTGGTCGCATATTCATCAGCTCTCCTCATCATCAGCGCAAATCTACCTAAAACCCTCTTTTAAATACTCCATTACACTTACTTTTTGAGCTAAACTAGCACGGATGATCAACTTAAAGTGTATTTGACCATTATCTCTAGATTTGAAGCTATTTGCAATACCCCGGTAAGATTTAGAGGTTGCGGCCTATCAATCTAACCCCCCGGCAGAGCGATCACTCTCTTCTGTCGTTAAGAAGCAGGGAAGTACCACAAAACCCTGCAAGCTCTCAAGGTATCAAGACACTACAAGTAATTCCTAGAATATCGACTACTGCGTTCATGCTCAGCGTCTGACTGCAGGTGTTTGAAATGGAAATTCCTTCAACTTTCTTCGCAGATCTGCGCAACTTACTAGTGAGTCATCACCCTGCCCTGGAGAGCAAGCTTTACCACTCATCTACGAACAGCGACACTTGCCTATTCCCACAACCTGCTTGTTTTGAGACTGGCCCGTCTGGCGGTGGGGGTGACGGCGCCTTGGGCCCCGGCATCTGCGCCCTCCTTCTGATGGGCCTGGTACAATAACTGAATGCCAGAACGGGAAAACGACAACGCGACAGGAAAGCATGCTGGCAAACAGATCAGAGGTTGCTCTCAAGGATTCTACACATATATCCCAGTCCTGTGCCTTTTCAACCACCGATCTCCCAAGCACTGACCAGCAAATCAGCAGAATTGGTAAATCCAATCCGCAGGCATGGTTCCCTCAAGTGCGTGAGCACAATCTTACTAACTTTTCACCGAGCATCATACACCTCTTTGCAGCTATCTTGAGAATAGACACAGGACAATTGCTATCACCCCCTCAGGAGATACACTCAAGTTATTGCACGGTCTCACTTCACTTTACGTGGGATCCTGGAGGTCTGTAATTTCTTTGGTAGCGGAGTGCCGGTCGGGGACTGAAGCTGTTATTGTATATCTTGTGCCGTACTTGCACTCTCGCCTTTCTTGGGACCCAGGACACTTGCCTTTTCTGTGTGCTTGTGGGGCAAATATCAGTGTGACCCGTACTGGAATTGGTTAGACTCACTACTGTTGGGTGTAAACAGACTCACACTAATTGTTCTATTAGCATTTATAGTTCGGTTTGCAAGTTCTTCTGTTAAAACCCTTAACGTATATAATGTATGATGCAGCCTACATTTGACCCTATTCTTGTCTTACCTCCGAATGCACATAAGTTTTATTTTTCATAATAGTATTTTAGTCAATATAGGTGCAATTTGCCACATAGCATGTATATATATACCAGTATCAAGACTTTTCTGCAAAACTCTAACTGGCTGCACATCCCCACCTTAACTTATAATTGCACTTGCTCTTACAGATTTATACGGAGATAGTGGGGTAGGTGAGTCCCTTAGCATTTGGCGGGTTGTATTTGTTATTGGCAGCTAGTAAAAGACAGCTTTATATGAAAGAGTGTAAAAGTTTGTATTGTGCTGTACACTAATTATCCTAACCTAAGCGGACCTCATAGCATGTGTTTTTTTGTTTTGTTTTGTTTTTTTGTTTTTGTTTTCATTTCAATGCTGGTCCCATTATGGTTATTATAAACTTATAGCGCTGTGCAGCCAGTGGCCAAGGCTGTGCACTATGCGCGTAGTTGCATAACTAGTTTCATGCCTTGTTGAGCTTCTGGGATAATGCATGGTCTACGCTGGGGCTGATTACATACGCAATTACAATGATACTGCTCTTGTCCCAACAGATCCCTAAGTTCTGTAATTAGGTACAGTTGATAACTCCCTAAGGTCACATTAAAAACTCTTTGCCTTTCCTGCTCATGCTAAGTTGCCCCACAAAATGTCCTGAGATTACTCCATATCCCTTTCTCTAAGGTGGTCAGCACAGTTATTTTTATTATATTATAGCGTATAACAACATAATTACTCTGCCTAGCTTGTACTAAATATCCTAAATCTATATAAGATTTTATCAAATTTATAACAATATACTACCCTGTATTTCTATATGAGACACTATTAACTTTATATAAAAGAGGTTCTCATTCAGAGATCCAAAAGTGGTCTCTCCACTAGACATAGCCCCCTATCTATGGTCCTGTGTTTATGAATGAGGTCCAAGAGTGGCCTCTTTTGTCATCTAGGAGGCACACAGACTATTAGGCATAACACTTGAATAATATGCTTCTGCATTTTCTTTTTAGGAATGTATTATGTTGTCGCACAGAATTGTACTATATGTTTCCTGCATTTCATTATCATTGTGTTTGTTTTTCATATCTCATGTATGCCTTATTCAGAACCTCAATAAAAAAAAAATTAAAAAAAATGTGCATAATTTAAAAGACAATACATTTGTACATAATTAACAGACAAAATTTAAAAATAAAAATAAAACCATAAGAAATTGTATTAATATTAACAATTATCTATACTGTGTATGATAAATTGTAACAAGACATCTGCCTGGAATCGAACTGGTGACCTTATGGCTTCAAAAATATTATTATATTAGAATATAATATAATCCTAAAAATATTTTTGAAGCCATAAGGCCACCACAGTTCGATTCCAGGCAGATGTCTTTTTATAATTTATCATACACAGTCTATACACAGTATAGATAATTGTTAATATTAATAATATCTTATGGCTAGATTATGAGTTTTGTTCTATAGTGAAAAAGCAGCGTTATCAGGTTATCAGGGTATTACGAGTCTTGCAGATTTAGGGGCACCGCACACTTTATTGGCCTTACCGCAAATCAACTTACGCAATTTGCATATAGTCTATTTTCAATGGCACTTCCATAGCGCCGGTTTTACGAGCTTGTCCTGGGAGGCCAAAAAGTGAGCTGTACACCCTATCCTGTCAAGATTCGTACCGCATTTTAAAGTCAGTAGTTATGAGTTTTACACTACAAAGCCGTAGCATAAAACTCATAACTAAAGTGCTAAAAAGTACACTAACACCCATAAACTACCTATTAACCCCTAAACCGAGGTCCTCCCGCATCGCAAACACTAAAATTAAATTATTAACCCCTAATCTGACGCTCCCGACATCGCCGCCACTATAATAAACATATTAACCCCAAACCGCCGTACTACCGCCTTGCAAACATTAGCTGAATATTATTAACCCCTAATCTGTCGCCCCTAACGTTGCCGCCACTATATTATATTTATTAACCCCTAAATCTAATTCTAATCCTAACCCTAACACCCTCTAACTTAAATATAATTAAAATAAAATTAAAAATAAAACCTAATATTAATAACTAAATGATTCCTATTTAAAACTAAATACTTACCTGTAAAATAAACCCTAAGCTAGCTACAATATAACTAATAGTTACATTGTAGCTAGTTTAGGGTTTATTTTTATTTTACAGGTGTTTGTATTTATTTTAACTAGGTAAAATAGTTACTAAATAGTTATTAACTATTTAATAACTACCTAGCTAAAATAAATACAAATTAACCTGTAAAATAAAACCTAACCTGTCTTACACTAACACCTAACCTAACCGTACAATTAAAAAAAATCCCTAAATTAAATACAATTAACTAAATTCAATAAAATTAGCTAAATTACAAAAAAAAAAAGATCTTTAAACTAATTACACCTAATCTAATAGCCCTATCAAAATAAAAAAGCCCACCCAAAATAATAAAAACCCCTAGCCTAAACTAAACTACCAATAGCCCTTAAAAGGGCCTTTTGCGGGGCATTGCCCCAAAGAAACAGGCTCTTTTACCTGTAAATTTTTTTACAAACAACCCCCCCCCCAACAGTAAAACCCAAAACCCACACAACCAACCCCCTAAATAAAACCCTAACTAAAAAAACCTAAGCTCCCCATTGCCCTGAAAAGGGCATTTAGCTCTATTGCTGCCCAAAGCCCTAACCTAAAAATAAAACCCACCCAATACACCCTTAAAAAACCCTAACACTAAAAAAACACTAACCCCCTGAAGATCCACTTACAGTTTTGAAGAGCCGACATCCATCCTCAACAAAGCCAGGAGAAGTCCTCATTGAAGCAGCAAGAAGTCCTCAACGAAGCCGGGAGAAGTCTTCATCCAAGCTGGGAGAAGTCTTCATCCAAGCCGGGAGAAGTGGTCCTCCAGATGGGCAGAAGTCTTTATCCAGACGGCATCTTCTATCTTCATCCATCCAGAGCGGAGCGGGTCCATCTTCAAGACATCCAAGATGGCGTCCCTTAGATTCCGATTGGCTGATAGAATTCTATCAGCCAATCGGAATTAAAGTTGAAAAAATCCTATTGGCTGATGCCAAAAAAAAATTTTTTTTGTACTTTAGATCATTTTATTTAATTGTAATTAATTGTATTTAATTTAGTTAATTTATTTAATTATAGTGTAGTGTTAGGTGTAATTGTAACTTTTATTTCACAATTTTTTTACAGGTAAATTTGTCTTTATTTTAACTAGGTAGTTATTAAATAGTTAATAACTATTTAATAACTATTGTACCTAGTTAAAATAAATACAAAGTTGCATGTAAAATAAAAATAAACCCTAAGTTAGCTACAATGTAACTATTAGTTATATTGAAGCTAGCTTAGGGTTTATTTTATAGGTAAGTATTTAGTTTTAAATAGGAATTATTTATTTAATTGTAGTAATTTTATTTAGATTTATTGTAATTATATTTAAGTTAGGGGGGGTTAGGGTTAGGGTTAGACTTAGGTTTAGGGGTTAATAACTTTATTATAGTGGTGGCGACGTTGTGTTGTAGGCGGCAGATTAGGGGTTAATAAATGTAGTTAGGTTGCAGCGACATTGGAGGCGGCAGATTAGGGGTTAATAAATATAATGTAGGGTTCGGCGATGTTGGGGGCAGCAGATTAGGGGTTCATAACTATAATGTAGGTGGCGGTGGTGTCCGGAGCGGCAGATTAGGGTTAATAATTATAATGTAGGTGTCGGCGATGTTGGGGGCGGCAGATTAGGGGTTAATAAGTGTAAGATTAGGGGTGTTTAGACTCGGGGTTCATGTTAGGATGTTAGGTGTAGACATAAATTTTATTTCCCCATAGGAATCAAAGTGGCTACGTTAGGAGCTTTACGCTGCTTCTTTTTTTTTCAGTCGTCTCTCCCCCATTGATTCCTATGGGGAAATCGTGCACGAGCACGTTTTACCAGCTCACCGCTAACGTAAGCAGCGCTGGTATTGAGGTGAGATGTGGAGCTAAATTTTGCTTTTCGCTCACTTTTTTGTGGTTAACGCCGGGTTTCTAAAAACCCGTAATACAGACAGCGCTGTATGTAAGTGAGCGGTGAGCATAAACTGCTTGTTAGCACCGCACAGCTTCTAACGCAAAACTCGTAATCTAGGTGTTAGCTTTTTTATGAAACCATAGGATATGGGTTAGTTTACCACATCAATTTTAAAATTTCTTATTGTTTTATTTTTAAATTTTGTTTGTTAATTATGTACAAATGGATTGTATTTTAAATTATGCACATTTTAAATTATGCACATTTTAAATGATGTGCATTTTACATTATGAGCATTTCTTATGCATTCTTTAAAGTTATGTATTGTCATATAGCAAAGTATTTTCTTAACCAAATCTCTAAGACATGAGGACTCTGTCTATGCACCTGTATAATAATCCAGGACCCAATCAGAAGTGGAGTTAAAACTATAAAAGGACACTAGAACCTACTTGATGTCATCCTCGAAAAAGCCAAGCTGTGATTGGCGAAAGGTACATCAAGGGCGTAGTGACATCACAAAAGGGGCAGAGCCTTGCTCCATACTGGACTTGAATAGCACTCATTAGACATTGTGATATACACAGTCTTTTGCTTGCAGCGGTCTGTTATTGGCACAGTCTCATTTGTATGCCTTGTGACTTGTTTTTAATAAATTGTTACACTTTTTAACCACTTCTGATTCATTCCTTGAAGCTGGGATATCGTTCCTTGAAGCTGGGATATTAGGAACAAGCTGTCCCGGTTTTATTTAGAGAAAAACCAGCATGAAAATCTACATAGCCAAAAAATGGAATAGAAATTCCAGGATAAGAATGGAAGGGGTTAAATTGGACACAGTATAAAGGAGCAGTGCATGAGCTACAGGTCATCTTGATAAAGGCTTTGAAGAGCCGATTCGCGTGGATCTATCCTAGTAGCTCAAACTATACTAAATCTGGCTCCCAGGACCCCTGCAACCATAATACCTGCCGTATCATAGAGAATATACGGAGGCAATTTGGGGGAATAGCGGTAGGAGCAAAAGATAAAAGAAGAAGAAAATAAATACTTTTTTGAAATTTCAGAAAGTGCGCACACTCATCATCAGTTAAGGCTTATTAGGGGTTAATAAACATATTAACCCCTAAACCGCCACACTCCCGCCTTGCAAACATTAGTTCAATATTATTAACCCCTAATCTGCCGTCCCTAACATCGCTGCCACCTACCTACATTTATTAACCCCGAATATGCCGCCCCTAACGCCGCCGCTACTATACTAAATGTATTAACCCCTAAACCGCCGCACTCCCACCTCGCAAATATTAGTTAAATATTATTAACACCTAATCTGCCGTCCCTTACATAGCCGCCACCTACCTACATTTATTAACCCCTAATCTGCCGCCCCCAACACTATACTAAATGTATTAACCCCTAAACCGAAGTCTAACCCTAACCCTAACACCCCCTAACTTAAATATAATTAAAATAAATCTAACTAAAAATTCCTATCATTACCTAAATATTTCCTATTTAAAACTAAATACTTACCTGTAAAATAAACCCTAAGCTAGCTACAATATAACTTACTATATATAATAATATGTACTATATATACTATATATAATATATATAATATACAATATAATTAATAGTTACATTGTATCTATCTTAGGGTTTATTTTTATTTTACAGGCAAGTTTGTATTTATTTTAACTAGGTAGAATAGTTATTAAATAGTTATTAACTATTTAATAACTACAGTACCTAGCTAAAATAAAAACAAAAGTACCTGTAAAATAAAACCTAACCTAAGTTAAAATAACACCTAACACTACACTATAATTAAATAAATTAACTAAATTAAATACAATTACCTAAATTAAATTAAATTAGCTAAAGTACAAAATTACAGAAAATAATAAGCAAATTACAAGATATTTAAACTAATTACACCTAATCTAATAGCCCTATCAAAATAAAAAAAGCCCCCCAAAATAAAAAAACCCTAGCCTAAACTAAACTACCAATAGCCCTTAAAAGGGCCTTTTGCAGGGCATTGCCCCAAAGTAATCAGCTCTTTTACCTGTAAAAAAAAAAAAAATACAAACAACCCCCCCAACAGTAAAACCCACCACCCACACAACCAACCCCCCAAATAAAATACTATCTAAAAAAAAACTTAGCTCCCTATTGCCCTGAAAAGGGCATTTGGATGGGCATTGCCCTTAAAAGGGCAGTTAGGTCTTTTTGCGGCCCAAAGTCCCTAACCTAAAAATAAAACCCACCCAATACATCCTTAAAAAAACACTAACCCCCTGAAGATCGACTGTTCTGAAGATCCGACATCCATCCTCAAGAAAGCGGCAGAAGTCTTCATCCAACCGGTGTCAAGGATAAACTTATAAACACACTGGATCACAACTGCAAACCTAAGAATTTTTATATGGGTGTGTATCACTTTAAGTTCTGAACAAATATGGAAGACAAGTCCAGAGGAATATAGTGAAATTTTATCAATTGAATGATGAAGTACTTCCTTTGCTACACTTATGAAAAGTAGCAAGTGAGTAGTAAAATGGTACTCTTTGTGGAATACAGGAAGAGGACAATTATACTTGAGTAAAGGCAGCAATGTAAGGTATATAGCTCAGATACGTTAGAGTTCTATATTTGTTTCCTGTAGTACTGCAAGAAAGTAATGTTGGCCTTTGTATTAGCTGAATTGAGCTTAGCTTGTTAGATATGATTCAGTAACTTGTTACTGACAAACGATGCAGTCATAAGCTGTATGAGAATATGTCAGAAGTGGAAGACTGTTTGTAACACGTAAAATCACAGGTGCACAGCTCCTACCCTTCTGTGCAGTGTGCAGCTTCTGTGTGTGAACGCTGCCCGGGAGGGGGGCGTGGCTTACCTCCGTGAACGGAGTTCTCAGTTTGGATCCTGATTGTAGATTTCTTGAATTACAGGCTGCTTGTGCTTCAGGTAAAGATTACTTCTACATAAAGGTAACTTGCAGCTCCTTTTTGATAGATGTTAAATCCGCAGGTAAAACTCTGAAGTGCTTTGCAGCTTTGTCTTTCCTTTTAGCGAAACTGGAGAGGTACACATGAAAGTGCAGGAATCCAGGAACTGATTGTAGCGTGATAAATCCAGAAAAGCAGCCAGTAAATCCTCAGAGGATAATAAACTAACTTTTTGTAGACAAAAACTCTGGCGTAGTTTTCCTAGTATGAATACATGATAACTAAGCACCTGTTTAAGGTGGAGAGATTCCTTAAATAGGGGTGTGTTAACTGAGTAGGATTTCCCAGGTATTAGGTAAAAGGTGGAGTGGAATCCCAACTGTAATATAGTATGTCAGGTTAGAGTGAAAAGGTGGAGTGGATTTCTTACAACCGTGTCGAAGTCCTCAACGAAGCCGGGAGAAGTCTTCATCCAAACCGGGTGAAGTGGTCCTCCAGACGGGCAGAAGTCTTCATCCAGACGGCATCTTCTATCTTCATCCATCCGACGCAGAGCGGCTCCATCTTCAAGACATCCAACGTGGAACATCCTCTTCATCCAATGGACTAACGACGAATGAAGGTACCTTTAAGTGATGTCATCCAAGATGGCTTCCCTTAGATTCTGATTGGCTGATAGAATCGGAATTAAGGTATAAAAAAAATCTTATTGGCTGATGCAATCAGCCAATAGGATTGAAGTTCAATCCTATTGGCTGATCCAATCAGCCAATAGGATTGAGCTTGCATTCTATTGGCTGATTGGAACAGCCAATAGAATGCAAGCTCAATCCTATTGGCTGATTGGATCAGCCAATAGGATTGAACTTCAATCCTATTGGCTGATTGCATCAGCCAATAGGATTTTTTCTACCTTAATTCCGATTGGCTGATTTCTATCAGCCAATCGGAATCTAAGGGACGCCATCTTGGATGATGTCACTTAAAGGTACCTTCATACGTCGTTAGTCTGTCGGATGAAGAGGATGGAGTTGCTCCGCGTCGGATGGCTGAAGATAGAAGGTGCCGTCTGGATGTAGACTTCTGCCCGTCTGGAGGACCACTTCGCCCCGGCTTGGATGAAGACTTCTCCCGGCTTCGTTGAGGACTTCGACCCGGTTGGATGAAGATTTCTGCCGCCTCCTTGAGGATGGATGTTGGATCTTCAGAACAGTAAATTGATCTTCAGGGGGTTAGTGTTAGGTTTTTTTAAGGGTGTATTGGGTTTTATTTTTAGGTTAGGGACTTTGGGCCTCAAAAGAGCTAACTGCCCTTTTAAGGGCAATGCCCATCCAAATTCCCTTTTCAGGGCAATGGGGAGCTTAGGTTTTTTAGTTAGGCTTTTATTTGGGGGTTGGTTGTGTGGGTGGTGGGTTTTACTGTTAGGGGGGTTGTTTGAATTTTTTTTTACAGGTAAAAGAGCCGATTACTTTGGGGCATTGCCCCGCAAAAGGCCCTTTTAAGGGCTATTGGTAGATTAGTTTAGAAAAATATGTATATATCAAAGCGCCAGTAAATACGGCAGGGTTCAGAATAAAACCATAAGCACTTGACAGCTTAATGAAGATAAAAATAAAAAGTTTATTAAAAACAGTTTCTTAAAACAATCTTCTAAAAACAGCTGGTGGTACAATATCTTATACCAATAACATACAATTCGATACACATACAAAAAATGATTCAATAACATACAACAGATCATCTTACATGGATCCATGCATTAACAATTTATATTTATACACAATGACAAAAATGTTCCCAAAATTATTTACAAATATGTTCACCAATATGAATTGATAAGGATGCAATGGTCCCTATCCCTATCGCTCATACGAATACACCCACGGAACATCAGGGAAACAGGATAGGGACCATTGCATCCTTATCAATTCATATTGGTGAACATATTTGTAAATAATTTTGGGAACAATTTTAAGGAGCAATTGAACATTTGTCATTGTGTATAAATATAAATTGTTAATGCATGGATCCATGTAAGATGATCTGTTGTATGTTATTGAATCATTTTTTGTATGTGTATCGAATTGTATGGTATTGGTATAAGATATTGTACCACCAGCTGTTTTTAGAAGATTGTCTTAAGAAACTGTTTTTAATAAACTTTTTATTTTTATCTTCATTAAGCTGTCAAGTGCTTATGGTTTTATTCTGAACCCTGCCGTATTTACTGGCGCTTTGATATATACATATTTTTCTGATTTTCCCACGCCTTGACCACTAGGGGTCATTTATCAAAGCAAAGGGCTTATTAGCAGTAGGCGCTCAGTGTCCACTCCAATTTGTACCATATCTGTTTCCTAGGCCCCACAGAGCAGCCGCTGCAAGGTTTTATTAGATTCAAGGTTTACAATGAATTCCCTTCAAAGTTTAAGACAACCTATCAATATCACTATCAGTGACACAGGAAGGGAAAACCAATTAGTGGAAGAGGAAGAAGACACTCTAGATGTACAGCTAATTTTTAGAGAATTAGAAAAATTACTCATCTCTGAAGTAAAATATAAAGGTGAAATATCATTCCTCAAAAAGTGTTTAGAATTGGGAATTATCCCAAAGGGATTAATAATACATAAAGACTGTACATTCCCACTTTCAGATACTATAACTGAGAAGTGGAAAGGAGTACTAATAGAGACCTCAAAACAGTTAATAAAACTAATTATTGAATATAGGGAAACACAGATTATGAGGATAGACTCGGAAATTAAGGATAATGAATTGATCATTCTGAATTTAGAAAATTCAGGGTCAGAAAGTGAAGAGATCACAGAAAAGAAAGACACTCTGGTCAAAAAAGTAAGTAAAATTAGGGAGGATATTATCAAAAAGAAAACTAAGAAACTGATGAGGGAAGTGGAAAAGAAAAAGGTTGATGAACAGGATAATTTGGAAATAGAGGAAAGTCTGATTAAGAAAAATATACATGGGGGGCGGAGCTAGCCACTGATCTGACTAGACGTGTGCAAGCTAAGCTCCATAAGCAAAACAGTTAAAAAAAGTCATATAAAGTGTGGATTTTGACCTTCAGTAAACGATTAAGCTATTAGTTTTCGTAGATGGACATTATCTTATTGTAGGGTGACCTTTTCCACCCATCCCACCAGCGCTAATAGCTATCTCAGAGGAGGACATCTACAGTGTGGCGAGCGGACCCGTTTACTGCTGGGGAGAGTGCGGGCCAACGCCAACTTTAACCCGCAGGATAGTTGCTTCTCCTACAGGCTTTCTAAACCCCATCTGCCTGGTCATTCCCATCTAGCCGCTCAACTACTACCACCACTCAAGTGGTCGTCGCCTGAAGCCTGCGGAACTTTCAGCAGTACCTCACCTTTGGCCGCAGCTGTCTTCTTACTCCGGAGGGTCGGGGCTCCGCTCCGGAGTAACTGACACCCCTCACACCAGCCAACACCTGATTTCTGCTGCCATCAACTAACTCCGCTCCGGAGCGATCAACCGCCATCAGCTCCTGCAGGGGAGCAGCAGACTTCTGGTTGAGATTTCTGCCTGGAAGTCTTGAGGGATACTAGCGATCTCACTGGCGAGATACTTACCCCCCAGAACACCTCAGACTGCAGACGAATCCAAGGAAAGTGCCGGAGCTGCAGGGACCCAGGAGCGCAGAAATAGTCGGGCCGGACTAATCAGTGAGAGGGAAAAAACATAATTTATGTAAGAACTTACCTGATAAATTCATTTCTTTCATATTAGCAAGAGTCCATGAGCTAGTGACGTATGGGATATACATTCCTACCAGGAGGGGCAAAGTTTCCCAAACCTTAAAATGCCTATAAATACACCCCTCACCACACCCACAATTCAGTTTAACGAATAGCCAAGAAGTGGGGTGATAAGAAAAAAGTGCGAAAGCATATAAAATAAGGAATTGGAATAATTGTGCTTTATACAAAAAAATCATAACCACCACAAAAAAGGGCGGGCCTCATGGACTCTTGCTAATATGAAAGAAATGAATTTATCAGGTAAGTTCTTACATAAATTATGTTTTCTTTCATGTAATTAGCAAGAGTCCATGAGCTAGTGACGTATGGGATAATGACTACCCAAGATGTGGATCTTTCCACACAAGAGTCACTAGAGAGGGAGGGATAAAATAAAGACAGCCAATTCCTGCTGAAAATAATCCACACCCAAAATAAAGTTTAATGAAAAACATAAGCAGAAGATTCAAACTGAAACCGCTGCCTGAAGTACTTTTCTACCAAAAACTGCTTCAGAAGAAGAAAATACAACAAAATGGTAGAATTTGGTAAAAGTATGCAAAGAGAACCAAGTTGCCACTTTGCAAATCTGATCAACCGAAGCTTCATTCCTAAACGCCCAGGAAGTAGAAACTGACCTAGTAGAATGAGCTGTAATCCTATGAGGCGGAGTCTTACCCGACTCAAAATAGGCAAGATGAAATAAAGATTTCAACCAAGATGCCAAAGAAATGGCAGAAGTTTTCTGGCCTTTCTAAAACCGGAAAAGATAACAAATAAACCAGAAGTCTTTCGGAAAGACTTAATAGCTTCAACATAATATTTCAAAGCTCTAATAACATCCAAAGAATGCAACGATTTCTCCTTAGAATTCTTAGGATTAGGACATAATGAAGGAACCACAATGTTTCTACTAATGTTGTTGGAATTCACAACTTAGGTAAAAATTCAAAAGAAGTTCGCAACACCGCCTTATCCTGATGAAAAATCAGAAAAGGAGACTCACAAGAAAGAGCAGATAATTCAGAAACTCTTCTGGCAGAAGAGATGGCCAAAAGGAACAAAACTTTCCAAGAAAGTAATTTAATATCCAATGAATGCATAGGTTCAAATGGAGGAGCTTAAAGAGCCCCCAGAACCAAATTCAAACTCCAAGGAGGAGAAATTGACTTAATGACAGGCTTTATACGAACCAAAGCTTGTACAAAACAATGAATATCAGGAAGAATAGCAATCTTTCTGTGAAAAAGAACAGAAAGAGCAGAGATTTGACCTTTCAAGGAACTTGCGGACAAACCCTTATCTAAACCATCCTGAAGAAATTGTAATATTCTTGGTATTCTAAAAGAATGCCAAGAAAAATGATGAGAAAGACACCAAGAAATATAAGTCTTCCAGACTCTATAATATATCTCTCTGGATACAGATTTACGAGCCTGTAACATAGTATTAATCACAGAGTCAGAGAAACCTCTTTGACCAAGAATCAAGCGTTCAATCTCCATACCTTTAAATTTAAGGATTTCAGATCCTGATGGAAAAAAGGACCTTGAGACAAAAGGTCTGGTCTTAACGGAAGAGTCCACGGTTGGCAAGAGGCCATCCGGACAAGATCCTCATACCAAAACCTGTGAGGCCATGCCGGAGCTACCAGCAGAACAAACGAGCATTCCTTCAGAATCTTGGAGATTACTCTTGGAAGAAGAACTAGAGGCGGAAAGATATAGGCAGGATGATACTTCCAAGGAAGTGAAAATGCATCCACTGCCTCCGCCTGAGGATCCCGGGATCTGGACAGATACCTGGGAAGTTTCTTGTTTAGATGAGAAGCCATCAGATCTATTTCTGGAAGTTCCCACATTTGAACAATCTGAAGAAATACCTCTGGTTGAAGAGACCATTCGCCCGGATGCAACGTTTGGCGACTGAGATAATCCGCTTTCCAATTGTCCATACCTGGGATATAAACCGCAGAGATTAGACAGGAGCTGGATTCCGCCCAAACCAAAATTCGAGATACTTCTTTCATAGCCAGAGGACTGTGAGTCCCTCCTTGATGATTGATGTATGCCACAGTTGTGACATTGTCTTATCTGAAAACAAATGAACAACTCTCTCTTCGGAAGAGGCCAAGACTGAAGAGCTCTGAAAATTGCACGGAGTTCCAAAATATTGATCGGAAATCTCACCTCCTGAGATTCCCAAACCCCTTGTGCCGTCAGATACCCCCACACAGCTCCCCAACCTGTAAAACTAGCATCTGTTGAGATTATAGTCCAGGTCGGAAGAACAAAGAAGCCCCCTGAACTAAACGATGGTGATCTGTCCACCATGTCAGAGAGTGTCGTAAAATCGGTTTAAAGATATAAATTGAGATATCTTTGAGTAATCCCTGCACCATTGGTTCAGCATACAGAGCTGAAGAGGTCGCATGTGAAAACGAGCAAAGGAGATCGCATCTGATGCGGCAGTCCTAAGACCCAACATTTCCATGCATAAGGCTACCAAAGGGAATGATTGTGACTGAAGGTTTTGACAAGCTGATATCAATGTTAAACTTCTCTTGTCTGACAAGGACAGAGTCATAGACACTGAATTTATCTAGAAACCTAAAAAGGTTACCCTTGTCTGAGGAATCAATGAACTGATTGGTAAATTGATCCTCCAACCATGAACTTGAAGAAACAACACAAGTCGATTCGTATGAGATTCTACGAAAATGAGAAGACTGAGCAAGTACCAAGATATCGTCCAAATAAGGAAATACCAAAACCCTATTCTCTGATTACAGAAAGAAGGGCACCGAGAACCTTTGAAAAAAATTCTTGGAACTGAGGCTAGGCCAAACGGTAGAGACACAAAACTGGTAATGCTTGTCTAAAAAGAGAATCTCAGACACTAAAAGTAATCTGGATGAATCGGAATATGCAGATACACATCCTGTAAATCTATTGTAGACATATAATGCCCTTGCTAAACAAAAGGCAGGATAGTCCTACAGTAACCATCTTGAATGTTGGTATCCTAACATAACGATTCAATAATGATAGATCCAGAACTGGTCTGAAGGAATTGACCTTCTTTGGTACAATGAAGAGATAAAATAAAACCCCAGCCCCTGTTCCAGAACTGAAACTGGCATAAATACTCCAGCCAACTCCAGATCTGAAACACATTTCAGAAATGCTGAGCCTTGCTGTGTTAACTGGGACACGGGAAAGAAAAGAATCTCTTAGCAGGAGGCCTTAACTTGAAGCCAATTCTGTACCTTTCTGAAACAATGTTTCTGAAACCAGAGATTAAGAACGGAATTGATCCAAATTTGAAGAAAACGTAATCTGCCCCATACCAGCTGAGCTGGAATAAGGGCCGCACCTTCATAGGTACTTAGGAGCTGGCTATAGGTTTCTATAAAGCTCGGATATATTCCAAACTGAAAATAGTTTCCAAACTGATACCGCTCCTGAGGATGAAGGATCAGGCTTTTGTTCCTTGTTGTGAGGAAAGGAACGAAATGATTATTTACCCTGGAAAGAAAGGGAAAGCAAAGTTGACTTAGAAGACATGTCAGCATTCCAAGTTTAATCCATAAAGCTTTTCTAGCTAAAATAGCTAGAGACATATACCTGACATCAACTCTAATGATATCAAAAGATGGTATCACCAATAAAATTATTAGCATGTTATAGAAAAATAATAATGCTATAAAATTATGATCTGTTACTTGTTGCGCTAAAGCTTCTAACCAAAAAGTTGAAGCTGCAGCAACATCCGCTAAAAATATAGCAGGTCTAAGAAGATTACCTGAACATAAGTAAGCTTTTCTTAGAAAGGATTCAATTTTCCTATCTAAAGGATCCTTAAATGAAGTACTATCTGCCATAGGAATAGTAGTACATTAGCAGGAGTAGAGACAGCCCCATAACCTTAGGGATTTTTGTCCCAAAAAACTCTAATCTGTCAGATGGCACAGGATATAATTTGCTTAAACGTCTAGAAGGAGTAAATAAATTACCCAAATTATTCCATTCCCTGGAAATTACTTCAGAAATAGCATCAGGGAGATAAAACACTTCTGGAATAACTACCTTATTTAAACGTTTACATTTAGTATCAAGAGGACCAGAATCCTCTATTTCTAATGCAAATAACACTTCTTTAAGTAAAGAACGAATAAATTCCATCTTGGACAAATACAAAGATTTATCAGCATCAAAATGATGATGTTCATTTAAAAATTCATCTGAAAAAAAGAGAAGTTTTAAAAGACTTTTATGTATACTAGAAGGAGAAATAACAGACATAGCCTTCTTAATGGATTTAAAATAAATAAAATCTCTTATGTTATCAGGAACACTCTGAAAATTAGATGTTGACGGAACAGCAACAGGTAATATAACAGTACTGAAGGAAATTTTATCTGCATTAATAAGTTTGACATGACATGCAATACAAATAACAGCTGGAGAAACAGATACCAAAAGTTTATAGCAGACTTAGCTTGGTAGCTCCAGCACTGTGCAGTGATTTTCCTGTAGTAACTTCTGACTCAGTTGCAACGTGGAACATCTTGCAATATGTAAAAGAAAAAAACAACATATAAAGCAAAATTGATCAAATTCCTTAAATGACAGTTTCAGGAATGGGAAAAAAATGCCAGTGAACAAGCTTCTAGCAACCAGAAGCAATAAATAATGAGACTTAAATAATGTGGAGACAAAAATGACGCCCATATTTTTTAGCGCCAAAAAAGACGCCCACATTATTTGGCGCCTAAATGCTTTTGGCGCCAAAAATGACGCCACATCCGGAACGCCGACATTTTTGGCGCAAAATAACGTCAAAGAATGACGCAACTTCCGGCGACACGTATGACGCCGGAAACGGAAATAGAATTTTTGCGCCAAAAAAGTCCGCGCCAAGAATGACGCAATAAAATGAAGCATTTTCAGCCCCCGCGAGCCTAACAGCCCACAGGGAAAAAGTCAAATTTTAAGGTAAAATATGTTAAATTAAAATGCATTATCCCAAATATGAAACTGACTGTCTGAAAATAAGGAAAGTTGAACATTCTGAGTCAAGGCAAATAAATGTTTGAATACATATATTTAGAACTTTATAAACAAAGTGCCCAACCATAGCTAGGAGTGTCACAGAAAATAAGACTTACTTACCCCAGGACACTCATCTACATATAGCAGATAGCCAAACCAGTACTGAAACGAGAATCAGCAGAGGTAATGGTATATATAAGAGTATATCGTCGATCTGAAAAGGGAGGTAAGAGATGAATCTCTACGACCGATAACAGAGAACCTATGAAATAGACCCCTTAGAAGGAGATCACTGCATTCAAATAGGCAATACTCTCCTCACATCCCTCTGACATTCACTGCACGCTGAGAGGAAAACCGGGCTCCAACTTGCTGCGGAGCGCATATCAACGTAGAATCTAGCACAAACTTACTTCACCACCTCCATCGGAGGCAAAGTTTGTAAAACTGAATTGTGGGTGTGGTGAGGGGTGTATTTATAGGCATTTTAAGGTTTGGGAAACTTTGCCCCTCCTGGTAGGAATGTATATCCCATACGTCACTAGCTCATGGACTCTTGCTAATTACATGAAAGAAAAAAGGGCGCGAACACCCGCCATCTTGAGGCCCTCTTGTTCATACGCCAGGCTAGAACAGGCATCC
Organism: Bombina bombina; assembly: GCF_027579735.1. Lineage (NCBI taxonomy): Eukaryota > Metazoa > Chordata > Amphibia > Anura > Bombinatoridae > Bombina > Bombina bombina. The sequence goes on along the minus strand of NC_069499.1, from coordinate 1,401,687,040 downwards.
AGCTGAAAGATCGATCCGCCAGCCCCTCTGCTCCCAGTACCGGCCACTTGCGGTCTCACCAGTCCCCATCCTTCCGGCCTTGTGAAAGACGGTCCTGCTGTGTCCCTGGACTGCTGGGACACAGGAGCATCTGCAAGTACAGCGGCAGTCGCGGTGACAGCCTCCAGACCTGGACCACCTCAGAGCAGGGGGTAAGTGAGTTATCTCCATATTAAACACTCGCAGCCTGGGGGTTCCATAAGTTGGTCACCTGGCCCTCTTACCCTCCCCCTGCTTACCCTGAGGACAAATATTAAACGGGCTACACACCATTATCTTGTCTACAGAGCCCCAGTACCCTGTCTGACTTTCGCAGGCCCACCTACAGCTCTATAAGGCCCATAGGGCTAGAACAGACTTTTTGGCCTTGAGACCTCCAACAACAGAGGTCTTGTATTATCTTAAAGTCATTCTGATCACCCCTGGTCTCTCACTAGAATGCAGGTCCCCATATAACAAAGTGTATACAAGAAACACTTTCTTTTATTAACCCAGTGAATCAGCACACTTTGTTTCACTAGTCCCAACATATCCCATCTGGGGACACTCCTCACCACTGTATAGAATAACAGTTACATGGACATTGCTGGGACTGATTATCAACTCAGTGTTACAGCTGCTGCGTCAGCTAAGGTGTCCCTGATCTTTCTGCACAGGGTGTAGTGTTACTGATTTAATCTGCTTTTTCCTTTTTACAGGTATACTTTTATGGTGCACAACTCACATAAGGCTAGCACTTCACCTCATAACACTGCTAGATCAGTTTCACTTTATTACTGACTCAACATAACTCTGATACACAGTCCTCATTCCTACCATTACTGTGGAGAATACTGAACTAGTTGTGGAATAAGGCAAGAGATCTCATACACCGCTTTAGCCCAATATAGACCCAGGCCACGCTGACAGGTCTGATCAGATTTTATACACACTCCTTGCCATACACTCAAGTAGACAAGTCTTATCCAGTCTACACTTATACACAATACACTAAAAGGTTCCATCACCAAAGCAAAGCCCAGATCTAAATAGCCCTATTTTAGTATTCACTGACCGCACTTAGGCTTTAAGGCGCACACTTTATATCAGTCCTGGGCATAACCGGTACAAGATACTGGTCCTAATTAGACCTACAGGTCGTTTTTTAAAATACACCCGCGAGAACAACACAGTTTAAGATCACGCCTAGGAATTAGGACACTTTAGAGCTCATATTAACCTGCTAGCTAGTCTTAGCATTTTCTATATAAAGGTGCTGCAATAATTTCTGTGCATCAGACCCGCTTCTAAATTGGTTTGACATATATCCTGCTTGTGTCACATTACTGTTTTATCTATCTGACCTTATTACCACTAGTTGCTACTCCCTCACCTCCCCGCTTCCACTCAGTCTGTCCGAGTGGGTCACTGCCACTTACCCTTTCCCTTCCTACGGGTCGTATCCTCCTAATCCCCGAGGTGAGGGATCAGGGTTAAGTCACTGCATATTCGTATCCATGTCTAAAATGTGAGTGTTACTATTTCTATGGTAATCAGCCCCGCTCTGCATTCTTTAGAGTAATGTTTTAACCTTTATATGTGCTATGATACATTAACCCTATTTTTTATCAGCAGAATAAGTATAACCCCTTGCAAACACATTTGAGTTTCTAGTTCCAGAGTGCCTTGTCTTTATACCTTTGCAACAATATGCCGCACTTAGGTAGAAAGCCTCTTAAGTCAGCATCTAAATCTAAGAAGACAGTATACGACCACTTCACGCAGCAACCTAAGGGCCCAGACATGGAACCTCAAGGAGAGCTGAGTGATCCGGACTCACAGGATGAAGAGTCCCAGTCTAGTGTCCAATCCGCATCTGCATCACAACACTACATTACCGAGAAGGCACTAAAGAAGTTGCTGGCCTCACAAACTAAATTCATCACGCAGGAAATCCAGCGCAGTTCAGCAGAGCTGAAAAAAGAGATCTCGGAGATCGGAGAAAGGGTAGATGCCCTAGAAAGGAAACAAGACGACGTAGTAGTGGATCAATCTAATCTATTAGCCTATTCGGAGAGTTTGGCTGACCAAATCTCTCAACTGGAACTAAACGTGGTGGAGGTTGAGGACAGATCCAGGCGCAATAACATCAAATTCCGTGGTATACCGGAATCAGTAGCGCCATCCGACCTTCAAGACTTTTTGAGAGAACTGTATCACTCGTTGATTGGTAGCCCAGAGGGCCTGACAGCCACTATGGAGCGGGCACACAGGGCACTGCGCTCTAAAAATGTGGCTCAAGATAAACCACGGGATGTAATAGTGTGCTTCCACAGTTTCCTGTATAAGGACAGGCTGATGCAGGCAGCCTTCAAGAAACCAACGCTGAGCGAAAGATTCCAAGATATCCAGCTCCTACCTGACCTCTCGGCTCACACCTTACAACAGAGGCGCCATTACCAATCTGTCACTCTTACTTTGAGGAAGAACAACATTAAGTATAGATGGGGATTTCCAACTCGCCTTATCATCACCAAAGACAATCAAAATTATGTGGCCACAACTCTGAACCAAGGGCTAACACTCCTCACTAACTGGGGCCTTAGGCCAGAACCGCCTCCCCAAAGGGACCCTCCCTACCCTAAGCTGTGGGCCTCAGCCCCAGAGTGGACTGTCAATGATCAAAGAGCTAAAAGGGCAAAATTACCTCAGTCCACAACTGTTTCTTAACTTCTGGGACTTGTTCTCTACAGCCATGATGCAGGGCGAATGTCACTTCTATTTATAGCCACTTAGTGGCTTTTTGTTTGTTTGACTCGCGGTTATGTGTTTGCAACATCTATTGAATGCGTTTTGTTTAAGTTTATTCTGTTGATTATTGTATTATTACCATATAGCAAATTACTCAGTACAAACTCAATGTTAATTAATATTTCAGCAACTAATTATAGCAGAGCGGGGCTGTTATTTATGATGCCCCTAACTTTGTGTACCTTAGATTAACTTTCTCTTCTGCTCCGCCCCCACATAGAAGTCCACTCTAGGACCCCTCGAGGTGGACTATTTCCACCACACTCTTGAGTGCTTATCTAAGTGCTCTACTTCCCCCTCCCACCCCTTTACCACCCCCTTTAACCTTCCTCTTACTTTTCCCTTCTCTAGATCCACAACACAGTCCAAGTCTCCCACAAGAGACACATCTCTATACCTCTCCTATTAGCTATGTCCACAATTAGGCTTATGACACACAATGTTAGAGGCCTTAACTCACCTCATAAACGTAGTCTACTACATAGGACGCTGAAACACCACAACCCAGATGTGGTATTCCTTCAGGAAACCCACTGGCTGGATGGGGAACCTCTTAGGCTCATCTCTAAGTCCTATACCCATGTTGAAACCGCTTCATTCACCAAAAAAGCTAGAGGAGTAGCGATACTGTTACACAAGCGTCTGGCCTTTGAAAACATTCAAGTCATTAGAGACCCTCAGGCCAGATTTATTATCCTTATCTGCAAATTAAACCACGTTACCTATACCCTGGTATCTGTGTACCTCCCGAATACCAAGCAACCACGGTACCTTAAACACATTCTCCATGCTCTTTCCCAAGTTCAGCAGGGAAGAGTCCTCATAGCGGGTGACTTCAACATGGTCTGGGACCATTTATTAGACAGAAGATCTAAATCCCTTGACTTAACGCCCACTCCAGCAAAATAACTATCACACAGATTTAGACAAACAATGTCGGCCTCGGGTCTCTATGACATATGGAGAGCCCTTCATCCTAAGGACTGCGACTATACCCACTTCTCGCACCCCCATAAGCTATACTCAAGGCTTGACTATATCTTCTCAACAGCTGACTCCCTAGACTTAGTTCAGAGAACCAAAATCTCCCTTTGTGCCTGGTCTGATCATGACCCTGTACAGGCCGACATAATCTCCTCAAACACTACCCACACTAGACCAAAATGGAGATTTCCCCACCAGATCTTAGAGGATATACCCTTTAGAGAGGAACTACGCAAGAATATTGCCCAATTTATTCAAACTAATGACAACCTCACGGTCAGGGACGACACATTATGGGGCGCGGCTAAAGCTACATTTAGAGGCCTCCTTATCACTAAACAAGCGCATCTCAGAAAGCAGGCAGGTCTCACCCTCTCGCAAGCCCACATTAAGTTGCGACAATTGGAGGCATGCAACAGAAGTGCAGTCACAGCAGTGACCACATCTCAAATTATCGAGATTAAGGATCACATTTCTAGGATTGATTTGCTCAGAACTCAAATTAACCTCACCAAGCTTAAGCACTTATTTTACTGCAAAGGCAACAAAGCTGATACCCTATTGGCAAACAAGATTAGGAACAGGCTAGGGGCCTCCCGAATTCATTCCATACGCTCATCAGGCTCTCTCCTCCAGATCCCGTCCCAGATAGGTAAGGCGTTTGCCGATTACTATGCCAAGCTTTATAACATAGCTACTGCAGAGCCTCTCAGATCTTCCTCTCAGGAGGTTCTGAAAACTTACCTCAAGACAATGTCGCTCCCTATGCTCGCCTCTGAACAAAGAGATGCTTTGAGCTCTCCCTTCTCTCTTCAAGAGGTCTTGAGAGTTATTAGGAACGCAAAGTCCTTTAAGTCCCCGGGCCCTGACGGCTACCCGGCACATTTCTACAAGGCTTATGCTCAAGAACTAGCCCCATTGCTCCTAAAATTCTATAATCTGGCTAGAGAGGAGGGCCACTTTAAGAGTGAATTTCTAGAAGCCAGTATTGTCACCATCCTCAAACCGGACAAAGACCCATCACTTTGTGCGAGTTACAGACCCATCTCTTTGATAAATACGGACATCAAGTTTTATTCAAAGATACTCGCCAATCGACTTGCTAAGTTACTTCCTTCCCTTATTGACTCGGACCAGGTGGGATTCGTCCCCCTCCGAGAGGGTCCAGACAACACGAGACGCCTCCTCAACATACTCACCTCTGCCTCACGTCTTCGTAGGCCGCTGGCGGTCATCTCTCTTGACGCCGAGAAGGCGTTCGACCGGGTTAGATGGCACTACCTCTGGACAGTCCTCAAGAGATTCCATTTTCCTCCCGATTTCATAACGGCCGTTCAAGCCCTATACTCCACTCCTACCGCCTCTGTGTGGCCTGGGCTTCCGCTCTTCTCTCTTTCCTATCACGAATGGCACCAGACAGGGGTGCCCCCTTTCGCCACTCTTGTTCGCCCTTTCCATAGAACCCTTGGCTGAGCAGATCAGAACTGATCCCCAAATAAAAGGAGTCACCTTGTCGGGCACTGTGCACAAAATTGCACTCTTCGCTGACGATGTAACCTTGTTTCTATCACATCCTGATCAAGCGATACCTAGGCTCCTCGATATACTCACCACCTTCGGGGCCCATTCTTACTATAAGCTGAATTTATCAAAAACGCAAGTGTATACGCAGGGGTTTGCGAAGGCGCAATTAGTCTCTCTTACTGAGTCTTATAAATTTGACTGGACTGAACATTCTGTCCTACACTTAGGTGTCAGGATCTCTAGTAGCTTTCCCCAAATAATAAAAGACAACTATCTCCCTCTCTTAACTTCCCTTCGCTCTCTGCGGAAGGACTGGAATCTTCAGCATGTTTCCTGGCTAGGTAGGATCACGGCGTTGAAAATGTCTTTCCTCCCCAAGCTGACATACCTATTCCGCTGCCTGCCTATTAAAGTACCGAGACATTTGCTCCTTCAATTCCAAAGTGGGTTTACCAAATTTATCTGGTTGGATAAACCCCCTAGAGTCGCACATAGAGTACTTCAACTTCCCAAATCTTTGGGAGGCATAGCTTCACCGTCGGTGATACGGTATTACGAGGGTGCAATGCTTACCCATGTGTCTCAATGGGGGGTAAAGTCATCGGATGCTAAATGGAAATCCATTGAACAGGCTTCGTTGCCCTTCCAAATAGCCTTAAGGGACTTAATTTGGACCCCGCCACATTGTCGAAGAGAGCTTGCCTTAACCAACCCAGTGGTGTGTGAATGCCTCAGCTTTTGGGACAGAATACGGCATCATCCTCACGTGGCCCCGCATCCCTCCCCAGTCGCTTCCATAGCAGGCCTCTTATCGGGCCTCCAAGACTCTCACCCTAACAAATGGATCCAACTGGGAATTAACAATATAGCGGACCTCTGGTCCACGTCTCCTCGAGACTCTTTTAAACAATTAACACAGATCAGTGCCGAGATCCAGGTCCCATCATATCTATCTTTTGAATACCAGAGGATCAAGAGCTTCCTAAGCAGTTGGGGTTTTAAGCCTACCCTGGATAGGCCTTTGACTCTCTGGGAGTCCATCTGGACAAGAGGAGACAGGCTGAGTAGGCCTCTTTCAGTCCATTATATGCTACTCGGGGGTTCCCAAGACCAGGAGACTCCTTCCCATCTTTCCCGATGGGAGCAGCTGATGGGTAGGTACACCTCCCCGGAGGAGTGGGAACGAGCTTTCTCCCTGACCCAGAAAGCTATACATTGCACTACGTTATACGAAACTTATTTCAAACTCCTCACTCATTGGTACTACGTACCCACTAGGTTGGCAAAAATATTTCCGGAAGTGTCCCCCAAATGTTGGAGGAATTGTGGTCACAGGGGTAATGCACTACATATATGGTGGGAGTGTCCCGTGATCCAGCCTCTATGGTTAAAATGCTTTTCGGTTCTACAGGGCATGGGTATTGGGCTTCCCAGGCTAGCTGACTCAGTCCTTCATTTAAATCTACATTCACTACCTAAAAACCATGCGTATTTCTGTATTTACTTATTCATGACTGTAAAGTACTCTGTTGCATGCTCCTGGAAGAAGGAACAAGCCCCAAGTTGGGCGATGATCTGTAATAATATGGCATACATTTATACAATGGAAAAGGATATATTCCACAAATTAAATAAATCTGACCTGTTTGAAATTATCTGGGCTGACTGGAAGGAATCTCAAAATACAGACTGGAGGCCTAATGCAACTGCCCAAGACACATAGCCCCACGCCCATATCCCCCTTATGACAGTAGCCTACCTAACATAAACACATTCTTTACTGGATGGCCCTCAATCCCCTCCTCAAACTCTTATACATACCACTTCCCCCCCCCTTCTACCATACCTTCTCTCCTCCACCCTCCTCTCTCCTTCTTAGAGAATCTGCTGTACGATCAGCCCTTAAGTCCCCCCCCCCCCCGTGATCTCAGACTTGTCAGCCATGAATCAAGGCTAGACAGGTCTTATCTGTTCACAGCAATCTGTAAGTGTTGATACTATGTTTCTATTTTTTAGACACAGACCCCCACTTGTCATTATTGTAACCTTGATATTGCCGGATTGGAGCTGCGTCTCCTTTATGTATGTATGTTTCTTTTGTTCCTACCAATAAAAAATTTGTTAAACCAAAAAAAAAAAAAAAAAAAAAAAAAAAAATATACATAATGAGAATGACACTAATGAATCTAAAGTCTGGACAGCAGTTACATATAAAAAAAACTACCAAAGAGAGGTCTAATCCGAAATATTCTGAAACACAACAATATACCCCCAATTATAGGGACAATAGGCAAGAGGATTATAAAGATAATGTATATACAGGACGAAGATTCAGCCATAGTGACCAAAGACGTGAACACAATAGTCGACCATATAATCAGAGACATAAAAACCCTAGAGGGTATTACACTAACCACAGATATAATGGAAACACATATGAAGGGCCATACAGTAGCCCAAGGAGGAGAAACTATTATCCTGAAGGGCCATTAAACTACTCAAGAAGGAACAACTATCACTTTGAGGAAAGGAAGGAGAGAAGGGGATACCAAATGAACCCCTATGGAGAGAGAGAAAGAGAATGGAATTATGAACATAGAGGGAGAGATACCCGTAGCGATTGGAACAACTGGGAGTATCCTGAGAGAGACTGGAGGAACCGAAAAAAACAAGAAAGACAGTGTCATCAGGATAGGGGATAATTCCAACAAAGACAACACAATGAAAGAGGAAGACTTTATGAAGAAAAATCAAACCACCGTCACGAAAACAGAGAACAATATGATAAACCGAGATATGAAAAGAAACAAGAAAGATCAAGAGAAGAACTTGACAACATGAGACAAAAGGAAACAAGGAGGGATGAAAGATCTGAAGGACAAACTAAGAAAGAGACTGGAGTGAATCCATCAAGTACCTCAGTGTTGCCAGATTTACAAGTACCCCATTCTTCCTCCTCTTTTTTAGAGTTGTTGAATCAGAACCACAAAGAAGGAGAACGGAACCAACAAATCTCCAGGGCAAAAACAAAACCCACAGAGGGAAAAGAGGAGGCATTAAGATAAAAAAGAAGAAGAATAGAACACATGACCAAGAAGAAGAAATGACCGATGAAGGGATATTTAATCTAAGCTCCTATCAATTAAACAAGGAAGAGAAATCTATTCTTGGACTCGGCTTATCATTTGCACCCTCGAGGAGTCTGGATAAGTTTACTACTTTTGTGAATACAAAAGAGTTCATCAGAAAGTTGACTTTGAAAAGATTCTTTCTCAAGTCCCCTCTCGAAAGGATGGGCAACGGTTGTAAGGAATATTACTCTATGTCGCAAGATGAGGGTTATAAACATACAGATCTAAAGCCGAAGTCGACATTTTACCCCATAAGCCATAAGGGGACAGCGTTGGAAACATTCGAGATAGTAGTTTGCCGGGAAATACGGGATCTGGATCCAAAGAAGTTAGGACTGAAAGACAAAAATCTTTCTGGGAAACAATTCCAAACTATGAAACAACTGGAACAGAACCAGAACCTCACTATCAAGCCCGCAGATAAGGGCGGGGGAATTGTGGTGATGGATAGAGTGAAGTACAACAACGAGACAGATAGAATCTTGGGTGACGAGAATACGTACCAAAGACTGAAAGAGAATGCCACCAGCATATACAAAAAGAAACTGATGGACCTTTTGAAGGGAGCAAAGGAAGAAAATATTCTGAATGATAGAGAATATAACTATATCAACGTGCAATTTCGAAGGACCCCAATAATATATCATCTTCCGAAGATACATAAGGATCTCAATAACCCCCCCGGAAGACCTATTATATCGGGGATAGGGTCCTTGAGTAGTAACCTGTCTGAATATGTGGACAGATAACTTTAAATTTATATAGTTTGGGAGCGCTTAAAAAGCTTAAAGGAAGATATGGAGATTGATATTTTATATATATGTAATTTATTTGCAAGATAGATAGAAAAACATGTATGTTATAAAACCTTTAGGAACAGTATAAAAACAGATTTGTATTATTGAAACATACAATAAGATTTATGGCACATAATTAGTGTAAGATAATGACTATAAAAGCGATCTGTTCAAATATGGGACGTCTCCCTCTATGTCAAGAATTATTTTGTTAAAGATGATTATATACACCAAATTGTAAAAGGTCGCTTATATAAGGTGGATGAAGGTGGTATATAAGAAATAATTGATTAACACAAATTAATTAAATGTTATAAAGTATAAGATATATTGTGTTATAAAGTATAAGATATATGATAGGCTAGATATAATCATCTTTAACAAAATAATTCTTGACATAGAGGGAGACGTCCCATATTTGAACAGATCGCTTTTATAGTCATTATCTTACACTAATTATGTGCCATAAATCTTATTGTATGTTTCAATAATACAAATCTGTTTTTATACTGTTCCTAAAGGTTTTATAACATACATGTTTTTTTATCTATCTTGCAAATAAATTACATATATATAAAATATCAATCTCCATATCTTCCTTTAAGCTTTTTAAGCGCTCCCAAACTATATAAATTTAAAGTTATCTGTTCAGTGATTTGGTAATCATAGGGAAGATTACCTGTGAGGGAGCATAAGGATAACAACTTGGCGCTTATCTTAAATTAACCCATACACTGAATATGTGGACAGCCATTTACAAAAATATGTGAAAGTACGTCCGTCTTACTTAAGGGATTCAACCCAGATAATAAATCTCCTTGAAGATATAAGCTGGGAGGAGAACTTCATTCTAGTCACTTGTGATGTGACGGCCCTATACACAAGTATACCCCATGACGAAGGGCTGAAAGCTGTGAAATTCTATCTGGAGAGAGATAAGGAGATACCATCAAGACAATGTGACTTCATATTAGAAAGCATCCATTACATCCTACACCACAACTATTTCTGTAACGATGGCAAGTTCTATCGACAAGTATGTGGAACGGCGATGGGGACCAGGTTCGCGCCGAGCTACGCCAATCTCTATATGGCAAAATGGGAAGAAATCTTCTGGGAATCGTGCCCAGCGAGCGCGGACCTGGTTCTCTATCGTCGTTACATTGACGATATCATACTAATCTGGAAGGGGTCTCAAGAAAACCTTGAATACACCATCAGTGTTATGAATCAGAACGAAGCCAACCTACATTTTACATACGAATGGAGCCAAACATCAATAACCTATCTCGACTTGAATATAAGGTAAAGGAAGGCGCTATTGAAACATCAACGCACTTCAAAAAGGTGGACAGTAATAATTACGTCCACCAAACCAGCTGCCACCATAGAAATTGGAAAAGGAATATCCCAAAGGGACAACTTCTCAGGATGAAGAAAAACTGCTCGGATCCCCATAAATGGGAAGAACAAGCACAGATAATAAAGGCCAAATTCATAGAGAGGGGTTACGAGGAGAAATTATTGGACCAAAAGATAGAAGAGATAAGAGATATTGAAAGAAAGGAATTGACCAAGTATAAAAACAAGGTTGAAAATAACCAAAATGATGACAACCATACCCTAAATGTCCCAATAATAACTGAATACAGTGAAAATAGTAAAATTATTGAAGACATCTTTCGCAGACATTGGAACATACTTATGGATGATGATATCCTTGGAGAAAAGCTACCACAAAAACCGAAGTTTGTATACAGAAGAACCAAAAATCTTAAAAGCAAACTGGCTCCAAGCACACAAAAGAAAAAGCCATCTGAAATAAAGGACACATTCGGGAAGACAGTGAGAGTTTTTTTCCCTTGTCATACATGCAAGGCATGTAAATGTGGTGTAAAAACTGCTGAATTTCAATCCCACAATAGCTCTGAAAAGTTTAGGATTAGAGATTTAATTCGATGTCAGGATAAGAACGTAGTGTATATACTCCAATGTTCTTGTGGACTCCAGTACATGGGACAGACGTCTAGGCCATTGAGAGACCGAATACGGGAACACCTCATATGTATTGAGAAACTTAATAAGGAGACGTCCCTATATAAACATTTCTTTGAGAAACATACTGGAGATTCCAAATCATTAAGATACATAAGGATACGGAAGGTCCCAAGAAATTGGAGAGGAGGCAACCATGAGAAGCAGCTGTTGATTGAAGAATCCAAATGGATCTTCTCTTTGGATTGCCTATACCCAAGGGGGCTAAACAACAAGGAAGACTTGTCCCACCTCCTAAACAACATGAGGTTGGATGACTTTCCCCTCTTTAAAGGAATCTATACACTTAAAGAAATAAGAAGGAGGTCGGATTATATCTTCTTCTTCAAGGAAATTTATACACATAATAAAATGAGGCTAACTAGCCCTAAATAATATATATATGTGCACTTATTATGAGAATGATAAGGTTGAATTTCCTAACATCTGATAAATTCCGAACATTAAGCTGGGTGATGTATGCCTCCCTTCAGTAATCAAGGTATTTGTACATCAATAGGAATAAGAAAAAGGTAAGAAACCTTTAATCCCTCTCTTTAGCATCTAAAAATGTGCAAATATGAAAATCTATTTGAAAAATGAAAAGACAGAATGTCCTCATACCCCTGAAGTTTGGAGACTAAGTGAAAGACCATGAAGGTCTTGGATGAGAATGGTCAAGAACTGAAGGCTAATTTGAAATCGTCTAAGGTGGAACCCCTCTGTCTCGTAGCAATCTCTAACTGCTGATAAACACTTACATAGCGGCCTTCTATTTCTAACAAATGAATTATACTCCTTGTGAAATTAGGTATAATTCCAACTCTAAACTTGCACTCTCTATTGAGAACCAAAATAGAAGCAGAAGATTGAAATGAGTAATTCTAACTCCTATCTCTCTCCATATACTTCTCTCACCTCGGGGTAATAAGCATAAAATAACCCCTATCTGTATAACCTTCCATTATAGAATTTGACAGGACCTATTAAGTCCCAGTTAGACTAGAAAATTTCCTCTATATAATTCCATCACATCTCCCTCACTTAGAGTATAATTGTATATCTATATACTCACATGGAATATTTTTAATTTCTATTTTTTAACCCCTTAAGGACCACAGCACTTTTCCATTTTCTGTCCGTTTGGGACCAAGGCTATTTTTACATTTCTGCAGTGTTTGTGTTTAGCTGTAATTTTCCTCTTACTCATTTACTGTACCCACACATATTATATACCGTTTTTCTCGCCATTAAATGGACTTTCTAAAGATACCATTATTTTCATCATATCTTATAATTTACTATAAAAAAATTATAAAATATTAGGAAAAAATGGAAAAAAAACACACTTTTTCTAACTTTGAACCCCAAAATCTGTTACACATCTACAACCACCAAAAAACACCCATGCTAAATAGTTTCTAAATTTTGTCCTGAGTTTAGAAATACCCAATGTTTACATGTTCTTTGTTTTTTTTTTGCAAGTTATAGGGAAATAAATACAAGTAGCACTTTGCTATTTCCAAACCACTTTTTTTTCAAAATTAGCGCTAGTTACATTGGGACACTGATATCTTTCAGGAATACCTGAATATCCCTTGACATGTATATATTTTTTTTTAGAAGACATCCCAAAGTATTGATCTAGGCCCATTTTAGTATATTTCATGCAACCATCTCACTACCAAATGCGATCAAATAAAAAAAATTGTTCACTTTTTCACAAATTGTTTCACAAACTTTAGGTTTCTCACTGAAATTATTTACAAACAACTTGTGCAATTATGGCATAAATGGTTGTAAATGCTTCTCTGGGATCCCCTTTGTCAGAAATAGCAGACATATATGGCTTTGGCATTGCTTTTTGGTATTTAGAAGGCCGCTAAATGCCACTGCGCACCACACGTGTATTATGCCCAGCATTGAAGGGGTTAATTAGGGAGCTTGTAGGGAGCTTGTAGGGTTAATTTTAGCTTTAGTATAATGTAGTAGACAACCCAAAGTATTGATCTAGGTCCATTTTGGTATATTTCATGCCACCATTTCACCGCCAAATGCGAACAAATAAAAAAAAGCGTTACATTTTTCACAATTTTAGGTTTCTCACTGAAATTATTTACAAACAGCTTGTGCAATTATGGCATAAATTGTTGTAAAAGCTTCTCTGGGATCCCCTTTGTTCAGAAATAGCAGACATATACGGCTTTGGCTTTGCTTTTTGGTAATTAGAAGGCCGCTAAATGCCACTGCGCACCACACGTGTATAATGCCCAGCATTGAAGGGGTTAATTAGGGAGCTTGTAGGGAGCTTGTAGGGTTAATTTTAGCTTTAGTGTAGGTATCAACCTCCCACATGACACATCACACCCCCTGATCCCTCCCAAACAGCTCTCTTCCCTCCCCCACCCCACAATTGTCCCCGCCATCTTAAGTACTGGCAGTGTCTGCCAGTACTAAAATAAGAGTTTTTAGGGGATTTAAAAAAAATAATAATAATAATAATTCTGCTCTGTAGGATCCCCCCCTTAGCCCCCAACCTCCCTGATCCCCCCCAAACAGCTCTCTAACCCCCCTCTCTGCCTTATTATGCGCCATATTGGGTACTGGCAGCTGTCTGCCAGTACCCAGTTTGAAATCAAATGTTTTTTATCAAATTTTTTATTTTATTATTTTAAAACTACTATTTTCTGTAGTGTAGCTGCCCCCCCTCAACCCCCAACCTCCCACCCTCCCAGATCGTTAAAATGTATAATGTTCCCACCCTCTCTCCCACCAAGTACCACCTTACTTGTTGTTCCATAGTGTAGGGTTCCCACTCCCGCGCTCGCGCACACACGTGCGCGCACTCGATCCCGCCCCCCTTCCCACCGATGGCCACCCACCCGCCTCCCTGGATCAGCTCCCACCCACCAACGAACATAGCCATTGATGGCCGATGCAGAGAGGGCCACAGGGTGGCTCTCTCTGCATCGGACGGCTAAAAAATGTTATAGCAGGATGCCTCAATATCGAGGCATCACTGCTATAACATGAAAGCAGTTGGAAGTGATCAGGATCGCTTCCACTGCTTTCAAAGACCAACGACGTACGGGGTACGTCCTTGGTCATTAACTGCATTTTTTTGCAGGACGTACCCCATACGTCATTGGTCGTTAAGGGGTTAATCTGTTAGACCTATATAGTCTCCTAAGCGGACCAGAAAGCATCTATGCTAGTATCCCAAAGAATAAAATAAATTAGTTTAGGAGGAAGTCTTAAGTAAGTGAAACATGCAGCAAATACACTTACGAAATCTGCAAGATAGTTCTAACAAAAAGTGAACTATAGAACACTCCACATTACACACTACTGTCTCACCTATATTGATTAATATTACTATTAATATATTAATACTAAGATACGTATTAAGGGAACTAAACCAGTATTAACTACCAGATAAAGTGAAGGAATATAACAGGTGACATATTTCGTAGAAGAACTGGATGAGTCTTTTAATATATATAAGATTAATATTTTCTCTTTCTCTTGTCCTATAGGGAAATTATTTATTTAGGTAACAATGGGATATATTCCCAGGAAAATCAGAAAAATAAGCAGGCGCCTAATGTTTACAAAATTATAAATTTATACTAAAAAGGCATATCGCATAAGCACCGGTTTGATATGTTTTTAATAAAAGTTTCAACCAATAGAAATTTGTTTTAAAGAATGGCAACTGATTCAGAATATATCCAATAAATACGCTAAAGATGATTAATGGTTTGACTTATATTTAAAATCCCAACCTCTTATTTAGGCCAATTGAAAGCCGCAAATAATATACATTTGTATTTCTATACAAAAAACTGGGAGCCAATAAGATACTGCAGGCACCATAGATTGAATAAATAGGAGTGACGTATCACGTCACGAAATATCAGCCTATAATAGTAAAGAAAACGAGCAGGCACCCGACGTCAAAAGGAACACCCTTTTTTACACATATTAGATTAAGGACCAATAGGGATTCGTATATCGCACACACCTTATATGGAACCAATAGAAAAGAGATATCAAGTTAACCAATAGGATTAGGGAAATATCAGGACCAAGAAAATAAAGTATTAGCTTTAAATTTCATCAATTATGGATAAGAAATAAGACATTAACTAAACAAGTGATTTAATACTATGATATAAGAAATGAGAATATGAAAGTAACAAAAAATTGAAGCCCAATGAACCGGAACTGCTAAGAAATTAAGTCCGGGATCAAGATACGGGCAATTAAGTATAGGGTATTTAAAGACCCTTATTTTTACCTAAAACCAGTCTTGAGAAAGGTCAGTGTATGACCGAAACACGTCGACTGGTAACTTGTAATCCAATTCTTATATTTGTTTTAAAACAATCTGCACTATTATACCCTTTTTTTGGCAGAAGGATTAAACACCCGGGTCACGCTGGAGCTGTTACCTGCCGAAAGCCTAATCCCCGCTAAAAGAAAAACCACTACACATAGACTCTTTTGAACTATCTAAAGAGGAATTAATTTTGCAAACTGTCAGGAGCACTTCAATGACATTTACCGATTGATTTATCTGTTTTATGGAACTTTGTTTATCCGCTGTTATTTGGACCAATCATGCTGGCTACTAGTGGAAATTGTTAAATCGTCCTTCAATGGTTTTTTGTAGTTTTTTTGTGGTTTTTTGTAGTTTTTTTGTAGTTTTTTGCATCCTCTGAGCACACACTTTTTTATTTATATCCACATATTATTTTTTGTGTAAGAACAAGTTCTTAAGTGCTACTATTGAGATCACCAAATTTATTTATTTTTGATATATCAGCACCAACACTCATTTTTTGACTTTGAAAACATTTTGACCCAAATATATACATCACTTTTAGGCACTAAATGTACACAGTCCAATAATTTATCTATTCCGCTAGCGGAACACCGCCACTGAACCTCTAACGAGGTACAGTGTATCGGTTCTCCCTTTTTCGGCTCTTATCACAAAAGGATTCATTATAAGTAAGGTTACAGCTATAACCCCAACTCGCTCATACGAATACACCCACGGAACATCAGGGAAACAGGATAGGGACCATTGCATCCTTATCAATTCATATTGGTGAACATATTTGTAAATAATTTTGGGAACAATTTTAAGGAGCAATTGAACATTTGTCATTGTGTATAAATATAAATTGTTAATGCATGGATCCATGTAAGATGATCTGCTGTATGTTATAGAATCATTTTTTGTATGTGTATCGAATTGTATGGTATTGGTATAAGATATTGTACCACCAGCTGTTTTTAGAAGATTGTTTTAAGAAACTGTTTTTAATAAACTTTTTATTTTTATCTTGATTAAGCTGTCAAGTGCTTATGGTTTTATTCTGAACCTTGCCGTATTTACTGGCGCTTTGATATATACATATTTTTCTGATTTTCCCATGCCTTGACCACTAGGGGTCACTTATCAAAGCAAAGGGCTTATTAGCAGTAGGCGCTCAGTGTCCACTCCAATTTGTAGATTAGTTTAGGCTAGGGTTTTTATTTATTGGGGCGGGGGCTTTTTTTATTTTGATAGGGCTATTAGATTAGGTGCAATTAGTTTAAATATCTTGTAATTTGTTTATTATTTTCTGTAATTTAGTGTTTGTTTTTTTTGTACTTTAGCTAATTTAATATAATTTAGGTAATTGTATTTAATTTAGTTAATTTATTTAATTGTAGTGTAATGTTAGGTGTTATTGTAACTTAGGTTAGTTTTTTTTTTTTACAGGTACTTTTGTATATATGTTAGCTAGGTAGTTATTAAATAGTTAATAACGATTTAATAACTATTCTACCTAGTTAAAATAAATACAAACTTGCCTGTAAAATAAAAATAAACCCTAAGCTAGCTACAATGTAACTATTAGTTATATTGTAGCTAGTTTAGGGTTTATTTTATAAGTAAGTATTTCGTTTTAAATAGGAATAATTTAGCTAATTATAGTAATTTTATTTAGATTTATTTAAATTATATTTAAGTTAGGGGTGTTAGGGTTAGACTTAGGTTTAGGGGTTAATACATTTAGTATAGTGGCGGCGACGTTGGGGGGCGGCAGATTAGGGGTTAATAAATGTAGGTAGGTGTCGGCGATGTTAGAGACGGCAGATTAGGGGTTAATAATATTTAACTAATGTTGGCGAGGCAGGAGTGCGGCGGTTTAGGGGTTAATATGCTTATTATAGTGGCGGTGACGTTGGGTGCGGCAGATAAGGGGTTAATAAGTGTAAGTAGGTGGCGGCGATATTGGGGGCGGCAGATTAGGGGTTACTAAATATAATGTAGGTGACTGTGATGTTGGGGGCAGCAGATTAGGGGTTCATAAATATAATGTAGGTGGCAGCAGTGTGCGGAGCGGCAGATTAGGGGTTAATAAGAATAATGTAGGTGTCAGCGATGTCGGGGGCAGCAGATTAGGGGTTAATAAGTGTAAGATTAGGGGTGTTTAGACTCAGGGTTCATGTTAGGGTGTTAGGTGTAAACATACATTTTATTTCCCCATAGGAATCAATGTGGCTGCGTTACTGAGTTTTACGCTGCTTTATTGCAGGTGTTAGACTTTTTCTCAGCCGGCTCTCCCCATTGATTACCATGGGAAACCGTGCTTGAGCAGGTACGACCAGCTTACTGCTGACTTAAGCAGCACTGGTATTGAAGTGCGGTAAGGAGCAAAAGTTTGCTCAACGCTCACTTCTTGTCATTTAAAGATGGGTTTGTAAAAACCCGTAATACCAGTGCTGTAGCTAAGTGAGCGGTGAGTAAAAACTGCTTGTTAGCACTATATAGCCTCTAACGCAAAACTCGTAAACTAGCCATTTGAGAGCACCTGCACGGAAGTTAAATATTAAAAGGTTCCTATTCCCAACTAAGAAAATACATGTTAATTCTCCGCCCCCACATATCTATATATGTCTATGTGAACATATGCATGCATTTATATATATATATAAATGTATAGAACTCTGGCACTATGTGATTACGCCAGAACAATTAATATCTTTCTAAATACCCAGAGTCAGATGGTTTAGGTACTTCCTAGTTTAACATTTTTGGTTTCTATACATTATAAGTCACATTTTGCTGCTCATCTATTACATTATTCTGGGTTTCCAAAGTTTGAAAAGGTTAAACAAAAGTTTATATTCTTTATATTATATACAGTGTGCATCACTTCATGTTTATTTTTTTACGCCATTACATAGAGACAAAGAAAATACAAAAAATTTGAGGTTTATTCTCCTCCTTTTCCTGCCCTGACCAATCTATCTGCCACTATAATTCCACCCTTACATCCATCCCTGACAATCTCGCCCCTCTTACCATAGCTCGGAAATCAAACACTCATCCTCAGCCCTGTCATACTCCTCTGACACGATACCTACGCAGATGTTCCCGTACTGCTGAGTGGCACTGGAGAAAATCTAGGAGTTCAGCTGATTTTCAACATTACAAATTTATCTTGAACTCCTACTATTATGCCCTTAATTTCCATAAGCAACATTACTTCTCTACTCTTATCTCTAATCTTTCTTCAACCCCAAAATGTTTGTTCTCCACTTTCAATACCCTTCTCCACCCTCCCCCACCTCCTAATACAACTTCTCTGTCAGCTCAAGACTTTGCCAGCCACTTCAATAACAAAATCGACTCCATCAGAAATGAAATCTGCTCTCAACATAATTTAATTCTCTCACCCCCTCAAATGCTCTCAATCAACCACAACCCACATAACCTTAAACTTAGCTCATTCTCCCCGTTACTGAGGAAGAAGTTTCGGCACTTATTCTGCGCTCTTACCTCACTACCTGTCCCCTTGACCCTATCCCCTCACAGCTACTCCCCTCCCTCTCTGCTACCCTTACCCCTATACTCACACACACTTTCAACCTCTCCCTCAGCACCGGTATATTTCCCTCATCGCTGAAACATGCACTGGTCACACCTATCCTCAAAAAACCTTCCGTTGATCCTACCTCCCCATCCAACTACTGCCCTATTTCCCTCCTTCCTCTTGCATCAAAGCTTCTTGAAAAACTAGTTTATGCACGCCTATCCCATTTCCTTACAAAAAACTCCCTCCTTGACCGACTGCAATCTGGATTTTGTCCCCATGTTAAGGTTACCAACGACCTACTTACAGCAAAATCAAAAGGCCACTTCTTTCTGTTTATCCTCCTTGATCTGTCCGCAGCCTTTGACACTGTTGACCACCCTCTTTTGCTCCAAACCCTCCAATCATTTGGCATCTGTGACACAGCCCTCTCGTGGCTCTCTTCCTACCTGTCAAACCGTACCTTTAGTGTAGCCTTCTCTGGGTCCTCCTCTGCCCTGTCACCACTTTCTGTCAGAGTACCACAAGGCTCTGTCCTCGGTCCCCTTCTCTTCTCAATCTACACGCCATCACTAGGTTCCCTTGTATACCCAAATCTACTTCTCTGCACCAGACCTATCTCCTTCTTTGCTAACCCGTGTCACTAGCTGTCTTTCTCACATCTCTAACTGGATGTCCTCTCACTACCTCAAGCTAAATCTCTCCAAAACTGAGCTCCTTATTTTCCACCTTCTTCAAAACTCTCCACCCCCAATCTCTCTATAACTGTCGACAACTCCATCATTACCCCTACCCCGCATGCCCAATGTCTCGGGGTCACATTTGACTCAGATCTTTCTTTCACTCCTCACATTCAGTCCTTGGCTAAAGGCTGCCGCTTCCACCTTAAAAACATCTCTAAAATTAGACACTTGGGGGGCGGAGCCTGGAGCTCAAGGTGAATGGCGGTGTAATCTGTGAGCTCCGCTAAACACTGCTGAACTATATCTTATATATGGGCTAATCGTTACCCAGCACAGGCTGAAAGATGACAGGGGAAGTGCTGTAGCCTGAACCGAAGCAACTGAGAGACTGATTTGAGCGAAACAAGACCGGACAAGTCATAGATACAAGACGGAGCAAGCGGAGCCGCCCGCCATCTTAGCCATGTGGCCTTGCAGGCAGAAGCTAACAACAGAGGCTATGGTCTGACTACCGAAGCGAACACAATGGCGGTAAGCCAATAAGAGCCGGACCCCGACCGCACATATATGTAGGCAGAGTAGCGCCAAACTGACAGTTACCCATTCGATCTAAGAAGCGACCGAGGAGGTGATAGGCCTCTGCTTCCAGCCTGACTAGCAAGGCGACTGGTGGTCCCGCTGCCGGGATATTACAAATAGAAAGCGTAGCACCGTTTAAAAGCTACAATTACTAACACAAAGGGACAAGTAATCTCTTGAAGGTGACACACAAAACATGGACTGAAAAGTTTAGCTACTATGGCCTACTCTGACCTCTCAAAAACCTTCTTATTTAAAATAAAAGGAAATAACAGATACTGACAAGTGCTGCAGGAAAATAATCTATCAGAAACTTGAGACACACAGTATATCTACATGGGACTCAAACTCTCTTAACTGATAATACAAGTGAAGTAAATATGCACTAAAGAGATATGAAAACTACATTAATATTAAAGCAACATATTTAAGACACTAAAGCGTATCTCTATATATGCCACTATCTTAATACATGAACAGCAGAAACACGCCTCATCACAATTGGCGCTCATTAGCCTACTACTATCCTGTTATGAAATCAGACCAAGATCTGCGCATGTAATTCACATCAAAAGCAGCTGAAATAAAAACAGAAAGATAGTGGAGTGCAGAGATATTTTTGTCACAGATGACATCAGACTAATGTAATATTCAATAAACGGAACTGAGCCACCAAGCAGGTGAAAGATAAATATACAGTACCACCCTACCTAACAAAAAGTGAGATCATAGTACACAGCAGAGAGGGCAGAACAGTACAGATCAATAGCCCCAATTTAAAACTACTATTATTTTCCACCAGAGACGAACTCTGAACAGCTACCATGGCGGCGAGAAAACATAACAAATCTTCTCAAGGCCCTAAAACACCAGCAGCTAATTTGTTTTTTAAACCTGCAAAGGAAAAGGAGACAACCAACAATGCCACAGAAGAAGATATGGACTCTGACTCAGATTCACAGTTCGCTGAAGAGGACTCCATTCCTGTCACTAAAGCTGACCTTAGGTCGTTGGTATCTAAAAAAGATATTGATAAAAACTTCAATAAGCTATGGGAAAAATTTGACGCATTCCAGAACACTGTGACTGACAGTCTAACAGAAATAAAACAAGATGTAACAGATTTAGGCTCCAGAGTAGCGGCATTAGAAGAGGCGGAAACCTCGGCAGCAGAAGAGCTCACGAATGTCACCATGCAACTCACAGCACAACAACAAGAGGTCTCTGAGATACAAGACAAACTAGAAGATCTTGAAAACAGAACTCGGAGGTGCAACCTAAGATTAAAGGGAATACCGGAATCTGTTACAACAGAAGAATTGAGTACCTACCTACATCAACTTTTCCAAGCTATCTCAGGTGAGGTGAATGATGACAAATACCAGCTGGAAAGGGCCCATAGGGCACTAAGACCCAAACCAAAAGAAGAAGCACCCCCTAGAGATGTGGTGGTCAAATTCTACAGATTCCCAGAAAAAGAGGAAATCCTTACAGCAGCAAGAAAGAACCCTACATTCAAATTCCAAGGATCAGTGATTCAATTCTACCAGGATCTCTGTATCAAAACGTTACAAAGAAGAAGCGAGCTGAGACCACTCACCATGCTACTGAGGAAACATCAAATCAGATACAGATGGGGGTTCCCTTTCAACTTACACATTCTACACAACGGCCGATCAATGAGTCTAAAAGAACCAGCTGAGATACCAACAATCTGCAAGCAACTATCACTGGAGCCGCCGGAACTATCGCAACTGGAACAAGCAGAAGATTCGGCGCAGCAATCATCTAGATCTAAACAACTGAATAAACAAAGATGGACCAAAGTGACAAAGAAGAAATCCAAGACATGAGAATCTGATTCTACACACAACAAGGTGCTCATTTGCCTGTGAGGAAACAGGAGATACAAATTAAGGAGATCAAGAACTACAAAAGTTAAATGTCATTCATTGTTGAAGATTGTTTGAGAACTAAACTGTTGGTAGCAGAAACAAGGTAAACTTGAACATTTTCTGTGCCCGACGTTAGCATCCCAGCAGTGGGAGTAAGCAACCACTCATATAGTGGATAATGTAAAGGGGGGGGGAGGGTGGGATTGAAGGTTTTCTACATTTCTTATGTTTTACTCCTACATGCAGTTTTTAAATGTGGGAGATACCAGTTCTCTATTGTTTTTTATGTTCTCACTCAATGTACCACAATTATTTTGTTGAAAACATTATGTAGCCTGACTGTTCTTGCTTTTGTTCTCGCTCTGCTATTTTGTCTCTCCTACTCAAATAAATTTCCCAGAAACAAAGGTCCCCATCTAGAATCTCTAAGGAGAGCGGCAGAAGAATTGGTAGAGGCGGATCCGGGGGCGAGAGTCCCAGACTTCAAATTGTAAGTAATGACTATTGACATACGTTTAATATCACATAACGTTAGGGGCCTCAACACAGACCTTAAGAGACGGACGGCACTGGCCCAATATCTTAAAATTAAAGCTAATATAATTTTCTTACAAGAGACTCACTTCACCAAAGACGTAATTCCGAAATATTGGGCCAGAAACTTTACTCAACACTATCACTCAACGACAGACAAAAAGAAGCGGGGGGTCTCGATACTGATACACCAATCCCTGGGTTTAGTAGTGGAGGAGACGATCAGAGATCCAGAAGGGAGGTTTTTAATAGTCAGAGGTAGGCAGCGTGATAAACAAATTGTTTTGTGCAATATCTACGCTCCCAATGAGACGCAGATCTCTTTTTTCACACACATCTCCTATCTGCTTACCCAATGGACACAAGATAGAATCCTGCTGGGGGGTGATTTTAATATAGAACTATATAAATTTCAAGGTGCAGGCCAGTCCAAATTGACCCAAAAACAGATTTTTCTATCCCACAACATTCTAGACTCCTGGGACACTCTATATGGGAAAACACTAGATTACACTTACTATTCCCATGCTCACAAAACGTACTCAAAATTAGACTACGTTTACTTGAGCCAGATCTGGCTTCCTGACTTGGCATCTTCTACTATTCACGCTTGCGCTTGGTCAGACCATTCTATAGTCCAAATTCACATTAGAGAAACATTCCAAATTAGCACAACACGTTCTTGGAACTATGACCCTTTTGTGCTACAACAACCAGGTATACTTAACTCCATCTCACAAGCTATGTCAGAATACTGGGCACTAAACACGGGTTCCACTTCTAATCCGATTAGCACCTGGGCAGCACATAAACCTTTTATTAGAGGATTACTCATAAAAGAAAAGGCAGCTTTTACCAAGGCTAATAGATCTCAAATAGACTCTCTACAGGCCCAAATAGACACACTCACAAAACTACACCAACGAGACCAATCAGAAACATTGTTCCGAGAACTACAAGCACAGAGAGTAGAATTATCAACAATTATGAATAGGGCATCTCTAAGGGCAGCTCACAGGCTGAAAGCAAATTATTTTCTCTACTCTAACAAGCCAGATAAGTATCTAGCACATAAGCTTAGAGAACAGACAAAATCCTTTTCTATACCAACCCTACAAAAAGATAATGGCACATGTACCTCGAATCCCCAAGAAATAGCTGATAGCTTTGCTCAATATTACGCACAACTTTATGACGGAAACAAAACGACGCAAAACGATAAGACAAGACAGATGCTACATAGATTCCTAGATGAGGCTAAATTAACACCTATTGATAAAACGATTAGGGACGAACTGAATGCGGAGGTGTCAGCCAGGGAGGTCCTTGTAGCCATTAAGGAGCTCAAGCCAGGAAAAGCACCTGGCCCAGACGGGTTCCCAGGTGAATACTATCAACTTTTCAAATCAATTCTAGCCCCACACGTTGTGACATTTTGCAACAACATCCTACAAGGTAAGGCAATCCCAACAGAAATTTTACAGGCTAAGATAGTGGTGATCCCTAAGCCAGGACGAAATCCAAAATTGTGCCAAAGTTATAGGCCCATATCCTTAATCAACCAAGATATAAAGATTTTTAGTAAAATTTTGGCAAATAGACTCAAATCACATCTACCGACCCTAATTCACCCAGACCAGGTGGGATTTATATCCGGAAGAGAGGCCCCTGACAATATAAGACGTACGATCTCCCTGGTTGACTACCTCCATAAGACAAAAACGCCTTCTCTGGTCCTGTCCTTGGACGCGGAGAAGGCGTTTGACAGAATAGATTGGGATTTTATGTTTGAGGTCTTGAGTAAATTGGAATTTAGTGGACCATTTGTTCAGGCTATAAGAAGTATTTATTCTAATCCTACTGCCCACATTAGAGCGGCAGGCTACCAATCCAAGAGGATTGATATTCAAAATGGGACAAGACAGGGATGCCCCTTATCGCCACTTTTATTTGCCCTATGCATAGAGCCCCTAGCAGCAGTGATTCGCTTGACCTCAGAAATACACGGAGTCTCGTTGGGTAGCGAGGAATTTAAAATTTCTTTATTTGCAGACGACATCCTTCTTACCCTGACCAAACCACTGGAATCCCTACCCCATTTATATCGTATTTTACAAGATTATGCTGATATATCAGGATATAAGATAAATCAGGAAAAATGCGAGGCACTATCTATCGCCCTCCCTGACCACACCAAAAAGACTATTGCAACCAATTTTTTGTTTGAGTGGGCTACAGGGGCAATTAAATACTTGGGAGTTAAGTTGTCGGTTGACACATCAAACCTATACAAATTAAACTATGTACCTCTGTATAAAACAATTAGAAAGGAGATTAAAAAATGGAAAGCTGGAGGTTTTTCCTGGTACGGCCGATTATCGGCGGTCAGGATGAACGTCCTCCCTAGACTACTGTATTTTTTTCGGGCCCTACCGATTAAGATCCCACTACCAGAATTAAATAAACTTCAGATGGATCTGATCAGATTCATAAGAGGAAATAAAAAAGCTAGGATACCTTCACAAGTGTTAATGCAACATAAACAACTAGGGGGAGTAGGGGTACCAAATTTGCTTAATTATTATCAAGCAGCGAGACTAGCACAGACCACCTTAATGAGCAAAAAGCAAAAAGAATTGATTTGGGTAAAGGTAGAGACTTTAATAACAGGATATAAACAATCAGAAGATATACTTTGGGAACACCCGAAAGATATCCTTAAACTAACTACAGCCTCAAAAATAACTGGGGAAATGATGTCAATGTGGCACTTGTTAACTGGCAAACTAAAACTTTTACCTTCTGACTCATTAATAAGGCCATTAAGGACACTGATGGACCCTGAACATCAGGGACTAATCGGTAAATGGGCAAATAAGGGGCTCTATAGGCTAGCAGACTTTCTTCATAAAGGGAAATTAGCTACTTACCAACAAATACAGGAAAAAATACTACCAGACAAACTGCATTGGTTCCTATACCTACAGATTGCATCTACTATAAATAAGGCCCTACCTAAACAACCTAGACAGCACACAACGACATTAGAGAAGCTGTGTAGTACTGATTCCCGTCATAAAGGTTTGATCTCTACCCTATACATATCAATACAGTCAGCCAAACATTCTTCTAAATCTCCTTTAATGGAGAAATGGGAAAGAGATATCAAAATAATACATTCCAAAGAGGAATGGGAAGACATCTTTAAGAGCTCAAGCAGAGGTATGATCAGTGCAGATCTGAAAGAAAATTGCATCAAAACTGTTTATAGGTGGTATCTTACTCCAATGGTCACCTCACACTACACTCAAGCTGGCAGTAGAAATTGCTATAGAGGATGCGAGGAGGCAGGAACATATATACATATGTGGTGGGAATGCCCTCGGGTACAACTGCTATGGGCTAAGTTATCTAAATTGCTGAGTGAGGTGCTCTCAGAAAACATCACTCTGACCGCGACCCAAGCTTTATTAAATGAACATATAAAACCCTTCAATTCAGCCACGAACTCATTTATACACATTCTCTGTACAGCTACTAGGATATGTGTGGCACGTTACTGGAAGGTAGGGACACCCACATGGGGAGAGATTATGGAAAAAATTAAATTAATTCACAAACTATCTGAAACAGCCTCATTCATACAAGCTAACCACGAGCAATTTTTAAAGATCTGGAATTACTGGATCTTAAGCGGACACTAACCAGACATAGACTGAGAGGGTAGACACACAACTAACTTAACACCAAGATAAGACCTATAACATTCCAGGGGTGAGAGGAAGACAAACGACTGTAGATAGCTATAACTATGTAGGAAAGGTGGGACTCTCCCCCCGGATCGATGGCGAGTGGAATGGAGGAGCAGGCAAGTTGATATTTTAAAGATGCATTGAGTGAGGGGGGAAGGGGAAAGTTTAAAGTTTATTGTTGATTGTTGTTATAATTTAATGAAGGGGAGGGATAGATAGAAAAGTTTTTTAAGAAAATGCAGCAGAGTGGCATGGAGAGAAAGGGGATATCAAGGAAAATTTCAAATCTTCTGATAACGATCTGCTATATTCCCTAATCCATGGTGCTAATGTGGAGCGCAGGTATAATCACACTAACTATTAGAACTTACAGATCTGACTACCCAACCATCAACTACTCCACTGGTGAACTTTGCTTTCTTCAAACTCTGATAGTGGAAACATAATAAATATCATAGACTTCTAACTGAGAGACATTTTTCAGAGACATTTTTCAGAAAATGGAGATGTAGATATGTGTATGGAAAATGTAAAAGATGTGATATACCTTGTATATGTTTTTGCAATAAAAAATTATTTCAATTAAAATTAGACACTTCCTTACACAAAACACAACTAAGATTTTAATCCACTCTCTCATTCTTTCCCACCTTGATTACTGCAACTCTGTCCTCTCTGGTTTCCCCACCTGCCGCCTAGCTCCTTTACAATCCATAATGAATGCCTCTGCCAGACTCATCTTCCTTACACGTCGCTCTTCATGTGCTGCACCTCTCTGCCAATCCCTTCACTGGCTTCCTCTTGCCTCTAGGATCAAACACAAAATTCTCATTCTGACATACAAAGCCCTCAACTGCACTGCTCCCCCCTATATCTCAGACCTTGTCTCCAGATACTCTCCCTCCCATCCCCTTCGCTCTGCTCATGACCTTCTACTCTCCTCCTCTCTTGTCACCTCATCACACTCCCATCTACAGGACTTCTCCAGACTGGCTCCCATCTTGTGGAACTCTCTGCCTCGCTCCACAAGACTCACTTCTAGTGCTCCCTAAAGGCTCTACTGTTCAGGGATGCATCCAACCTACGCTAACCTTTCTTTATACCAAGTTCTCTCCTCCATTGCTATCCCCTGAACCCCCTTAGCATATAAGCCAAAGGCCTAGATTTGGAGTTTGGCGGTAGATGGGCTGTTAACGCTCCGCAGGCTTTTTTCTGGCCGCAGCATAAAATTAACTCTGGTATCGAGAGTTCAAACAAATGCTGCGTTAGGCTCCAAAAAAGGAGCATAGAGCATTTTTACCGCAAATGCAACTCTCGATACCAGAGTTGCTTACGGACGCGGCCAGCCTCAAAAACGTGCTCGTGCACGATTCCCCCATAGGAAACAATGGGGCTGTTTGAGCTGAAAAAAAACCTAACACCTGCAAAAAAGCAGCGTTCAGCTCCTAACGCAGCCCCATTGTTTCCTATGGGGAAACACTTCCTACGTCTGCACCTAACACCCTAACATGTACCCCGAGTCTAAACACCCCTAACCTTACACTTATTAACCCCTAATCTGCCGCCCCCGCTATCGCTGACCCCTGCATATTATTATTAACCCCTAATCTTCCGCTCCGTACACCGCCGCAACCTACGTTATCCCTATGTACCCCTAATCTGCTGCCCCTAACACCGCCGACCCCTATATTATATTTATTAACCCCTAATCTGCCCCCCACAACGTCGCCGCCAGCTACTTACAATAATTAACCCCTAATCTGCCGAGCGGACCTGAGCGCTACTATAATAAAGTTATTAACCCCTAATCCGCCTCACTAACCCTATCATAAATAGTATTAACCCCTAATCTGCCCTCCCTAACATCGCCGACACCTAACTTCAATTATTAACCCCTAATCTGACGACCGGAGCTCACCGCTACTATAATAAATGGATTAACCCCTAAAGCTAAGTCTAACCCTAACACTAACACCCCCCCTAACTTAAATATAATTTACATCTAACGAAATTAATTACCTCTTATTAAATAAATTATTCCTATTTAAAGATAAATACTTACCTGTAAAATAAATCATAATATAGCTACAATATAAATTATAATTACATTGTAGCTATTTTAGGATTAATATTTATTTTACAGGCAACTTGGTAATTATTTTAACCAGGTACAATAGCTATTAAATAGTTAAAGGGACACTGAAACCAATTTTTTTCTTTTGTAATTCAGAAAGAGCATGCAATTTTAAGCAACTTTCTCTTTTACTCCTATTATCAATTTTTCTTCGTTCTCTTGTTATCATTATTTGAAAAAGAAGGCATCTAAGTTTTTTTTTTGGTTTCAGTATTCTGGACAGTACTTTTTAATTGGTGGATGAATTCATCCACCAATCAGCAAGGACAACCCAGGTTGTTCACCAAAAATGGGCCGGCATCTAAACTTACATTCTTGCATTTCAAATAAAGATACCAAGAGAATGAAGAAAATTTGATAATAGGAGTAAATTAGAAAGTTGCTTAAAATTTCATGCTCAGTCTGAATCACGAAAGAAAAATTTTGGGTACAGTGTCCCTTTAAGAACTATTTAATAGTTACCTAGTTAAAATAATAACAAAATTACCTGTAAAATAAATCCTAACCTAAGTTACAAATAAACCTAACACTAGACTATCATTAAATTAATTAAATAAAATACCTACAATTACCCTAACACTACACTATCAATAAATAAATTAAATACAATTGCTACAAATAACTACAATTACATAAACTAACTAAAGTACAAAAAATAAAAAAGAACTAAGTTACAAAAAATAAAAAAATATTTACCAACATAAGAAAAATATTACAACAATTTTAAACTAATTACACCTACTCTAAGCCCCCTAATAAAATAACAAAGACCCCCAAAATAAAAAATTCCCTACCCTATTCTAAATTAATAAATGTAAAAGCTCTTTTACCTTACCAGCCCTGAACAGGGCCCTTTGCGGGGCATGCCCCAAGAAAATCAGCTCTTTTGCCTGTAAAAAACAACATACAATACCCCCCTCCAACATTACAACCCACCACCCACATACCCCTAATCTAACCCAAACCCCCCTTAAATAAACCTAACACTAAGCCCCTGAAGATCTTCCTACCTTGTCTTCACCATCCAGGTATCACCGATCCGTCCTGGCATCCGGTGCTGAAGAGGTCCAGAAGAGGCTCCAAAGTCTTCCTCCTATCCGGCAAGAAGAGGACATCCGGACCGGCAAACATCTTCTCCAAGCGGCATCTTCGATCTTCTTCCATCCGGTGCGGAGCGGGTCCATCTTGAAGCAGCCGACGCGGATCCATCCTCTTCTTCCGTTGTCTCCCGACGAATGACGGTTCCTTTAAGGGACGTCATCCAAGATGGCGTCCCTCGAATTCCGATTGGCTGATAGGATTCTATCAGCCAATCGGAATTAAGGTAGGAATATTCTGATTGGCTGATGGAATCAGCCAATCAGAATCAAGTTCAATCCGATTGGCTGATCCAATCAGCCAATCAGATTGACCTCGCATTCTATTGGCTGATCGGAACAGCCAATAGAATGCGAGGTCAATCTGATTGGCTGATTGGATCAGCCAATCGGATTGAACTTGATTCTGATTGGCTGATTCCATCAGCCAATCAGAATATTCCTATCTTAATTCCGATTGGCTGATAGAATCCTATCAGCCAATCGGAATTCGAGGGACGCCATCTTGGATGACGTCCCTTAAAGGAACCGTCATTCGTCGGGAGACAACGGAAGAAGAGGATGGATCCGCGTCGGCTGCTTCAAGATGGACCCACTCCGCACCGGATGGAAGAAGATCGAAGATGCCGCTTGGAGAAGATGTTTGCCGGTCCGGATGTCCTCTTCTTGCCGGATAGGAGGAAGACTTTGGACCCTCTTCAGCACCGGATGCCAGGACGGATCGGTGATACCTGGATGGGGAAGACAAGGTAGGAAGATCTTCAGGGGCTTAGTGTTAGGTTTATTTAAGGGGGGTTTGGGTTAGATTAGGGGTATTTGGGTGGTGGGTTTTAATGTTGGAGGGGGGTATTGTATGTTTTTTTTTACAGGCAAAAGAGCTGATTTTCTTGGGGCATGCCCCACAAAGGGCCCTGTTCAGGGCTGGTAAGGTAAAAGAGCTTTTACATTTATTAATTTAGAATAGGGTAGGGAATTTTTTATTTTGGGGGTCTTTGTTATTTTATTAGGGGGCTTAGAGTAGGTGTAATTAGTTTAAAATTGTTGTAATATTTTTCTTATGTTGGTAAATATTTTTTTATTTTTTGTAACAGTTCTTTTTTATTTTTTGTACTTTAGTTAGTTTATGTAATTGTATTTATTTGTAGCAATTGTATTTAATTAATTTATTGATAGTGTAGTGTTAGGTTAATTGTAGGTAATTGTAGGTATTTTATTTAATTAATTTAATGATAGTCTAGTGTTAGGTTTATTTGTAACTTAGGTTAGGATTTATTTTACAGGTAATTTTGTTATTATTTTAACTAGGTAACTATTAAATAGTTCTTAACTATTTAATAGCTATTGTACCTGGTTAAAATAATTACCAAGTTGCCTGTAAAATAAATATTAATCCTAAAATAGCTACAATGTAATTATAATTTATATTGTAGCTATATTATGATTTATTTTACAGGTAAGTATTTATCTTTAAATAGGAATAATTTATTTAATAAGAGTTAATTAATTTCGTTAGATGTAAATTATATTTAAGTTAGGGGGGTGTTAGTGTTAGGGTTAGACTTAGCTTTAGGGGTTAATCCATTTATTATAGTAGCGGTGAGCTCCGGTCGTCAGATTAGGGGTTAATAATTGAAGTTAGGTGTCGGCGATGTTAGGGAGGGCAGATTAGGGGTTAATACTATTTATGATAGGGTTAGTGAGGCGGATTAGGGGTTAATAACTTTATTATAGTAGCGCTCAGGTCCGCTCGGCAGATTAGGGGTTAATAAGTGTAGGCAGGTGTCGGCGACGTTGAGGGGGGCAGATTAGGGATTAATAAATGTAATACAGGGGTCGGCGGTGTTAGGGGCAGCAGATTAGGGGTACATAAGTATAACGTAGGTGGCGGTCGGAAGATTAGGGGTTAAAAAAATTTTAATCGAGTGGCGGCGATGTGGGGGGACCTCGGTTTAGGGGTACATAGGTAGTTTATGGGTGTTAGTGTACTTTAGGGTACAGTAGTTAAGAGCTTTATGAACCGGCGTTAGCCCAGAAAGCTCTTAACTCCTGCTATTTTCCGGCGGCTGGAGTTTTGTCGTTAGAGCTCTAACGCTCACTTCAGAAACGACTCTAAATACCGGCGTTAGAAAGATCCCATTGAAAAGATAGGATACGCAATTGACGTAAGGGGATCTGCGGTATGTAAAAGTCGCAGCTGAAAAGTGAGAGTTAGACCCTTTAATCACTGACTCCAAATACCGGCGGTAGCCTAAAACCAGCGTTAGGAGCCTCTAACGCTGGTTTTCACGGCTACCGCCGAACTCTAAATCTAGGCCTAAGAGTCCAGATGTTTGTAGATCACCTTCTTAAGAGCTGACTACAACAATGCAACTCTTGGCAGGGCCCTCTACCCATTTGATCCCTATAATTGTTTTGTTGTACTCCGCTTTTGTTAATAGCGCTGCGGAATCTGTTGGCGCTCTACAAATAACTGATAATAATAATAATAATAGTATATTTTGCATAAATGCAACATAACAGATTTTATTGTATATAGTGTCAATATGATAAATATGAGCTATCTTTGTATTTGTATATGACATCTGTGATATAACTTGTATGTTATGTTAAAAAATTTACCTCAATAAAAATGATTACAAATAAATAAATAAACAAGACAAAACATAATAAAATGAACAAAACAATACATAATAAAATTAACAACAAAAAAACATACCAAACCCTAGAGGGGCTAATCAAGGTTTAAATTATCAGAAAAAGAAAATACACTAAGTGAAGTCATATATAGATATGTGTCAATGTTCCCCCATACATAACCTCCTGGAGTACTCACTGACCAACGATTCTCCATCACCTTCCCATAAGAGCTGTAAGAGTAAGGGGAACAATGTCAAGTAAATATGTTGTTTTTAGACCAAAATCACCTCACCTGTAAAGCACCATCTACCAGAGAGGTTTTCATTTACAATAAATGACTCTTTCTGAATGTGTATAGGACTCTAAGGGCCTGATTCATCAAGTTCCAAATGGAGCTTGATGCAGCTGTTTCTGCGTGAGCCTTCAGGCTCGCCGGAAACAGGAGTTAAGAAGCAGAGGTCTTAAGACAGGTGCTCCTAATTTGTTTGCCTGCTCTGAGGCTGCGGACATCAATCCGCCCGATCGCATACGATCGGGTTGATTGACACCCCCTCTTAGTGGTCGATTGTCCGTGAATCTGCAGGGCGAGGCATTGCACAAGCAGTTCACCAGAACTGCTTGTGCAATGTTAAATGCTGACAGTGTATGCTGTCGGCATTCAGCGATGTCGGGCGGACATGATTCGCTACAGCGAATCATGTCTGCCCGCCATTTGATAATTGGGCCCCATAATCTCAGATTTTCTGGAATATATAAAAGATAGACTTGCCATTTTAAAGAAACCTCTTAATTCTGTGATCAGGGTCCTCTGTGACATATGCTTGCTCAATCAACATCTGTGAATGTATGTGCTTGATTAACTGTCCAAACAGAGGGTTCTATGGTCGGCCCAATGTTGCAATATTAACTCTCTGGCAGTCAACAAGACCATATTATTTAGAACGTCATACTTCACAGGAAGCTCCCCTTGTATGAGGAATGGAACCTGTTGAGCCGTTAAAGTCATTCTATTGTTTATCATCTTAGTGAGGCAATAAATAAGTGATTTTACCCCAATCTTAATTTTAAGCAATTTCAAAACATATGAATCCAGTCAGGTTAATTAGAAGAATATTTAGTGCATGTGTCTGTTGTCCCGGGTACCAATTTCAACCTCAACCTAGGTGTTACATATACCTGCTTAATTATTTTTGTGTGAGACTTTCTTAAAGGGTCAGTGCACTGTAAAATTGTCTTTATCTTAATATGTTTCCAATGACTTGTTAAACCAGCTACAGAGTATAAAGAAAATGATCCTTTAGTTTTATTTTTGTATTTGAATAGCTGTTTTTGTTCTTTGAAACCACAACCCATCAAAAGTGGATAAGCTTGCAGGGAAATCAGATATCCTTAGTTTATCCCTTTATTTACACACACACGTGCTACTTTATATTATCTATGTAAACCAAAGCCTAATACTTAGAGGAACTGAAATTTAACATTTTATTACTTATCTCTTTTTCCTCCTACTGGGAGTGTAAATTATTTTCCTGGCTATGTGTACACAGGTTTTCTTTAACCTATATTTAAAGGGACACTGAACCCACATTTTTTTCTTTTGTGATTCAGATAGAGCATGCAATTTTAAGCAACTTTCTACTTTACTCCTATTATCAAATTTTCTTCATTCTCTTGGTATGTTTATTTGAAAAGCAAGAATTTAAGTTTAGATGCCGGACCATTTTTGGTGAACAACCTGGGTTGTCCTTACTGATTGGACAGCACCAATAAAAAAATTCTGTCCATGGTTCTGAATCACAAATTTGCTGGCTCTTTAGCTTAGATGCCTTCCTTTTCAAATAAAGATATCAAGAGAACGAAGAAAAATTGATAATAGTAAATTAGAAAGTTGCTTAAAATTGCATGCTCTATCTGAATTATGATAGAAAAAATTTGGGTTCAGTGTCCCTTTAAGTATAGAATTTTTAGTATAGGTGGGGATACCACAGGAAAAATCAGCTATTTCAAATCCTGAAATAAAGTTAAAGGGGCTATTTGTAAACCATTCACTTCAGCAAGTAAACTGGATCACTGAAAACAAAATTAAAGTTCAGAAAAATTTAGGGTAAACTGTCCATTTAAGCTTGCAGATAAAGTTGTTTCTTTAAACTCTAGATGTTAGGACGTAGAATGCAGTCCTAATAGCGCTGGGCTTTCTCAACGTTAGGATAGCATAGAACGTCCTAAATTTTTTGGGCATCCTGTACCCTCCTCCTTTTAAGCAATGAGAAATCCGACTGAGGGCATGCCTAGCACCATAAGTAGTACCCCATGATCTGATCTCAGCCTTGAAATCATGTGATCACATAGACGATCGGGTGATTTAATTTTTCAATGTGTTTACATTGCAACTTTGTATGATTTTAAACACTTGTCCCCTGCATGAAGGGGTTAACTTTAGAGAAATTGCAGTTAATATCACTGACAGTAACATCAAGAAGTCCCACACCCTGCCACTGCTTGGTTAGCAATCTATATTCATAAGAGGTGAAATGAGAACCCTGCTTTGCTATGTTATAAAGTCTATCAATATTTGTTACCAAGCTAGTAAGTAAGCCATCAGCTAGCAACTGCAGAATGTAATGCCTGCAAGGAAAATAAGCAATTTGTGTGAGATGGGTATATTATATTGATTTTGTATGTCTTGAAAAAGGAAGACTTGAAAAGTGAGAGGGCTTATTAATTGCACTACACTAGTAAGTCCCTGAGCGTACCAAAGCCTAAAAGCTTCTGTTGTGTAGCCGGGCAAAAAACAAGGATTCCCTTGAAAAGGTAGATATTTACACGCTCCACGTTCCACAAACCACAATTTACATGTCCTGGCCCCGCCCCCAAGGGATTCAATATTTTGTTTCACACATGTAGGAAGAGAAGCAATATGTGCATGTGGTAAGTTATTATTAAATTATGAAAGTCTCTACTATTGAAACGGCAAATATGAATATTTAATGAAAACTTATCAGTTGCATGGAGGCTATGAATTATTCAGGCACCAACCAAAGGGAGCCTATTTAATTGGAAAAAGGGCCAATTTAGACGTCTAAAGGTCATCCAATCAAATCTGGACAGGGCGTCAGCAATTACATTATACTCAGCAGAACAAACTAATGGCAGCCTGGTCTGGACCGTACCCAGTCCTCAGAGTGATGAATGAGTGCAACTATATTGTACAGTTATATAGCGAGACAGGAAGGACAGGGACCTATCACATAATTATGCTTAAGGAGTATTTTGCACCAATTGTGGCATCAGTGATGACTATCTGTAGCCCACCGATGGGGGACCCGGTGAGCAATGCTTTACCTGACCTTCTAAGGGAAGCTAGGCAGGGGGGCACAGTAACCCAGGTAGAGATAGGGACCCAGCTTAGTGCTCAGCAGCGTACACAAGCGCAAGCTATATTCAAAAAGTATAGGGCTCTGTTCACGGACAAGCCAGGCAGGACGCATATTACCGATCACCCAGTAGAGACTGGTGATCAGAAACCTCTGCATAAGTGTGCCTATCGGGTATCCACAGAGGTGAAAGGCAGAATAGAGAGGAAAGTAGAGGAGATGCTGGCCCTTAGTGGTAAATAGTCCGTCTCAGAGTCCTTGGGCTAGCCGTGTAGCCCTGGTACCTAAGAAGAATGGAACCATTCGGTTCTGTGTAGACTATCTGCAGTTCAGACGGTGTCAGATGACTATCACATTCCACGCATGGATGAGCTGCTGGATAAGCTTGCGGGGGCAAGGTATCTGACTACTATGAATCTGACCAAAGGCTATTGGCAGATTCCGCTGACCTCAGAGGCTACGGAGAAGTCAGCATTCATCACTCCAAGTGGCCTCTATGATTTTGTAGTGATGCCATTGGGAATGAGGAATGCCCTGGCTACCTTCCAACGCCTGGTCAATCACTTACTACCTATTGCTTGGCTACCTTCCAACGCCTGGTCGTAACATTGCCCTTATCTTAGGGTGGAGGTGTGGCAGAAGAGTGGGTGCCCAGGCTCACTGATGGGGGTTGGGCTCAGATGGTTTCCCTTATTCTGTGTTTTGGGGCTTGCCTCTCATGCATGTATGTCAATAACGGTGGTATATTGCTATTTGTACAAATCATGTCACAAACCAGTGTACAAAGAAAGATTTTCACAGTCTCTGCTTAAAAGACTGATTTACATATCTGAGCAGGCTGCTTCAAAGTAGAGAGTTAATTACTCATGGCAGTAAATCTTCTAGGGACAAAAGTGGTATCTGATCCATCTATTACCCTCAGATCTGGCACTTCAAAAGGCTGCATTTGTACATCCTCCAGACTGACTACATTTTTAGCAGGTGATGGGACTAACAGCTGTTAACAGACAGCTGACAAGAGAGATGGGCAGTTTTCAAAACCACTTTGTGTGGGGAAAAAGAGAGAGTTATTCCAAGTTGTCTGAACTATACAGGAGTCGATTAACCAAGAGCTCTCTAAGGGACTATAACAAGACTGTGCAAGAGGACTATTTGTATTTACCTGGATTCTACTGACTGTGGCTGATAGAACAGGGTCGTTTTTCTCCTGGCCCCAAAGTGAGTGTGTTCTTTCTGTATTCTGTGTGTTTGCCTATTTTTAGATATTGAAATGATCCCAGCTAAACAACGGTATAGAGTGCTGGTCTCCCGTAACAGTTAAAAAATTTCCCATAAAGAAGTTGTTGCGTGTTTATTTATTTTAAGTTATAAGTTATAGTTATATATATATATATATATATATATATAGTTATTTACTTCTCTGCTGGTAACAAGTGGTAAGCCTTTAATCCCTTAAGGCAGTGGAAGGACCAGCATGGGACTGCAGCAATCTAAGGGTTAAGGCTGAAGGGAGTGAGATAGGAGAAGAGGGCTGGGTAGAGAAACTAGTGCAAAATTGTTGCTAATGTAGGGAGGAGCCCCTTCCTTACCTTAAAAAGTGGTGTTTACAGTTTCCTGTCACTCTTTCTCCTTGGATTTTGAGGAAGAGACATTTCCCTCCCTCCCTCCCTTCCTTGTTGATGGCGGCTACCAATCATCTGATAGATGCCAATGGCATAGTTATGATTATTCAATCTAAGCTCAGTAATACCACAGCGGTAATCTATGATTCTCCCCTCAGGTGCACATGAGGTGCCCCTCCTCCGTGTGGGTAGTTCACATGAACTCAGCAACCCCTTAGTAGCATCCCTTTGAGCAGAGGGGCCCCTCTGCTGCAGTTTCCATTTGGGCCGCAGACCTCCAGCAGCGCTGGGTTAGTTAGCTCTTTGCCTTAATCTTAGCCTACTTGTCGGTTTTATAGTTATTATGTTTATTAATGTTTTTAACAAAAACTTTGACTTGTGACAGTTAAAATTTTTCCCATAAAGAAGTTGTTGTGTGTTTATTTATTTTAATTTATAGTTATACATATAGTTATTTACCTCTCTGCTGGTAAAGAGTGGTAAGCCTTTAATCCATTATGTTAGTTCTAGCTAGATTTAGTAGGAAAATACCTGCAAAACATGGCAAAGAACTGTATTTTAAGCATGGGCTGGTTACCCATCATTTACTCCTTGTAGCTGCAGTTTTGCCAAAGCAATAAACAATATCTACCCACCCTGAGAAAGACGCATCTGACCCAGCATAATATCACCCAAATGGTCTGCCGCTCATAATGAACCATGCACCCAAAGGATTCATCGATGCCAATCCCAAGGCCATAAACAATTATGCCAGTGCAGTTCTGTTCTTTCTGAAACAAAAACTAAAAAATTACCTAAAAAATAAACACCCAACAAAGCTAAGACCTTAAAACTCCCTAAAAAGCAGCTGCAATATTGCTACCTTGTTGACATTCCTATTCATACTGGCTGCAATATTCTGCTACGTTAAGTTGTTAGGTTGGGTCTAGACAGTCTTTCTGGATTGGACCAGAATGCTATACTACAGGGAAGTTCTCTACTGTGGCAGACACAAGTGAACTAAAAGAAGCTGCACCTTGGGCAGGCACCATCCCATAGGGAAAGCTTTTATAGGTATATTTATTAACTGCTGAACACTCCTACGTTATTGTATTTATTATTTTATTATTCTTTATTTATAAAGCGCCAACAGATTCTGCAGCGCTGTTCATAGGTAACAAAGATAAAAGGACAGTACAATATGAGACACCAGACAAAATTTAACAAACAAATACAGGAGGAATTGGGAGCCCTGTTCCAGTGGGAACTTACAATCTAAATGGGTAGGAGGGTGAGAAACAGGAGGTGGGGACTGCAAAGTTGGGAATGATGTTAGTGTGAAGTTAGATGAGGGCAACTATTAGGCAAGTGGAATTCATTAGTTACTGATTTGATTATAGGCTTCCCTGAACAAGAAGGTCTTTAGGGAGCGTTTAAAGGAGGAGAGGTTGGGGGAAAGTCTGACAGCTCGAGGAAGTGCGTTCCAGAGGGTTGGTGCCACACGAGAGAAGTCCTGTAGTCTAGCATGAGAGGAGGTGATGGTAGAAGAGGCAAGGAGTAGATCGTTGTTGGATCTTAGGGGACGGCTGGAGTATATTGTTGATGAGTGAGGACAGGTATGGGGGGGGCTGCATTGGTAAGGGCTTTGTAGGTCAGAGTGAGAATTTTGAATTTAATTCTGCTGTGAATGGGGAGCCAGTGAAGGGACTCACAGAGGGATGCGGCAGATACAGAGCGTCGGGAGAGGTGGATTGAAGGGGGGAGAGGCGGGAGAGAGAAAGGCCAGTTAGTAGGTTGTTACAGTAGTCAAGCCAGGAAATTACTAGGGAACGGATTAGCTGTTTAGTAGTTTCAGTACTCAGAAATGGATGAATTTTGGAGATATTGCTTAGGTGGTTGCGACAGGATGAAGAGAGCGATTGGATGTGGGATATGAAAGACAGATTGGAGTCAAGTGTAACTCCTAGGCAGCGGTGTGTAAAGAACCTCACACAGAAGTTTCTCACTTTCCATTTTACAAACAGTCCTCTCATCATGCTCTCTCACTTTTGCAAATAGTAACCTCACTTATCGATTGTTCCTTTAATTTTATACATTTTAAGTTGCATTCACTATTCCTCAAACAGAAGTTACTTACAACACCTCACTATTTCTCTGTTTATTGTATTATACAACAATTTTAAAATTATAAAATAGCAACTGAAAAACACAATTAGCGATGACTCATTATTAAAATGTTGTCTGACAAATAGCGACTAACACTAGACGTTTTGTTGAAGAATTTTTGTAAACATTTTCATAGGAAACCATAATGCACTCATGACTCTTACACATTGTTTTCACATACTGTCATATTGAATGTGCTTTTCACACCAGACAGTTTCTGTCTTGTGCTCTCACACAGCTGCTAGTTTTACTTTCACGCTGACCGGGTTATAAAGTCTGCACCTTAACATATTAAATGAAATAATTGTAAATATTGTAAATTATTTAAACAAAAAATTTCTCAAAATAGGAGCAATAAAATTATAAAACTGGAAGACAAAGCTCCTCATCCCACTTTTTTCTCTAAACAGACTAATTACATCCACTCTAACCATCCTTCTTACCCTCACAGCTTCTTTCTAAGGGTAACCTATGTACTTCCATTGTTTGTTCCCCCCCAACAGTGCAGATCTCCAACAATAGGACAACCCAGCATGCAAAAGAGTCATTGGGTTCCATTTAATATATTGAAGACACAGCTATTTATTAGTGCAATGATAACTGCAGGAGTCAAATCCGTCCTAGCTTGCTCTGACACAGGTGGACAGGTTCCCTGGCTTGCTGATAACCTTGTCCACATCCTTGTTAATAAAGGGGGCTATAAATCTCTAACCAAATCAGGTTAACAGCTTTGGCAGATGGAGTATTTTTTACTGCGACTGTAACTGTGATGCCACTGAATCATGTAGATGTAAAATGATAAAATAGTGACCACCATCAGAGCTACAAAACATTATTGCTGCGTGGTTAGTGTGCTGCTGGGGGCTTGGTGTCACTGTCCCTTACACCACCCATAAAGTTAAATTGATGGCAACCGTGAATCACCAACAATGCCCTGTTCTGCCCTGAACTTCAAACTTTGTCTCTGGACCATGCACCCATAGTTACCTTGACGTGATGCTAAAATTATATCAACAGGACAGAAGCAGTTGTACATATATGCATGGGGGTAAAAATAGCCCCTCCCTGTTGCTGTTTCTTCCCACCTAATCACAACACAAAAAACCTGATAGCACTCCTGGAGGACAAATCTCCTAACCTAATTCACATATCTTTATCACCATAATGCGTCTATAGGCAAACAGCTTACAGTCTTAAAGTCTTACAGTGACTTATTGTGTTCCTCCTTATTCCCTTGGTCATCCTTCATATCCTCATTTATCTCCAACACTTGGTCCAGTGCACAATGAAAAATACTCAAAATACTCTGCCAGATCTGCAAACCTGATTCAAAACTCACAACTACAAGGCCATTATGTTGTACAGATGTGCATGTGAGTTAAATAGCCCCTCTTTGTCGCTGTTTCACCTCACCTCACCTAACCACAACCCTAACAAACTGGTAACACTCCCGATGCAGCCAACTCTACCCATACTCATGACTAACATTCCCCTCCATTAAATGGCTGCTGTCCTGGGAGTTGTCTTATATTGTAGTGATCTTCAATACAAAGAGAAAATGTCACAACACATACTCTACTAGTTGTCACGTACTTCATGTTTTAGAGAAATCAAGCATAATGCAGCAGCTGCTCAAAGAGGAAGTTGTAGTTAAAGACATTTATCCCAGTTTTTATTGACTCAATCAGATAGGGAACCAGAATAAAACCAATCTAGACAATAATCTGATTCTTGATATAGCAAATACAGCATGAAATAAGTATACTGTATATATAAATGCAAATGCTGCATACATGACACAAAGCCCTTAAAGTTACAAACAAGCCAAAAAAATTACTTCTGTAAATATTATTTATTATGAAATGCTCCATAGTAAGGTATAATTTACCCAGAGAGAACACTCATGTAAAATAAAAAGAATACAGGAATTAAGATATTTGAAATAAAAATTCAACATTGTTCACTTACAAATACATCTCTTCATGCAAATAGAACTCTAGCACAATAACAGCTTCCTCTAAAATACTATTGGCATGAATCTCAAAAGTTCTGGTTTGGCAAGATAATATAAGCATATATGATACAGACAAATACAGATTTTATTATAAACACTTAAAAACATTTATTTCCAATGTGCTGCTGTCTCCCGCAGTTTCTCTAAATTGTCTATAATTTCCAAAGTATTAACAAGGGTATAAGATTCCACCTAGGGCACCTAAAGGGACAGTCTTATCCAAAATTAACTTTCATGATTCAGATAGGGCATTCAATTTTAAACAATTTTCCTATTTACTTTTATCACCTATTTTGCTTTGTTATCTTGGTATTCTTAGTTGAAAGCTAAGCCTAGGAGGTTCATATGCTAATTTCTAAGCATTGAAGGCCGCCTCTTCTCTCAGGGCATTTTGACAGTTTTTCACTACTAGAGGGTGTTAGTTCATGTGTGTCATATAGATAACACTGTGCTGACGCACGTGGAGCTCCTAGGAGCCAGCACTGATTGGCTAAAATGCAAGTCTGTCAAAAGAATTGAAATAAGGGGACAGTTTGCAGAGGCTTAGATACAAAATAATCATGAGTTAAAAAGTGTATTTATATTACTGTGCTGGTTATGCAAAACTAGGGAATGGGTAATAAAGGGATTATCTGTCTTTTAAAACAATAAAAATTCTGGTGTAGACTGTCCCTTTAAAGTAGAAAGACTCTACTGTAATATGTGCAATCTTAAAATAAACCAAAAATATATGACTCACAAAATTGTGACTTCCTCCCATATACACAGCTGCAAAAGGATAGCTTTAGAATTGTTTCCCCTAATAAGTTTCCTATGACTTGTCATACCAGTTGCAGAGTATACAATGTATGGTAAATTAATCCTTTAACTTTACTTTTGCATATAAAATATCTGTGTGGTTTTTTTTTTTTTAATAGTTGAATCCACAACCTATTCAAATAGGCTGAGCCTCCTAGGAGAGCAACCATTCTTGTCTTATCTTTCTCTCTTTATACAAAGGTCATATACGATCGGGTTGATTTCTGTCTGTGGCCTCAGAGCAGGAGGACCAGTTATGGAGCAGCGGTTCAATACTTGTGCAATGCCGCCCCCTGCACATTCACAGCCAATCGGCCACTAGCAGGGGGTGTCAATCATCCTGATCGTATCCAATCAGGTTAATTGCCGTCCGCCGCATCAGGGGGGGCAGACGAGTTACGGAGGAGCAGTCTTAGGACTGCTGCTTCTTAACTCTTGTTTCCGGAAGGCTTGCGTGGAAACTGCTGCATAGTAAATTGGCCCCTAAGTGTAACATTACTTTTTTATATTAATGAGAGACAAATACATTTACAATATAATACTCAAAAAAAAAAAAAAACAAGATTGTGTGAGCTTCCTCTTCATGCCAACGAGGCCCTAAATTTTCATTCATCTGTTTTAAGGACCGATGATATTATAGGGAAACTAAACACTAAATACATTTCATGCACCTCCCTACAATCTAAGTGTTGCCATTATGGAACTTAGGTTACACTGCAGGTATCTGAAGGAGAGTTACTGCACATGTGAAAATACCCATGACTTGAAGGAGGCATAGATTAACTTTAATACTAAGCTTACAAAGTGTATTTAGTGTTTAATGTCTCTTTAAGGTCTTTGTGCTAGTGAGATTCTATTAGAATGCTTGCCAGCACTTCTATTTCTCTGGTGGAATGATCTAAAGAGGGTGTCTCGTTAAGGGTTGGCGTATACTATATTTTCATAAGGGGAGGAGATGCATAAATTACAATACAAAATAAAATTTGTATTTTAAAAAATCAACCAAAACTTTATAACATCCACACAAGAATACGCAGAATTATTTTTTTTCACCAAAAATCGTATTTTATCAAAAATGTTAAATTTGTATTTAAATTACACAGGAATAAATCATATTAAATATGCACAGCCTAAATCGTAATTTAAGTACACTGGGTGCGCAAAACAACACCGAAAAATTTGTACTTATAAATACAAAGCGTAATAGTTGGGGGGGTTTCTTCTTAAAATTGTCTAAACATGGGCGAATATGA
Source organism: Bombina bombina (assembly GCF_027579735.1). Classification (NCBI taxonomy): domain Eukaryota; kingdom Metazoa; phylum Chordata; class Amphibia; order Anura; family Bombinatoridae; genus Bombina; species Bombina bombina. The sequence goes on along the minus strand of NC_069499.1, from coordinate 1,401,643,347 downwards.
AAGTGTCTCTTTAATCCCAGCGTAAGTCAGTAAAGATTTTTACACTACAGATCAGAGTTTTAGGTATAGATATCTACATTTTTTTCTAAGTGAAAAACATGGGAATGGAAAATATACATAACAAGCATCTGAGTTTGTGATTTAGGTCTAACGCAGTGTCGGGTTAGCACACTTGAAGAATTGCTAAGTTCAATGCACATTCTTTAAATATAAAATATTAAAAATATTAATAATAATTATTAAAAAAATTAATATACATACTGTAAAAAGTGTAAAATAATCTATAGAATATATCTGTATTTTTTACAGTATGTATAATTATTTTTTTATAATATAGCCCATACTCATGCACACTTGGTGCACACATGACTTCATTGTTTTTGCTAAATTCCTAATACTGAGGTGCATATACACATATACCCATCGCTCAAATAACCCAGTGATGCCACAGAGGAGCCAAAAATTGTACAGTGATGTTACACCCAAAATAATTAAACCTGCTACACTACTACCATCTGCTGGTAGAAATTAAAACTGCATTTTATGCTTAAAATATTTTACATATAATTTAAAAATGCATGCATTTCAATTTTAAACAGAAGCATTTTTGCAATATAGTTCCAATAGCAAAAATGCTTCTAGCGAAAGTCATTACTGTTTTTTAGCAGTATACACACATATCCTGGGAGGACTTATGTACCAGTATTTAAAGGGACACTGAACACAATTTTTTTTTCTTTCATGATTCAGATAGAGCATGACATTTTAAGCAATTTTCTAATGTACTCCCATTATCAAATTTTCTTCATTCTCTTGGTATCTTTATTTGAAATGCAAGAATGTAAGTTTAGATGCCGGCCCATTTTTGGTGAACAACTTGGGTTGTTCTTGCCGATTGGTGGATAAATTCATTCACCAATAAAAAAGTGCTGTCCGGAGTAGTGAACTAAAAAAAAGCTTAGATGCCTTCTTTTTCAAATAAAGATAGCAAGAGAACAAAAAAAAATTGATAATAGGAGTAAATTAGAAAGTTGCTTAAAAACATAATTTATGTAAGAACTTACCTGATAAATTCATTTCTTTCATATTAGCAAGAGTCCATGAGCTAGTGACGTATGGGATATACATTCCTACAAGGAGGGGCAAAGTTTCCCAAACCTCAAAATGCCTATAAATACACCCCTCACCACACCCACAAATCAGTTTAACGAATAGCCAAGAAGTGGGGTGATAAGAAAAAAAGTGCGAAAGCATAAAAAATAAGGAATTGGAATAATTGTGCTTTATACAAAAAATTCATAACCACCACAAAAAAGGGTGGGCCTCATGGACTCTTGCTAATATGAAAGAAATGAATTTATCAGGTAAGTTCTTGCATAAATTATGTTTTCTTTCATGTAATTAGCAAGAGTCCATGAGCTAGTGACGTATGGGATAATGACTACCCAAGATGTGGATCTTCCACGCAAGAGTCACTAGAGAGGGAGGGATAAAATAAAGACAGCCAATTCCGCTGAAAATAATCCACACCCAAAATAAAGTTTAAATCTTATAATGAAAAAAACTGAAATTATAAGCAGAAGAATCAAACTGAAACAGCTGCCTGAAGTACTTTTCTACCAAAAACTGCTTCAGAAGAAGAAAACACATCAAAATGGTAGAATTTAGTAAAAGTATGCAAAGAAGACCAAGTTGCTGCTTTGCAAATCTGATCAACAGAAGCTTCATTCCTAAAAGCCCAGGAAGTAGAAACTGACCTAGTAGAATGAGCTGTAATCCTTTGAGGCGGAGTTTTACCCGACTCGACATAAGCATGATGAATTAAAGATTTCAACCAAGATGCCAAAGAAATGGCAGAGGCCTTCTGACCTTTTCTAGAACCGGAAAAGATAACAAAAAGACTAGAAGTCTTTCGAAAATTCTTAGTAGCTTCAACATAATATTTCAAAGCTCTAACTACATCCAAAGAATGCAAAGATTTCTCCTTAGAATTCTTAGGATTAGGACATAATGAAGGAACCACAATTTCTCTACTAATGTTGTTAGAATTCACAACCTTAGGTAAGAATTGAAAAGAAGTTCGCAATACCGCCTTATCCTGATGAAAAATCAGAAAAGGAGACTCACAAGAAAGAGCAGATAATTCAGAAACTCTTCTAGCAGAAGAGATGGCCAAAAGAAACAAAACTTTCCAAGAAAGTAATTTAATATCCAATGAATGCATAGGTTCAAATGGAGGAGCTTGAAGAGCCCCCAGAACCAAATTCAAACTCCAAGGAGGAGAAATTGACTTAACGACAGGTTTTATACGAACCAAAGCTTGTACAAAACAATGAATATCAGGAAGATTAGCAATCTTTCTGTGAAAAAGAACAGAAAGAGCAGAGATTTGTCCTTTCAAGGAACTTGCAGACAAACCTTTATCCAAACCATCCTGAAGAAACTGTAAAATTCTCGGAATTCTAAAAGAATGCCAGGAAAAATGATGAGAAAGACTCCAAGAAATGTAAGTCTTCCAGACTCTATAATATATCTTCCTAGATACAAATTTACGAGCCTGTAACATAGTATTAATCACAGAGTCAGAGAAACCTCTTTGACTAAGAATCAAGCGTTCAATCTCCATACCTTTAAATTTAAGGATTTGAGATCCTGATGGAAAAAAGGACCTTGCGACAGAAGGTCTGGTCTTAACAGAAGAGTCCACTGTTGGCAAGTGGCCATCCGGACAAGATCTGCATACCAAAACCTGTGAGGCCATGCTGGAGCTACCAGCAGAACAAACGAGCATTCCTTCAGAATCTTGGAGATTACACTTGGAAGAAGAACTAGAGGCGGAAAGATATAGGCAGGATGATACTTCCAAGGAAGTGACAATGCATCCACTGCTTCCGCTTGAGGATCCCTGGATCTGGACAGATACCTGGGAAGTTTCTTGTTTAGATGAGAAGCCATCAGATCTATTTCTGGAAGTCCCCACATTTGAACAATCTGAAGAAATACCTCTGGGTGAAGAGACCATTCGCCCGGATGTAACGTTTGGCGGCTGAGATAATCCGCTTCCCAATTGTCTATACCTGGGATATGAACCGAAGAAATTAGACAGGAGCAGGATTCCGCCCAAACCAGAATTCGAGATACTTCTTTCATAGCCAGAGGACTGTGAGTCCCTCCTTGATGATTGATATATGCCACAGTTGTGACATTGTCTGTCTGAAAACAAATGAACGATTCTCTCTTTAGAAGAGGCCATGACTGAAGAGCTCTGAAAATTGCACGGAGTTCCAAAATATTGATTGGTAATCTCACCTCCTGAGATTCCCAAACTCCTTGTGCTGTCAGAGACCCCCAAACTGCTCCCCAACCTGTCAGACTTGCATCTGTTGAAATCACAGTCCAGGTTGGAAGAACAAAAGAAGCCCCCTGAACTAAACGTTGGTGATCCATCCACCACGTCAGAGAGTGTCGTACAAATGGTTTCAAAGATATCAATTGATGTATCTTTGTGAAATCCCTGCACCACTGGTTCAGCATACAGAGCTGAAGAGGTCGCATGTGAAAATGAGCAAAGGGGATCGCGTCCGATGCAGCAGTCATAAGACCTAGAATTTCCATGCATAAGGCTACCGAAGGGAATGATTGAGACTGAAGGTTTCGACAGGCTGAAACCAATTTTAGACGTCTCTTGTCTGTCAGAGACAGAGTCATGGACACTGAATCTATCTGGAAACCTAAAAAGGTTACCCTTGTCTGAGGAATCAATGAACTTTTTGGCAAATTGATCCTCCAACCATGATCTCGAAGAAACAATACGAGTCGATTCATATGAGATTCTGCTAAATCTGAAGACTGAGCAAGTACCAAGATATCGTCCAAATAAGGAAATACCACAATACCCTGTTATCTGATTACAGACAGAAGGGCACCGAGAACTTTTGTAAAAATCCTTGGAGCTGTTGCTAGGCCAAACGGCAGAGCCACAAATTGGTAATGCTTGTCTAGGAAAGAGAATCTCAGAAACTGATAGTGATCTGGATGAATCGGAATATGCAGGTATGCATCCTGTAAATCTATTGAGGACATATAATGCCCTTGCTGAACAAAAGGCAGGATTAGTCCTTATAGTTACCATTTTGAATGTTGGTATCCTTACATAACGATTCAATATTTTTAGATCCAGAACTGGTCTGAAGGAATTCTCCTTCTTTGGTACAATGAAGAGATTTGAATAAAACCCCAGTCCCTGTTCCAGGACTGGAACTGGCATAATTACTCCAGCCAATACTAGATCTGAAACACATTTCAGAAATGCTTGAGCCTTCGCTGGATTTACTGGGACACGGGAAAGAAAAAATCTCTTTGCAGAAGGCCTTATTTTGAAGCCAATTCTGTACCCTACTGAAACAATGTTCTGAATCCAAAGATTGTGAATTGAATTGATCCAAATTTCTTTGAAAAAACGTAATCTGCCCCCTACCAGCTGAGTTGGAATGAGGGCCGCACCTTCATGTGGACTTGGGAGCTGGCTTTGGTTTTCTAAAAGGCTTGGATTTATTCCAGACTGGAGATGGTTTCCAAACTGATACCGCTCCTGAGGATGAAGGATCAGGCTTTTGTTCCTTATTGTGACGAAAGGAACGAAAACGATTATTAGACCTAAATTTACCTTTAGATTTTTTATCCTGTGGTAAAAAAGTTCCTTTCCCTCCAGTAACAGTTGAGATAATAGAATCCAACTGAGAACCAAATAATTTATTACCCTGGAAAGAAAGGGAAAGCAAAGATGACTTAGAAGACATATCAGCATTCCAAGTTTTAAGCCATAAAGCTCTTCTAGCTAAAATAGCTAGAGACATATACCTGACATCAACTCTAATGATATCAAAGATGGCATCACAAATAAAGTTATTAGCATGTTGAAGAAGATTAACAATGCTATGAGAATTATGATCTGTTACTTGTTGCGCTAAAGCTTTTAACCAGCAACATCCGCTAAAGATATAGCAGGTCTAAGAAGATTACCTGAACATAAGTAAGCTTTTCTTAGAAAGGATTCAATCTTCCTATCTAAAGGATCCTTAAAGGAAGTACTATCTGCTGTAGGAATAGTAGTACGTTTAGCAAGAGTAGAGATAGCCCCATCAACTTTAAGGATTTTGTCCCTAAACTCTAATCTGTCAGATGGCACAGGATATAATTGCTTAAAACGTTTAGAAGGAGTAAATGAATTACCCAAATTATTCCATTCCCTGGAGATTGCTTCAGAAATAGCATCAGGGACAGGAAAAACTTCTGGAATAACTACAGGAGATTTAAAAACCTTATTTAAACGTTTAGATTTAGTATCAAGAGGACCAGAATCCTCTATTTCTAATGCAATTAAAACCTCTTTAAGTAAAGAACGAATAAATTCCATTTTAAATAAATATGAAGATTTATCAGCATCAACCTCTGAGACAGAATCCTCTGAACCAGAGGAACCACTATCAGAATCAGAATGATGATGTTCATTTAAAAATTCATCTGAAAAATGAGAAGTTTTAAAAGACCTTTTACGTTTACTAGAAGGAGGAATAACAGACATAGCCTTCTTAATGGATTTAGACACAAAATCTCTTATGTTAACAGGAACACTAGAATTAGATGTTGATGGAACAGCAACAGGTAATGTAGTATTACTAAAGGAAATATTATCTGCATTAACAAGCTTGTCATGACATTCATTACAAACAACAGCTGGAGGAACAGATACCACAAGTTTACAGCAGATACACTTAACTTTGGTAGATCCAGAACCAGGCAGTGATTTTCCAGTAGTATCTTCTGACTCAGGGTCAATCTGGGACATCTTGCAATATGTAATAGAAAAAACAACATATAAAGCAAAATTGATCAAATTCCTTAAATGACAGTTTCAGGAATGGGAAAAAATGCCAGTGAACAAGCTTCTAGCAACCAGAAGCAATAAATAATGAGACTTAAATAATGTGGAGACAATAATGACGCCCATATTTTTTAGCGCCAAAAAAGACGCCCACATTATTTGGCGCCTAAATGCTTTTGCCGCCAAAAATGACGCCACATCCGGAACGCCGACACTTTTGGCGCAAAAACGGCAAAAAAATTACGCAACTTCCGGCGACACGTATGACGCCGGAAATAGAAAAATATTTTTGCGCCAAAAAAGTCAGCGCCAAGAATGACGCAATAAAATGAAGCATTTTCAGCCCCCGCGAGCCTAACAGCCCACAGGAAAAAAAGTCAATTTTAAGGTAAGAAAAAAATGATAAATTCAGCATTATCCCAAATATGAAACTGACTGTCTGAAAATAAGGAACGTTGAACATCCTGAATCAAGGCAAATAAATGTTTAAACACATATATTTAGAACTTTATATAAAAGTGCCCAACCATAGCTTAGAGTGTCACAGAAAATAAGACTTACTTACCCCAGGACACTCATCTACATGTAGTAGAAAGAGAAGAAATCACTTAGCGCCTACTACTAATTGGACCCTTAGCTCTGATGGGTGACCCCTAGTGGTCAGAAACGTTTAAGAAAAATCAGAAAATATCGAAGCGCCAGCTGACCGGCAGGGTTCAAAATGTGAAACCAATTTCTTCACAATTGGATTAAAACAAAGTGGTTTATTCAAAATTATATTAAAAATATTAAAACATAGATTCTTGGCAATTTTTTGACAATCTTAAGAGTTTAAAACAGTTGGTGTACAAATTCGGTATACATATAGTGGATTATCTAACATGGATCCACATGTTGCATTTAACAATAAGAGGTGCCTTCGAAATGAACAGTAAAACAAATGGTCCTATAGCAGTGTTATCTGTGGTAATTATGGATAACTTAAGTATGGTGGCTTAGAAACATCCAGAAATAAAATAAACGATCCTATAACAGTGCTACCTACTATAGTTATCAGACCGGTTCTCAGATTATACAATAAAGTATATGATTCTGTGACAATGTTACCTGCTAGAATTTTTGCACAGTTTAAAACAGACCGGTTATTGATATCTCTAATGCGGTTATGTTTGAAAGTAGCTTTTACACACGAATATGGCCAGAGTAGTTTTATCTCTCTGTGGATATATTTTCAAATAAGTAGAAAGTGGGCTGTGGCCTCAACCCGTACTAGTTCCTTATGCTTTAAGTTGAAAGAATAGAACCGATCGACTGTACCTCACAAGGATCAGTGACCGTTCTCCGCTAGCGGAAAGAGAAGAGGATGTGTGCTGAATACACGCTAATTGTGTGACAGGTAAGTTCGTGAAAAAGTCAAAATAAACAATACAAAATAGAAAATTCGGTTGGTGCTAATTACCAGGTCCCATGTGTAGAAATGCAAAAAAATAATAATTCAAAATTGCTAATACTAGTAAACACTGTGTATCGATATTTAAAACCAAAAATCCAAAATATGGCAATGAAAAAAGGTGTATAAAAAGGTGTATAGAAATCAAAACTTAAAACACGGCTGTCTCCCAAATAATAAAATGTGCTCCAGTGGATTCCTCAAATATCACTAGTGACCAGCATGATTAAAGCCGACAAAATAATAACCAAAAAATAAAGATGAAAATAAGATAATTTCGTTAATAGTCAAAGTTAAAGTGTTCCAAGTTAAGATAATTCCTCTTTCTGTGGTTTAACAGTCTATGTGAGGTATTATTGCCTGAAGCGGGGATTGGGCTTCAGCGTCAATAGACAATTTGCAGCTCCAGCGTCACCCAGGTCTTTATTCCTTCTGCCGAAAGAAATAATAATAGTGCAGATGGTTTTTCAAACAGATATATAAATTGGAATGCTACTCACCAGTCGACGCGTTTCGGTCAAACATAGACCTTTTTCAAGACTGGTTTAATGTAAATTTCAGGGTCTTTAAATACCCCTTACTAAGAATGCCCGTATAATGATCCCGGAATAGATTTCTTAGTACTTCCGGTTCTTAGGGCTTATAGTACTTATCACATTTATACGATCATATCTGCTTTATAGTATGTCTGATTTTACCATACATTGTCTTATATATTAATACTATGTAAACTTGAGTGGTTCATATTACTTTTAATGTGTTAACTCCGATATTCTCCTAATCTGATTGGTTCACGCATAGGTCCTTTCTGATTGGTTCAAACAATGGAGGTGTGTACGGTGTGTTGAACCTTATTGGCTCGTAATTCAGTGTGTGTGAAGGAAAATATTTAAAGTTACAGCACACTTCCTTTGCTGTTATTGGCTGTTTTACTAAAATGATGTGTTTACTCTTAAAGTACTATATGCTTGTATTCCCCAATCGGATTCGTACTATAGAGGAAAGAGACATATAATTTGCGGCTATCAGATTAGCCTGATTATGTGTTACTTCAATTGGTCACGTTTCGGATATATTGCTACAGTTATTATGTGGTGTTTTCAATGCTATATTCTTTTCCTCTAATCTACTCAGTACTATAAAAAGGAGAACATATAATTCATGGCTCACCAATCGGCTTGATGAACTGTGATAGTCCTATTGATGGCATCCATAATCTAGTGTTGTGTATTATTCCCTTCCTGCATATTGTATGTAATAAAGGAGAGTGTGTTAATACTTTTAGTTGCGTCTCAGGTATAATACTATTTATTATTACCTTCCTGCCGAGTGTATACAACAAAAAGGGGGACATATATTTGCGGCTGTCTGATTACCTTATATATAATTCAGATTACAGCTTTACATTGAACTGTGGATTACCTCAATCAGTAATCGCAACCTTTATTGATTTTTGCTTCAAACACATTTACTACCGTTGTGGAAATTCAATTTCCATTAGGAGCCCATTGCCATAGTTAGTACTTAAAAAGTTTTTGGTAGTACTTAAAGAGTTTTTGTTAAATTGTAACAGACTTCTATTACTGCATTGTTTTATCGATAACCGAATTATAATTGTAAAATTGAAAAATTAAAGGCTAAAATGCCATTTCCCTTCTTTGTGATTTAGATGATTCATCTCTAAAAAAGATGAAGAAGAGTGGGATATTTGTAAATTTGGCAATGCTAAAGTATTTGGTGGATCCATTCCAGTCTCCATCCTGGTTTGTCCTTCAGATCTTTCATCCCTCTTTGTTTCATTTTGTCTCATGTTATCAAATTCCTCCCTTGATCTCTTTTGTTCCTTTTTATGTCCTGGTGTATCATGTACGTCTCCTTTTTCATAACTGTGATTTAATTTTCCGTCAGATAATCCTCTCCTTTCGTCATTTCGTCTTTGTTGGAAATATCCCCTTTCTTGATAGTACTGTCTTTCTTGGATTTTTCGGTTCGTCCAATCTCTCTCAGAGTGATTCCAATTGTTCCAATTGCTATGAGTGTTTCTTCTTGTATGTTCGTAATTCCGTTCTCTTTCTCTTCTATGTTCATAATTCCGTTCTCTTTCTCTCTCTCCGTAGGGATTCATTTGATATCCCCTTCTCTCTTTCTTTTCCTCAAAATGATAGTTGTTCCTTCTTGAGTAATTATATGGCTCTTCATAATGGTAATCTCTCCTCCTTGGGCTATTATACGGCCCTTCATACATCCTTCCATTACGTCTATTGTCAGTATAGTAACCTCCAAAGTTTCTATGTCCATGATCATACGGTCGACTCTTATATTCACGTCTTTGGTCACTGTGACTGAATCTTTGTCCTTTGTGTGTTTTGTCTTTATAATTGTCTATCATATTGTCCCTAAGATTAGGGGTATGTTGTTGTGTCTCAGAATATTTCAAATTGGACTTCTCTTTAGACGTTCTTTTATATGTGACAGCTGTCCACACCTTAGATTCATTATTGTCATTACCATTAGGTATATTTTCCTCATTCTGACCATCTTCAGTTTGCAAATTATTCAGTTCTTCATCCTTTTTCTTTTCTATTTCCCTCATCAGTTTCTTAGTTTTCTTTTTGATAATATCCTCCCTAATTTTGCTCACTTTCTTAACCAGAGACTCTTTCTTTTCTGTTATCTCTTCGCCTTCTGGCCCCGAATTCTCTAAATTTAGAATGATCAATTCATTATCTTTAATTTCTAAATCTATCCTCATGACTTGTGTTTCCCTATATTCAATAATCAATTGTATTAGCTTTTTTGAAGTCTCTATCAATACTTCTTTCCACTTCTCTGTTATAGTATCTGAAAGTGGGAATGTGCAGTCTTTATATATTAACAGACCCTTTGGGACAATCCCCAATTCTAAACATTTTTTAAGGAATGATATTTCCCCTTTATATTTCACTTCAGAGATGAGTAATTTTTCCAGTTCCCTGAAGATTAACTGTACGTCTAGAGTATCTTCCTCTTCCTCAATTGGTTGATTATCCCTTCCTGTATCATTAATAGTAATATTAATAGGTTGTCTTAAACTTTGAAAAGAATCCATAATTACTCTTGTATCTAAGACTCTCAGTAGTGGCTGCTCAGTGGGCCTAGGATACAACTTGATACAATGAGAAGAAATCACTTAGCGCCTACTACTAATTGGACCCTTTGCTCTGATGGGTGACCCCTAGTGGTCAGAAACGTTTAAGAAAAATCAGAAAATATCAAAGCACCAGCTGACCGGCAGGGTTCAAAATGTGAAACCAATTTCTTCACAATTGGATTAAAACCAAGTGGTTTATTCAAAATGATATTAAAAATATTAAAACATAGATTCTTGGCAATTTTTTGACAATCTTAAAAGAGTTTAAAACAGTTGGTGTACAAATTCGGTATACATATAGTGGATTATCTAACATGGATCCACATGTTGCATTTAACAATAAGAGTTGCCTTCGAAATGAACAGTAAAACAAATGGTCCTATAGCAGTGTTATCTGTGGTAATTATGGATAACTTAAGTATGGTGGCTTAGAAACATCCAGAAATAAAATAAACGATCCTATAACAGTGCTACCTACTATAGTTATCAGACCGGTTCTCAGATTATACAATAAAGTATATGATTCTGTGACAATGTTACCTGCTAGAATTTTTGCACAGTTTAAAACAGACCGGTTATTGATATCTCTAATGCGGTTATGTTTCAAAGTAGCTTTTACACACGAATATGGCCAGAGTAGTTTTATCTCTCTGTGGATATATTTTCAAATAAGTAGAAAGTGGGCTATGGCCTCAACCCGTACTAGTTCCTTATGTTTTAAGTTGAAAGAATAGAACCGATCGACTGTACCTCACAAGGATCAGTGACCGTTCTCCGCTAGCGGAAAGAGAAGAGGATGTGTGCTGAATACACGCTAATTGTGTGACAGGTAAGTTCGTGAAAAAGTCAAAATAAACAATACAAAATAGAAAATTCGGTTGGTGCTAATTACCAGGTCCCATGTGTAGAAATGCAAAAAAATAATAATTCAAAATTGCTAATACTAGTAAACACTGTGTATCGATATTTAAAACCAAAAATCCAAAATATGGCAATGAAAAAAGGTGTATAAAAAGGTGTATAGAAATCAAAACTTAAAACACGGCTGTCTCCCAAATAATAAAATGTGCTCCAGTGGATTCCTCAAATGTCACTAGTGACCAGCATGATTAAAGCCGACAAAATAATAACCAAAAAATAAAGATGAAAATAAGATAATTTCGTTAATAGTCAAAGTTAAAGTGTTCCAAGTTAAGATAATTCCTCTTTCTGTGGTTTAACAGTCTATGTGAGGTATTATTGCCTGTAGCGGGGATTGGGCTTCAGCGTCAATAGACAATTTGCAGCTCCAGCGTCACCCAGGTCTTTATTCCTTCTGCCGAAAGAAATAATAATAGTGCAGATGGTTTTTCAAACAGATATATAAATTGGAATGCTACTCACCAGTCGACACGTTTCGGTCAAACATAGACCTTTTTCAAGACTGGTTTAATGTAAATTTCAGGGTCTTTAAATACCCCTTACTAAGAATGCCCGTATAATGATCCCGGAATAGATTTCTTAGTACTTCCGGTTCTTAGGGCTTATAGTACTTATCACATTTATACAATCATATCTGCTTGATAGTATGTCTGATTTTACCATACATTGTCTTATATATTAATACTATGTAAACTTGAGTGGTTCATATTACATTTAATGTGTTAACTCCAATATTCTCCTAATCTCATTGGTTCACGCATAGGTCCTTTCTGATTGGTTCAAACAATGGAGGTGTGTACAGTGTGTTGAACCTTATTGGCTCGTAATTCAGTGTGTGTGAAGGAAAATATTTAAAGTTACAGCACACTTCCTTTGCTGTTATTGGCTGTTTTACTAAAATGATGTGTTTACTCTTAAAGTACTATATGCTTGTATTTCCCAATCGGATTCGTACTATAGAGGAAAGAGACATATAATTTGCGGCTATCAGATTAGCCTGATTATGTGTTACTTCAATTGGTCACGCTTCGTATATATTGCTACAGTTATTATGTGGTGTTTTCAATGCTATATTCTTTTCCTCTAATCTACTGTGTACTATAAAAAGGAGAACATATAATTCATGGCTCACCAATCGGCTTGATGAACTGTGATAGTCCTATTGATGGCATCCATAATCTAGTGTTGTGTATTATTCCCTTCCTGCATATTGTATGTAATAAAGGAGAGTGTGTTAATACTTTTAGTTGCGTCTCAGGTATAATACTATTTATTATTACCTTCCTGCCGAGTGTATACAACAAAAAGGGGGACATATATTTGCGGCTGTCTGATTACCTTATATATAATTCAGATTACAGCTTTACATTGAACTGTGGATTACCTCAATCAGTAATCGCAACCTTTATTGATTTTTGCTTCAAACACATTTACTACCGTTGTGGAAATTCAATTTCCATTAGGCGCCCATTGCCATAGTTAGTACTTAGAAAGTTTTTGGTAGTACTTAAAGAGTTTTTGTTAAATTATAACAGACTTCTATTACTGCATTGTTTTATCTATAACCGAATTATAATTGTAAAATTGAAAAATTAAAGGCTAAAATGCTTACTTTATTTTGTGATTTTCCTGGTTAGATCTCTATTACTTAATAATTATTGATTGGTTTTGCTCTGGGGATCCGATTTGCTCCTATATTGGGAGTGGAGGAAGAGAAAGTTAATTTTATATATATATATATCTATCAAGGAGTCATCTTTTTACTTTATCTTGTATGAACTAATATTTGTTCCATTCTTATGGATGAGGCAATAGTTTATACTGCATACAGCCTCGTCGTTTCCTTTAGGTCTAATAATTATTCTATTTTTGTTTTTTGTATGTATAAGTGAGACAGTGGTTTGTAAGACTTCATTATCCACTTATATGAGCCCTAGCGTGGATTTCAAAATTGTGTTATTACTTGCTTGGAGCTTCCATTCTTAAAAACATTTATTTATTTGAGTCCCTGTTTTGGGGATATTCTATGGTCTACGGATTTCTTTCCATATACTTATTATACTAAGTCTATTATTCTTGCTCCAGATTCCTTCATAAATTGTCAATATTACTTTATGACTCTGGGGCCTTAGTAAGAATGTTTCCTAATTTCTTTGGGGGGACTGGATAATTCTAACAGATCTGCTTGATAAAATTGTGGTGATCATGATATAGTGGAGATATTTCCAAGAGGTCCTCTATTCTTTCGAGGAGACTCTTCTAATATTAAAATTTAGATGGTTTAATCATATACATGATATAAATTATAAGTTTTATACTTTATAATTATGGTCTCAAGGGTAGAGAGATTTACATGGAGAGAGATAGGAGATGCAATCTTCTATATTTTCTGATTCTGTTTTCATAGAGTTGTAGTTTATCTTAGTCCTTTGCGAGAAACCTTCATTAATTGAAAAGGAGATTGCTGCTGTCCCAATTTTGGTTACCATAAATGATCATAAAGAGATCGTTGGACTATACTGGGGTCCTTCCTTGATAAATCTCACCCAACTTCTTATTGGGGATTCTTCATATGTTAGGATATTATGTCTTGTTAGAAAAATAGGCGTACCTTTATTTATCTAATAGATGGAATTAGGCTGATTTGCCATTCTCCTAACAGGGAAAGGGCTATCGTTCATTATGTGGATATTTTCAAAGAAAAGTGTTACATATTTTCAGTCAGGAAGGGGTTACCATCAGGTCCTTTTCTTATCTCACTGAGTATGTGGGTGTCTTTAGAGAGGGGGGGGGGGGGGGGTTGCCGTCAGGTCCTTTTCTTGTTTTACTGAGTGTGTGGGTGTCTTTAGAGAGGAAGGTGGCGTTCATTTTCAGTTCATTCAAGAGATGTATGTCTTCCGTCTTCAGTTGTTATTTAGGAGGTGAGATAAGTCTTCCTTATTATTCAGCCCCCTTGGATATAGGCAATCGAGGGAGAATATCCATTTGGATTCTTCAATCAATAACTGCTTTTCATGGTTGCCACCTCTCCAATTTCTTGGCACTTTCCGTATCCCTATATATCTTAATGCTTTAATATCCCCACAGTGTTTCTCGGAGAAATGTCTATATAGGGCCGTCTCTTTGTTGTGCTTCTCAATGCATAGAAGCTGTTCCCGTATTCTATCCCTCAAAGGCCTAGACGTCTGTCCCACGTACTGGAGGCCACATGGGCATTGTAGTATGTACACTACGTTCTTGTCCTGACATCGAATCAGATCTTTTATCTTAAATTTTTCAGAGCTATTATGGGGTTGGAATTTGGCGGTTTTTATACCGCTTTTGCATGCCTTGCATGTGTGACAGGGGAAAAAGCCCCTCACTGTTTTTCCAAATGTGTCTTTTATTTCAGGTGGTTTTTTCTTTTGTATGCTTGGAGCGAGTTTACTTTTTAGGTTCTTAGTTCTTCTATACACGAATTTTGGTCTTCGTGGTAGCCTTTCTCCAAGGATCTCGTCATCCATAAGTATGTTCCAATGTTTGCGAAAGATGTTTTCAATAATTTTACTGTTTTCGCTGTATTCAGTAATTAATGGCACATTTAGGATTTGGTTATCGCCTATTTTGTCGACCTTGTTTTTGTACTTAGTCAACTCCTTCCTCTCAATATCTCTGATTTCTTCTATCTTTTGATCCAGAAGTTCCTCCTTATATCCTCTCTCTAGGAATTTAGCTTTTATTGTCTGTGCTTGTTCCTCCCATTTTCGGGGGTCCGAGCAGTTCTTCCTCATCCTCAGGAATTGTCCTTTTGGAATATTACTTTTCCAATTCCTATGATGACAGCTGGTCTGGTGGACACAGTTGTTACTGTCCACCTTTTTGAAGTATGTTGATGTTTCAATAGCACCTTCCTTCACCTCTATATTCAGATCTAGGTATGTTTGGCTCCACTCATATGTGAAGTGGAGATTAGCTTCATTTTGATTCATAACACTGATGGTGTACTCCAAGTCTTCTTGAGACCCCTTCCAGATCAGTATGATGTCATCTATGTAACGGCGATAGAGAACCAGGTCCGCGCTCGCTGAAGATTTCTTCCCACTTCGCCATATATAAATTGGCGTAGCTGGGCGCGAACCTGGTCCCCATCGCCGTCCCACATATCTGTCGGTAGAACTTGCCATCATTACAAAAAAAGTTATGGTGTAGAATGTAATAAATGCTGTCCAATATGAAATCACATTGTCTTGATGGTATTTCCTCATCTCTCTCCAGATAGAATTTTACAGCTTTCAGCCCTTCTTCGTGGGGTATACTCGTGTATAGAGCCGTCACATCACATGTGACTAGAATGAAGTTCTCTTCCCATTCAATATCTTCAAGGAGATTTAATATTTCGGTGGAATCCCTCAAGTAGGATGGACGTTCTTTCACATATTTTTGTAAGTGGCTGTCCACATATTCGGACAGATTGCTGCTCAAGGACCCTATCCCCGATATGATAGGTCTTCCGGGGGGGTTTTCGAGATCTTTATGTATTTTCGGAAGATGATATATTATTGGAGTCCTTGGGAATTGTACATTGATATAGTTGTACTCTCTATCGTTCAGAATGTTGTCTTCTCTTGCTCCTTTAAGGAGATCTGACAATTTCCTTTTGTATATACTGGTGGGATTCTCTTTTAGTTTTTGATATGTGTTCTCATCTCCCAGGATCCTCTCCGTCTCGTTGTTGTACTTTATTCTGTCCATCACCACAATTCCACCGCCCTTATCCGCGGGCTTGATGGTGAGATTTTGGTTCTGTTCTAATTGTTTTATTATTTTGAATTGCTTCCCAGATAGATTTTTCTTTCTCAGACCTAGCTTATTTGGATCAAGATCTCGTATTTCCTGGCAAACCACTGTCTCAAATGTTTCCAGTGTTGTCCCCTTGTGGCTTATGGGGTATAAGGTCGACTTCGGCTTTAGATTTGTGTGTTTATAACCGTCATCTTGCGACATCGAGTTATATTCCTTATATCCAGTACCTATCCTCTCAAGAGGAGATTTCAGAAAGAATCTTTTCAGAGTTAACTTTCTGATGAACTCTTTGGTGTTCACAAAGGTAGTGAACTTATCTAGACTTTTAGAAGGTGCAAATGACAAGCCTAGTTTTAGGATGGATTTCTCCTCCTTATTCAATTGATAAGAACTTAGATTGAATATCCCCTCATTAGTCGTTTCTTCTTCTACTTCATTGTGTATTTCGTTTTTTTTATTTTTTATTTTGATGCCTCCCCTTTTCCCTCTATGGGTTTTGTTTTTGCCCTGGATATGGGTTGATTCCCTTTCCCTTCTTTGTGATTTAGATGATTCATCTCTAAAAAAGATGAAGAAGAGTGGGGTATTTGTAAATTTGGCAATGCTAAAGTATTTGGTGGATCCATTCCAGTCTCCATCCTGGTTTGTCCTTCAGATCTTTCATCCCTCTTTGTTTCATTTTGTCTCATGTTATCAAATTCCTCCCTTGATCTCTTTTGTTCCTTTTTATGTCCTGGTGTATCATGTACGTCTCCTTTTTCATAACTGTGATTTAATTTTCCGTCAGATAATCCTCTCCTTTCGTCATTTCGTCTTTGTTGGAAATATCCCCTTTCTTGATAGTACTGTCTTTCTTGGATTTTTCGGTTCGTCCAATCTCTCTCAGAGTGATTCCAATTGTTCCAATTGCTATGAGTGTTTCTTCTTGTATGTTCGTAATTCCGTTCTCTTTCTCTTCTATGTTCATAATTCCGTTCTCTTTCTCTCTCTCCGTAGGGATTCATTTGATATCCCCTTCTCTCTTTCTTTTCCGCAAAATGATAGTTGTTCCTTCTTGAGTAATTATATGGCTCTTCATAATGGTAATCTCTCCTCCTTGGGCTATTATACGGCCCTTCATACATCCTTCTATTACGTCTATTGTCAGTATAGTAACCTCCAAAGTTTCTATGTCCATGATCATACGGTCGACTCTTATATTCACGTCTTTGGTCACTGTGACTGAATCTTTGTCCTTTGTGTGTTTTGTCTTTATAATTGTCTATCATATTGTCCCTAAGATTAGGGATATGTTGTTGTGTCTCAGAATATTTCAAATTGGACTTCTCTTTAGACGTTCTTTTATATGTGACAGCTGTCCACACCTTAGATTCATTATTGTCATTACCATTAGGTATATTTTCCTCATTCTGACCATCTTCAGTTTGCAAATTATTCAGTTCTTCATCCCTTTTCTTTTCTATTTCCCTCATCAGTTTCTTAGTTTTCTTTTTGATAATATCCTCCCTAATTTTGCTCACTTTCTTAACCAGAGACTCTTTCTTTTCTGTTATCTCTTCGCCTTCTGGCCCCGAATTCTCTAAATTTAGAATGATCAATTCATTATCTTTAATTTCTAAATCTATCCTCATGACTTGTGTTTCCCTATATTCAATAATCAATTGTATTAGCTTTTTTGAAGTCTCTATCAATACTTCTTTCCACTTCTCTGTTATAGTATCTGAAAGTGGGAATGTGCAGTCTTTATATATTAACAGACCCTTTGGGACAATCCCCAATTCTAAACATTTTTTAAGGAATGATATTTCCCCTTTATATTTCACTTCAGAGATGAGTAATTTTTCCAGTTCCCTGAAGATTAACTGTACGTCTAGAGTATCTTCCTCTTCCTCAATTGGTTGATTATCCCTTCCTGTATCATTAATAGTAATATTAATAGGTTGTCTTAAACTTTGAAAAGAATCCATAATTACTCTTGTATCTAAGACTCTCAGTAGTGGCTGCTCAGTGGGCCTAGGATACAACTTGATACAATGAGAAGAAATCACTTAGCGCCTACTACTAATTGGACCCTTAGCTCTGATGGGTGACCCCTAGTGGTCAGAAACGTTTAAGAAAAATCAGAAAATATCAAAGCGCCAGCTGACCGGCAGGGTTCAAAATGTGAAACCAATTTCTTCACAATTGGATTAAAACCAAGTGGTTTATTCAAAATGATATTAAAAATATTAAAACATAGATTCTTGGCAATTTTTTGACAATCTTAAAAGAGTTTAAAACAGTTGGTGTACAAATTTGGTATACATATAGTGGATTATCTAACATGGATCCACATGTTGCATTTAACAATAAGAGGTGCCTTCGAAATGAACAGTAAAACAAATGGTCCTATAGCAGTGTTATCTGTGGTAATTATGGATAACTTAAGTATGGTGGCTTAGAAACATCCAGAAATAAAATAAACGATCCTATAACAGTGCTACCTACTATAGTTATCAGACCGGTTCTCAGATTATACAATAAAGTATATGATTCTGTGACAATGTTACCTGCTAGAATGTTTGCACAGTTTAAAACAGACCGGTTATTGATATCTCTAATGCGGTTATGTTTGAAAGTAGCTTTTACACACGAATATGGCCAGAGTAGTTTTATCTCTCTGTGGATATATTTTCAAATAAGTAGAAAGTGGGCTATGGCCTCAACCCGTACTAGTTCCTTATGCTTTAAGTTGAAAGAATAGAACCGATCGACTGTACCTCACAAGGATCAGTGACCGTTCTCCGCTAGCGGAAAGAGAAGAGGATGTGTGCTGAATACACGCTAATTGTGTGACAGGTAAGTTCGTGAAAAAGTCAAAATAAACAATACAAAATAGAAAATTCGGTTGGTGCTAATTACCAGGTCCCATGTGTAGAAATGCAAAAAAATAATAATTCAAAATTGCTAATACTAGTAAACACTGTGTATCGATATTTAAAACCAAAAATCCAAAATATGGCAATGAAAAAAGGTGTATAAAAAGGTGTATAGAAATCAAAACTTAAAACACGGCTGTCTCCCAAATAATAAAATGTGCTCCAGTGGATTCCTCAAATGTCACTAGTGACCAGCATGATTAAAGCCGACAAAATAATAACCAAAAAATAAAGATGAAAATAAGATAATTTCGTTAATAGTCAAAGTTAAAGTGTTCCAAGTTAAGATAATTCCTCTTTCTGTGGTTTAACAGTCTATGTGAGGTATTATTGCCTGTAGCGGGGATTGGGCTTCAGCGTCAATAGACAATTTGCAGCTCCAGCGTCACCCAGGTCTTTATTCCTTTTGCCGAAAGAAATAATAATAGTGCAGATGGTTTTTCAAACAGATATATAAATTGGAATGCTACTCACCAGTCGACGCGTTTCGGTCAAACATAGACCTTTTTCAAGACTGGTTTAATGTAAATTTCAGGGTCTTTAAATACCCCTTACTAAGAATGCCCGTATAATGATCCCGGAATAGATTTCTTAGTACTTCCGGATCTTAGGGCTTATAGTACTTATCACATTTATACGATCATATCTGCTTTATAGTATGTCTGATTTTACCATACATTGTCTTATATATTAATACTATGTAAACTTGAGTGGTTCATATTACTTTTAATGTGTTAACTCCAATATTCTCCTAATCTCATTGGTTCACGCATAGGTCCTTTCTGATTGGTTCAAACAATGGAGGTGTGTACGGTGTGTTGAACCTTATTGGCTCGTAATTCAGTGTGTGTGAAGGAAAATATTTAAAGTTACAGCACACTTCCTTTGCTGTTATTGGCTGTTTTACTAAAATGATGTGTTTACTCTTAAAGTACTATATGCTTGTATTTCCCAATCGGATTCGTACTATAGAGGAAAGAGACATATAATTTGCGGCTATCAGATTAGCCTGATTATGTGTTACTTCAATTGGTCACGCTTCGGATATATTGCTACAGTTATTATGTGGTGTTTTCAATGCTATATTCTTTTCCTCTAATCTACTGTGTACTATAAAAAGGAGAACATATAATTCATGGCTCACCAATCGGCTTGATGAACTGTGATAGTCCTATTGATGGCATCCATAATCTAGTGTTGTGTATTATTCCCTTCCTGCATATTGTATGTAATAAAGGAGAGTGTGTTAATACTTTTAGTTGCGTCTCAGGTATAATACTATTTATTATTACCTTCCTGCCGAGTGTATACAACAAAAAGGGGGACATATATTTGCGGCTGTCTAATTACCTTATATATAATTCAGATTTCAGCTTTACATTGAACTGTGGATTACCTCAATCAGTAATCGCAACCTTTATTGATTTTTGCTTCAAACACATTTACTACCGTTGTGGAAATTCAATTTCCATTAGGCGCCCATTGCCATAGTTAGTACTTAGAAAGTTTTTGGTAGTACTTAAAGAGTTTTTGTTAAATTATAACAGACTTCTATTACTGCATTGTTTTATCTATAACCGAATTATAATTGTAAAATTGAAAAATTAAAGGCTAAAATGCTTACTTTATTTTCTGATTTTCCTGGTTAGATCTCTATTACTTAATAATTATTGATTGGTTTTGCTCTGGGGATCCGATTTGCTCCTATATTGGGAGTGGAGGAAGAGAAAGTTAATTTTATATATATATATATCTATCAAGGAGTCATCTTTTTACTTTATCTTGTATGAACTAATATTTGTTCCATTCTTATGGATGAGGCAATAGTTTATACTGCATACAGCCTCGTCGTTTCCTTTAGGTCTAATAATTATTCTATTTTTGTTTTTTGTATGTATAAGTGAGACAGTGGTTTGTAAGACTTCATTATCCACTTATATGAGCCCTAGCGTGGATTTCAAAATTGTGTTATTACTTGCTTGGAGCTTCCATTCTTAAAAACATTTATTTATTTGAGTCCCTGTTTTGGGGATATTCTATGGTCTACGGATTTCTTTCCATATACTTATTATACTAAGTCTATTATTCTTGCTCCAGATTCCTTCATAAATTGTCAATATTACTTTATGACTCTGGGGCCTTAGTAAGAATGTTTCCTAATTTCTTTGGGGGGACTGGATAATTCTAACAGATCTGCTTGATAAAATTGAGGTGATCATGATATAGTGGAGATATTTCCAAGAGGTCCTCTATTCTTTCGAGGAGACTCTTCTAATATTAAAATTTAGATGGTTTAATCATATACATGATATAAATTATAAGTTTTATACTTTATAATTATGGTCTCAAGGGTAGAGAGATTTACATGGAGAGAGATAGGAGATGCAATCTTCTATATTTTCTGATTCTGTTTTCATAGAGTTGTAGTTTATCTTAGTCCTTTGCGAGAAACCTTCATTAATTGAAAAGGAGATTGCTGCTGTCCCAATTTTGGTTACCATAAATGATCATAAAGAGATCGTTGGACTATACTGGGGTCCTTCCTTGATAAATCTCACCCAACTTCTTATTGGGGATTCTTCATATGTTAGGATATTATGTCTTGTTAGAAAAATAGGCGTACCTTTATTTATCTAATAGATGGAATTAGGCTGATTTGCCATTCTCCTAACAGGGAAAGGGCTATCGTTCATTATGTGGATATTTTCAAAGAAAAGTGTTACATATTTTCAGTCAGGAAGGGGTTACCATCAGGTCCTTTTCTTATCTCACTGAGTATGTGGGTGTCTTTAGAGAGGGGGGGGGGAGGGGGTTGCCGTCAGGTCCTTTTCTTGTTTTACTGAGTGTGTGGGTGTCTTTAGAGAGGAAGGTGGCGTTCATTTTCAGTTCATTCAAGAGATGTATGTCTTCCGTCTTCAGTTGTTATTTAGGAGGTGAGATAAGTCTTCCTTATTATTCAGCCCCCTTGGATATAGGCAATCGAGGGAGAATATCCATTTGGATTCTTCAATCAATAACTGCTTTTCATGGTTGTCACCTCTCCAATTTCTTGGCACTTTCCGTATCCCTATATATCTTAATGCTTTAATATCCCCACAGTGTTTCTCGGAGAAATGTCTATATAGGGCCGTCTCTTTGTTGTGCTTCTCAATGCATAGAAGGTGTTCCCGTATTCTATCCCTCAAAGGCCTAGACGTCTGTCCCACGTACTGGAGGCCACATGGGCATTGTAGTATGTACACTACGTTCTTGTCCTGACATCGAATCAGATCTTTTATCTTAAATTTTTCAGAGCTATTATGGGGTTGGAGTTCGGCGGTTTTTATACCGCTTTTGCATGCCTTGCATGTGTGACAGGGGAAAAAGCCCCTCACTGTTTTTCCAAATGTGTCTTTTACTTCAGGTGGTTTTTTCTTTTGTATGCTTGGAGCGAGTTTACTTTTTAGGTTCTTAGTTCTTCTATACACGAATTTTGGTCTTCGTGGTAGCCTTTCTCCAAGGATCTCGTCATCCATAAGTATGTTCCAATGTTTGCGAAAGATGTTTTCAATAATTTTACTGTTTTCGCTGTATTCAGTAATTAATGGCACATTTAGGATTTGGTTATCGCCTATTTTGTCGACCTTGTTTTTGTACTTAGTCAACTCCTTCCTCTCAATATCTCTGATTTCTTCTATCTTTTGATCCAGAAGTTCCTCCTTATATCCTCTCTCTAGGAATTTAGCTTTTATTGTCTGTGCTTGTTCCTCCCATTTTCGGGGGTCCGAGCAGTTCTTCCTCATCCTCAGGAATTGTCCTTTTGGAATATTACTTTTCCAATTCCTATGATGACAGCTGGTCTGGTGGACACAGTTGTTACTGTCCACCTTTTTGAAGTATGTTGATGTTTCAATAGCACCTAATCACCTCTATATTCAGATCTAGGTATGTTTGGCTCCACTCATATGTGAAGTGGAGATTAGCTTAATTTTGATTCATAACACTGATGGTGTACTCCAAGTCTTCTTGAGACCCCTTCCAGATCAGTATGATGTCATCTATGTAACGGCGATAGAGAACCAGGTCCGCGCTCGCTGGGCATGATTCCCAGAAGATTTCTTCCCACTTCGCCATATATAAATTGGCGTAGCTGGGCGCGAACCTGGTCCCCATCGCCGTCCCACATATCTGTCGGTAGAACTTGCCATCATTACAAAAAAAGTTATGGTGTAGAATGTAATAAATGCTGTCCAATATGAAATCACATTGTCTTGATGGTATTTCCTCATCTCTCTCCAGATAGAATTTTACAGCTTTCAGCCCTTCTTCGTGGGGTATACTCGTGTATAGAGCCGTCACATCACATGTGACTAGAATGAAGTTCTCTTCCCATTCAATATCTTCAAGGAGATTTAATATTTCGGTGGAATCCCTCAAGTAGGATGGACGTTCTTTCACATATTTTTGTAAGTGGCTGTCCACATATTCGGACAGATTGCTGCTCAAGGACCCTATCCCCGATATGATAGGTCTTCTGGGGGGGTTTTCGAGATCTTTATGTATTTTCGGAAGATGATATATTATTGGAGTCCTTGGGAATTGTACATTGATATAGTTGTACTCTCTATCGTTCAGAATGTTGTCTTCTCTTGCTCCTTTAAGGAGATCCGACAATTTCCTTTTGTATATACTGGTGGGATTCTCTTTTAGTTTTTGATATGTGTTCTCATCTCCCAGGATCCTCTCCGTCTCGTTGTTGTACTTTATTCTGTCCATCACCACAATTCCACCGCCCTTATCCGCGGGCTTGATGGTGAGATTTTGGTTCTGTTCTAATTGTTTTATTATTTTGAATTGCTTCCCAGATAGATTTTTCTTTCTCAGACCTAGCTTCTTTGGATCAAGATCTCGTATTTCCCGGCAAACCACTGTCTCAAATGTTTCCAGTGTTGTCCCCTTGTGGCTTATGGGGTATAAGGTCGACTTCGGCTTTAGATTTGTGTGTTTATAACCGTCATCTTGCGACATCGAGTTATATTCCTTATATCCAGTACCTATCCTCTCAAGAGGAGATTTCAGAAAGAATCTTTTCAGAGTTAACTTTCTGATGAACTCTTTGGTGTTCACAAAGGTAGTGAACTTATCTAGACTTCTAGAAGGTGCAAATGACAAGCCTAGTTTTAGGATGGATTTCTCCTCCTTATTCAATTGATAAGAACTTAGATTGAATATCCCCTCATTAGTCGTTTCTTCTTCTACTTCATCGTGTATTTCGTTTTTTTTCTTTTTTATTTTGATGCCTCCCCTTTTCCCTCTATGGGTTTTGTTTTTGCCCTGGATATGGGTTGATTCCCTTTCCCTTCTTTGTGATTTAGATGATTCATCTCTAAAAAAGATGAAGAAGAGTGGGGTATTTGTAAATTTGGCAATGCTAAAGTATTTGGTGGATCCATTCCAGTCTCCATCCTGGTTTGTCCTTCAGATCTTTCATCCCTCTTTGTTTCATTTTGTCTCATGTTATCAAATTCCTCCCTTGATCTCTTTTGTTCCTTTTTATGTCCTGGTGTATCATGTACGTCTCCTTTTTCATAACTGTGATTTAATTTTCCGTCAGATAATCCTCTCCTTTCGTCATTTCGTCTTTGTTGGAAATATCCCCTTTCTTGATAGTACTGTCTTTCTTGGATTTTTCGGTTCGTCCAATCTCTCTCAGAGTGATTCCAATTGTTCCAATTGCTATGAGTGTTTCTTCTTGTATGTTCGTAATTCCGTTCTCTTTCTCTTCTATGTTCATAATTCCGTTCTCTTTCTCTCTCTCCGTAGGGATTCATTTGATATCCCCTTCTCTCTTTCCTTTCCTCAAAATGATAGTTGTTCCTTCTTGAGTAATTATATGGCTCTTCATAATGGTAATCTCTCCTCCTTGGGCTATTATACGGCCCTTCATACATCCTTCTATTATGTCTATTGTCAGTATAGTAACCTCCAAAGTTTCTATGTCCATGATCATACGGTCGACTCTTATATTCACGTCTTTGGTCACTGTGACTGAATCTTTGTCCTTTGTGTGTTTTGTCTTTATAATTGTCTATCATATTGTCCCTAAGATTAGGGGTATGTTGTTGTGTCTCAGAATATTTCAAATTGGACTTCTCTTTAGACGTTCTTTTATATGTGACAGCTGTCCACACCTTAGATTCATTATTGTCATTACCATTAGGTATATTTTCCTCATTCTGACCATCTTCAGTTTGCAAATTATTCAGTTCTTCATCCTTTTTCTTTTCTATTTCCCTCATCAGTTTCTTAGTTTTCTTTTTGATAATATCCTCCCTAATTTTGCTCACTTTCTTAACCAGAGACTCTTTCTTTTCTGTTATCTCTTCGCCTTCTGGCCCCGAATTCTCTAAATTTAGAATGATCAATTCATTATCTTTAATTTCTAAATCTATCCTCATGACTTGTGTTTCCCTATATTCAATAATCAATTGTATTAGCTTTTTTGAAGTCTCTATCAATACTTCTTTCCACTTCTCTGTTATAGTATCTGAAAGTGGGAATGTGCAGTCTTTATATATTAACAGACCCTTTGGGACAATCCCCAATTCTAAACATTTTTTAAGGAATGATATTTCCCCTTTATATTTCACTTCAGAGATGACTAATTTTTCCAGTTCCCTGAAGATTAACTGTACGTCTAGAGTATCTTCCTCTTCCTCAATTGGTTGATTATCCCTTCCTGTATCATTAATAGTAATATTAATAGGTTGTCTTAAACTTTGAAAAGAATCCATAATTACTCTTGTATCTAAGACTCTCAGTAGTGGCTGCTCAGTGGGCCTAGGATACAACTTGATACAATGAGAAGAAATCACTTAGCGCCTACTACTAATTGGACCCTTAGCTCTGATGGGTGACCCCTAGTGATCAGAAACGTTTAAGAAAAATCAGAAAATATCAAAGTGCCAGCTGACCGGCAGGGTTCAAAATGTGAAACCAATTTCTTCACAATTGGATTAAAACAAAGTGGTTTATTCAAAATGATATTAAAAATATTAAAACATAGATTCTTGGCAATTTTTTGACAATCTTAAAAGAGTTTAAAACATTTGGTGTACAAATTCGGTATACATATAGTGGATTATCTAACATGGATCCACATGTTGCATTTAACAATAAGAGGTGCCTTCGAAATGAACAGTAAAACAAATGGTCCTATAGCAGTGTTATCTGTGGTAATTATGGATAACTTAAGTATGGTGGCTTAGAAACATCCAGAAATAAAATAAACGATCCTATAACAGTGCTACCTACTATAGTTATCAGACCGGTTCTCAGATTATACAATAAAGTATATGATTCTGTGACAATGTTACCTGCTAGAATTTTTGCACAGTTTAAAACAGACCGGTTATTGATATCTCTAATGCGGTTATGTTTGAAAGTAGCTTTTACACACGAATATGGCCAGAGTAGTTTTATCTCTCTGTGGATATATTTTCAAATAAGTAGAAAGTGGGCTGTGGCCTCAACCCGTACTAGTTCCTTATGCTTTAAGTTGAAAGAATAGAACCGATCGACTGTACCTCACAAGGATCAGTGACCGTTCTCCGCTAGCGGAAAGAGAAGAGGATGTGTGCTGAATACACGCTAATTGTGTGACAGGTAAGTTCGTGAAAAAGTCAAAATAAACAATACAAAATAGAAAATTCGGTTGGTGCTAATTACCAGGTCCCATGTGTAGAAATGCAAAAAAATAATAATTCAAAATTGCTAATACTAGTAAACACTGTGTATCGATATTTAAAACCAAAAATCCAAAATATGGCAATGAAAAAAGGTGTATAAAAAGGTGTATAGAAATCAAAACTTAAAACACGGCTGTCTCCCAAATAATAAAATGTGCTCCAGTGGATTCCTCAAATATCACTAGTGACCAGCATGATTAAAGCCGACAAAATAATAACCAAAAAATAAAGATGAAAATAAGATAATTTCGTTAATAGTCAAAGTTAAAGTGTTCCAAGTTAAGATAATTCCTCTTTCTGTGGTTTAACAGTCTATGGCCTAGATTTGGAGTTTGGCGTTAGCCGTGAAAACCAGCGTTAGAGGCTCCTAACGCTGGTTTTAGGCTACCGCCGGTATTTGGAGTCAGTGATTAAAGGGTCTAACGCTCACTTTTCAGCCGCGACTTTTCCGTACCGCAGATCCCCTTACGTCAATTGCGTATCCTATCTTTTCAATGGGATCTTTCTAACGCTGGTATTTAGAGTCGTTTCTGAAGTGAGCGTTAGAGCTCTAACGACAAAACTCCAGCCGCCGGAAAATAGCAGGAGTTAAGAGCTTTCTGGGCTAACGCCGGTTCATAAAGCTCTTAACTACTGTACCCTAAAGTACACTAACACCCATAAACTACCTATGTACCCCTAAACCGAGGTCCCCCCACATCGCCGCCACTCAATTTAAATTTTTTAACCCCTAATCTGCCGACCGCCACCTACGTTATACTTATGTACCCCTAATCTGCTGCCCCTAACCCCGCCGACCCCTGTATTACATTTATTAACCCCTAACCTGCCCCCCACAACGTCGCCGCCAGCTACTTACAATAATTAACCCCTAATCTCCCGACCGCAAAGCGCCGCCACCTACGTTATCCTTATGTACCCCTAATCTGCTGCCCCTAACACCGCCGACCCCTATATTATATTTATTAATCCCTAATCTGCCCCCCTCAACGTCGCCGACACCTGCCTACACTTATTAACCCCTAATCTGCCGAGCGGACCTGAGCGCTACTATAATAAAGTTATTAACCCCTAATCCGTCCTCACTAACCCTATAATAAATAGTATTAACCCCTAATCTGCCCTCCCTAACATCGTCGACACCTAACTTCAATTATTAACCCCTAATCTGACGACCGGAGCTCACCGCTACTATAATAAATGGATTAACCCCTAAAGCTAAGTCTAACCCTAACACTAACACCCCCCTAAATTAAATATAATTTAAATCTAACAAAATAAATTAACTCTTATTAAATAAATTATTCCTATTTAAAGCTAAATACTTACCTGTAAAATAAATCCTAATATAGCTACAATATAAATTATAATTATATTATAGCTATTTTAGGATTTATATTTATTTTACAGGCAACTTGGTAATTATTTTAACTAGGTACAATAGCTATTTAATAGTTACCTAGTTAAAATAATAACAAATTTACCTGTAAAATAAATCCTAACCTAAGATATAATTAAACCTAACACTACCCTATCAATAAATTAATTAAATAAACTACCTACAATTACCTACAATTAACCTAACACTACACTATCAATAAATTAATTAAACACAATTCCTACAAATAAATACAATTAAATAAACTAGCTAAAGTACAAAAAATAAAAAAGAACTAAGTTACAAAAAATAAAAAAATATTTACCAACATAAGAAAAATATTACAACAATTTTAAACTAATTACACCTACTCTAAGCCCCCTAATAAAATAACAAAGACCCCCAAAATAAAAAATTCCCTACCCTATTCTAAATTAAAAAAGGTAAAAGCTCTTTTACCTTACCAGCCCTGAACAGGGCCCTTTGCGGGGCATGCCCCAAGAATTTCAGCTCTTTTGCCTGTAAAAAAAAACATACAATACCCCCCCCCCAACATTACAACCCACCACCCACATACCCCTAATCTAACCCAAACCCCCCTTAAATAAACCTAACACTAAGCCCCTGAAGATCTTCCTACCTTGTCTTCACCATCCAGGTTCACCGATCCGTCCTGAAGAGCTCCTCCGATGTCCTGATCCAAGCCCAAGCGGGGGGCTGAAGAGGTCCATGATCCGGTCAAAGTCTTCATCCAAGCGGGGCAGAAGAGGATCTTCCATCCGATTGAAGTCTTCATCCAGGCGGCATCTTCTATGGTCTTCTATCCGGAGCGAAGCGGCAGGATCCTGAAGACCTCCAGCGCGGAACATCCATCCGGCCCGACGACTGAACGACGAATGACTGTTCCTTTAAGGGACGTCATACAAGATGGCGTCCCTCGAATTCCGATTGGCTGATAGGATTCTATCAGCCAATCGGAATTAAGGTAGGAATTTTCTGATTGGCTGATGGAATCAGCCAATCAGAATCAAATCCAATCAGCCAATCAGATTGAGCTCGCATTCTATTGGCTGTTCCGATCAGCCAATAGAATGCGAGCTCAATCCGATCAGCCAATAGAATGCGAGCTCAACCTGAGCTCCAGCATCACCCAGGTCTTTATTCCTTCTGCCGAAAGAAATAATAATAGTGCAGATGGTTTTTCAAACAGATATATAAATTGGAATGCTACTCACCAGTCGACGCGTTTCGGTCAAACATAGACCTTTTTCAAGACTGGTTTAATGTAAATTTCATGGTCTTTAAATACCCCTTACTAAGAATGCCCGTATAATGATCCCGGAATAGATTTCTTAGTACTTCCGGTTCTTAGGGCTTATAGTACTTATCACATTTATACGATCATCTCTGCTTGATAGTATGTCTGATTTTACCATACATTGTCTTATATATTAATACTATGTAAACTTGAGTGGTTCATATTACTTTTAATGTGTTAACTCTGATATTCTCCTAATCTCATTGGTTCACGCATAGGTCCTTTCTGATTGGTTCAAACAATGGAGGTGTGTACGGTGTGTTGAACCTTATTGGCTCGTAATTCAGTGTGTGTGAAGGAAAATATTTAAAGTTACAGCACACTTCCTTTGCTGTTATTGGCTGTTTTACTAAAATGATGTGTTTACTCTTAAAGTACTATATGCTTGTATTTCCCAATCGGATTCGTACTATAGAGGAAAGAGACATATAATTTGCGGCTATCAGATTAGCCTGATTATGTGTTACTTCAATTGGTCACGCTTCGGATATATTGCTACAGTTATTATGTGGTGTTTTCAATGCTATATTCTTTTCCTCTAATCTACTGTGTACTATAAAAAGGAGAACATATAATTCATGGCTCACCAATCGGCTTGATGAACTGTGATAGTCCTATTGATGGCATCCATAATCTAGTGTTGTGTATTATTCCCTTCCTGCATATTGTATGTAATAAAGGAGAGTGTGTTAATACTTTTAGTTGCGTCTCAGGTATAATACTATTTATTATTACCTTCCTGCCGAGTGTATACAACAAAAAGGGGGACATATATTTGTGGCTGTCTGATTACCTTATATATAATTCAGATTTCAGATTTACATTGAACTGTGGATTACCTCAATCAGTAATCGCAACCTTTATTGATTTTTGCTTCAAACACATTTACTACCGTTGTGGAAATTCAATTTCCATTAGGAGCCCATTGCCATAGTTAGTACTTAGAAAGTTTTTGGTAGTACTTAAAGAGTTTTTGTTAAATTGTAACAGACTTCTATTACTGCATTGTTTTATCTATAACCGAATTATAATTGTAAAATTGAAAAATTAAAGGCTAAAATGCTTACTTTATTTTCTGATTTTCCTGGTTAGATCTCTATTACTTAATAATTATTGATTGGTTTTGCTCTGGGGATCCGATTTGCTCCTATATTGGGAGTGGAGGAAGAGAAAACATAATTTATGTAAGAACTTACCTGATAAATTCATTTCTTTCATATTAACAAGAGTCCATGAGCTAGTGACGTATGGGATATACATTCCTACCAGGAGGGGCAAAGTTTCCCAAACCTTAAAATGCCTATAAATACACCCCTCACCACACCCACAAATCAGTTTAACGAATAGCCAAGAAGTGGGGTGATAAGAAAAAAAGTGCGAAGCATATAAAATAAGGAATTGGAATAATTGTGCTTTATACAAAAAAATCATAACCACCACAAAAAAGGGTGGGCCTCATGGACTCTTGTTAATATGAAAGAAATGAATTTATCAGGTAAGTTCTTACATAAATTATGTTTTCTTTCATGTAATTAACAAGAGTCCATGAGCTAGTGACGTATGGGATAATGACTACCCAAGATGTGGATCTTTCCACACAAGAGTCACTAGAGAGGGAGGGATAAAATAAAGACAGCCAATTCCTGCTGAAAATAATCCACACCCAAAATAAAGTTTAACAAAAAACATAAGCAGAAGATTCAAACTGAAACCGCTGCCTGAAGAACTTTTCTACCAAAAACTGCTTCAGAAGAAGAAAATACATCAAAATGGTAGAATTTAGTAAAAGTATGCAAAGAGGACCAAGTTGCTGCTTTGCAGATCTGGTCAACCGAAGCTTCATTCCTAAACGCCCAGGAAGTAGATACTGACCTAGTAGAATGAGCTGTAATTCTTTGAGGCGGAATTTTACCCGACTCAACATAGGCAAGATGAATTAAAGATTTCAACCAAGATGCCAAAGAAATGGCAGAAGCTTTCTGGCCTTTCCTAGAACCGGAAAAGATAACAAATAGACTAGAAGTCTTACGGAAAGATTTCGTAGCTTCAACATAATATTTCAAAGCTCTAACAACATCCAAAGAATGCAATGATTTCTCCTTAGAATTCTTAGGATTAGGACATAATGAAGGAACCACAATTTCTCTACTAATGTTGTTGGAATTCACAACTTTAGGTAAAAATTCAAAAGAAGTTCGCAACACCGCCTTATCCTGATGAAAAATCAGAAAAGGAGACTCACACGAAAGAGCAGATAATTCAGAAACTCTTCTAGCAGAAGAGATGGCCAAAAGGAACAAAACTTTCCAAGAAAGTAATTTAATGTCCAATGAATGCATAGGTTCAAACGGAGGAGCTTGAAGAGCTCCCAGAACCAAATTCAAACTCCAAGGAGGAGAAATTGACTTAATGACAGGTTTTATACGAACCAAAGCTTGTACAAAACAATGAATATCAGGAAGAATAGCAATCTTTCTGTGAAAAAGAACAGAAAGAGCGGAGATTTGTCCTTTCAAAGAACTTGCGGACAAACCCTTATCTAAACCATCCTGAAGAAACTGTAAAATTCTCGGTATTCTAAAAGAATGCCAAGAAAAATGATGAGAAAGACACCAAGAAATATAAGTCTTCCAGACTCTATAATATATCTCTCGAGATACAGATTTACGAGCCTGTAACATAGTATTAATCACGGAGTCAGAGAAACCTCTATGACCAAGAATCAAGCGTTCAATCTCCATACCTTTAAATTTAAGGATTTCAGATCCGGATGGAAAAAAGGACCTTGTGACAGAAGGTCTGGTCTTAACGGAAGAGTCCATGGCTGGCAAGATGCCATCCGGACAAGATCCGTATACCAAAACCTGTGAGGCCATGCCGGAGCTATTAGCAGAACAAACGAGCATTCCCTCAGAATCTTGGAGATTACTCTTGGAAGAAGAACTAGAGGCGGAAAGATATAGGCAGGATGATACTTCCAAGGAAGTGATAATGCAACCACTGCCTCCGCCTGAGGATCCCGGGATCTGGACAGATACCTGGGAAGTTTCTTGTTTAGATGAGAGGCCATCAGATCTATCTCTGGGAGCCCCCACAATTGAACAATCTGAAGAAATACCTCTGGGTGAAGAGACCATTCGCCCGGATGCAACGTTTGGCGACTGAGATAATCCGCTTCCCAATTGTCTACACCTGGGATATGAACCGCAGAGATTAGACAGGAGCTGGATTCCGCCCAAACCAAAATTCGAGATACTTCTTTCATAGCCAGAGGACTGTGAGTCCCTCCTTGATGATTGATGTATGCCACAGTTGTGACATTGTCTGTCTGAAAACAAATGAACGATTCTCTCTTCAGAAGAGGCCAAAACTAAAGAGCTCTGAAAACTGCACGGAGTTCCAAGATATTGATCGGTAATCTCACCTCCTGAGATTCCCAAACTCCTTGTGCCGTCAGAGATCCCCACACAGCTCCCCAACCTGTGAGACTTGCATCTGTTGAAATTACAGTCCAGGTCGGAAGAACAAAAGAAGCCCCCTGAATTAAACGATGGTGATCTGTCCACCACGTTAGAGAGTGCCGAACAATCGGTTTTAAAGATATTAATTGATATATCTTCGTGTAATCCCTGCACCATTGGTTCAGCATACAGAGCTGAAGAGGTTGCATGTGAAAACGAGCAAAGGGGATCGCGTCCGATGCAGCAGTCATAAGACCTAGAATTTCCATGCATAAGGCTACCGAAGGGAATGATTGAGACTGAAGGTTTCGACAGGCTGTAATCAATTTTAGACGTCTCTTGTCTGTTAAAGACAAAGTCATGGACACTGAATCTATCTGGAAACCCAGAAAGGTTACCCTTGTTTGAGGAATCAAAGAACTTTTTGGTAAATTGATCCTCCAACCATGATCTTGAAGAAACAACACAAGTCGATTCATATGACACTCTGCTAAATGTAAAGACGGAGCAAGTACCAAGATATCGTCCAAATAAGGAAATACCACAATACCCTGTTCTCTGATTACAGACAGAAGGGCACCGAGAATCTTTGTGAAAATTCTTGGAGCTGTAGCAAGGCCAAACGGTAGAGCCACAAATTGGTAATGCTTGTCTAGAAAAGAGAATCTCAGGAACTGATAATGATCTGGATGAATTGGAATATGCAGATATGCATCCTGTAAATCTATTGTGGACATATAATTCCCTTGCTGAACAAAAGGCAATATAGACCTTACAGTTACCATCTTGAACGTTGGTATCCTTACATAACGATTCAATAATTTTAGATCCAGAACTGGTCTGAAGGAATTCTCCTTCTTTGGTACAATGAAGAGATTTGAATAAAACCCCATCCCCTGTTCCGGAACTGGAACTGGCATAATTACTCCAGCCAACTCTAGATCTGAAACACAATTCAGAAATGCTTGAGCTTTCACTGGATTTACTGGGACATGGGAAAGAAAAAATCTCTTTGCAGGAGGTCTCATCTTGAAACCAATTCTGTACCCTTCTGAAACAATGTTCTGAATCCAAAGATTGTGAACAGAATTGATCCAAATTTCTTTGAAAAAACGTAACCTGCCCCCTACCAGCTGAACTGGAATGAGGGCCGTACCTTCATGTGAACTTAGAAGCAGGCTTTGCCTTTCTAGCAGGCTTGGATTTATTCCAGACTGGAGATGGTTTCCAAACTGAAACTGCTCCTGAGGACGAAGGATCAGGCTTTTGTTCTTTGTTGAAACGAAAGGAACGAAAACGATTGTTAGCCCTGTTTTTACCTTTAGACTTTTTATCCTGTGGTAAAAAAGTTCCTTTCCCACCAGTAACAGTTGAAATAATAGAATCCAACTGAGAACCAAATAATTTGTTTCCCTGGAAAGAAATGGAAAGTAGAGTTGATTTAGAAGCCATATCAGCATTCCAAGTCTTAAGCCATAAAGCTCTTCTGGCTAAGATAGCCAGAGACATAAATCTAACATCAACTCTAATAATATCAAAAATGGCATCACAGATGAAATTATTAGCATGCTGGAGAAGAATAATAATATCATGAGAATCACGATTTGTTACTTGTTGCGCTAGAGTTTCCAACCAAAAAGTTGAAGCTGCAGCAACATCAGCCAATGATATAGCAGGTCTAAGAAGATTACCTGAACATAGATAAGCTTTTCTTAGAAAAGATTCAATTTTTCTATCTAAAGGATCCTTAAACGAGGTACCATCTGACGTAGGAATGGTAGTACGTTTAGCAAGGGTAGAAATAGCCCCATCAACTTTAGGGATTTTGTCCCAAAATTCTAACCTGTCAGGCGGAACAGGATATAATTGCTTAAAACGTTTAGAAGGAGTAAATGAATTACCCAATTTATCCCATTCCTTAGCAATTACTGCAGAAATAGCATTAGGAACAGGAAAGACTTCTGGAATAACCGCAGGAGCTTTAAAAACCTTATCCAAACGTATAGAATTAGTATCAAGAGGACTAGAATCCTCTATTTCTAAAGCAATTAGTACTTCTTTAAGTAAGGAGCGAATAAATTCCATCTTAAATAAATATGAAGATTTATCAGCATCAATCTCTGAGACAGAATCCTCTGAACCAGAAAAGTCCAAAGAATCAGAATGATGGTGTTCATTTAAAAATTAATCTGTAGAGAGAGAAGATTTAAAAGACTTTTTACGTTTACTAGAAGGAGAAATAACAGACAAAGCCTTCTTTATGGATTCAGAAACAAAATCTCTTATGTTATCAGGAACATTCTGCACCTTAGATGTTGAGGGAACTGCAACAGGCAATGGTACATCACTAAAGGAAATATTATCTGCTTTAACAAGTTTGACATGACAATTATTACAAACAACAGCTGGAGGAATAGCTACCAAAAGTTTACAGCAGATACACTTAGCTTTGGTAGATCCAGCAGGCAGTGGTTTTCCTGTAGTATCTTCTGGCTCAGATGCAACGTGAGACATCTTGCAATATGTAAGAGAAAAAACAACATATAAAGCAAAATAGATCAAATTCCTTATAAGACAGTTTCAGGAATGGGAAAAAAATGCCAAACATCAAGCTTCTAGCAACCAGAAGCAAATGAAAAATGAGACTGAAATAATGTGGAGACAAAAGCGACGCCCATATTTTTTGGCGCCAAATAAGACGCCCACATTATTTGGCGCCTAAATGCTTTTGGCGCCAAAAATGACGCCACATCCGGAACGCCGACATTTTTGGCGCAAAATAACGTCAAAAATGACGCAACTTCCGGCGACACATATGACGCCGGAAACGGAAAAGAATTTTTGCGCCAAAAAAGTCCGCGCCAAGAATGACGCAATAAAATGAAGCATTTTCAGCCCCCGCGAGCCTAACAGCCCACAAGGAAAAAAGTCAAATTTTTGAGGTAAGAAAAAATATGATAATTTAAAGCATAATCCCAAATATGAAACTGACTGTCTGGAAATAAGGAAAGTTGAACATTCTGAGTCAAGGTAAATAAATGTTTGAATACATATATTTAGAACTTTATAAATAAAGTGCCCAACCATAGCTTAGAGTGTCACAGAAAATAAGACTTACTTACCCCAGGACACTCATCTACATATTTGTAGAAAGCCAAACCAGTACTGAAACGAGAATCAGTAGAGGAAATGGTAAATATAAGAGTATATCGTCGATCTGAAAAGGGAGGTAAGAGATGAATCTCTACGACCGATAACAGAGAACCTTATGAAATAGACCCCGTAGAAGGAGATCACTGCATTCAATAGGCAATACTCTCCTCACATCCCTCTGACATTCACTGCACGCTGAGAGGAAAACCGGGCTCCAACTTGCTGCGGAGCGCATATCAACGTA
Organism: Bombina bombina; assembly: GCF_027579735.1. Taxonomy (NCBI): domain Eukaryota; kingdom Metazoa; phylum Chordata; class Amphibia; order Anura; family Bombinatoridae; genus Bombina; species Bombina bombina. Next base: position 1,401,606,981 of record NC_069499.1, on the reverse strand, counting down.
GAATCTAGCACAAACTTACTTCACCACCTCCCTTGGAGGCAAAGTTTGTAAAACTGATTTGTGGGTGTGGTGAGGGGTGTATTTATAGGCATTTTAAGGTTTGGGAAACTTTGCCCCTCCTGGTAGGAATGTATATCCCATACGTCACTAGCTCATGGACTCTTGTTAATTACATGAAAGAAAGTTAATTTTATATATATATATATCTATCAAGGAGTCATCTTTTTACTTTATCTTGTATGAACTAATATTTGTTCCATTCTTATGGATGAGGCAATAGTTTATACTGCATACAGCCTCGTCGTTTCCTTTAGGTCTAATAATTATTCTATTTTTGTTTTTTGTATGTATAAGTGAGACAGTGGTTTGTAAGACTTCATTATCCACTTATATGAGCCCTAGCGTGGATTTCAAAATTGTGTTATTACTTGCTTGGAGCTTCCATTCTTAAAAACATTTATTTATTTGAGTCCCTGTTTTGGGGATATTCTATGGTCTACGGATTTCTTTCCATATACTTATTATACTAAGTCTATTATTCTTGCTCCAGATTCCTTCATAAATTGTCAATATTACTTTATGACTCTGGGGCCTTAGTAAGAATGTTTCCTAATTTCTTTGGGGGGACTGGATAATTCTAACAGATCTGCTTGATAAAATTGAGGTGATCATGATATAGTGGAGATATTTCCAAGAGGTCCTCTATTCTTTCGAGGAGACTCTTCTAATATTAAAATTTAGATGGTTTAATCATAAACATGATATAAATTATAAGTTTTATACTTTATAATTATGGTCTCAAGGGTAGAGAGATTTACATGGAGAGAGATAGGAGATGCAATCTTCTATATTTTTTGATTCTGTTTTCATAGAGTTGTAGTTTATCTTAGTCCTTTGCGAGAAACCTTCATTAATTGAAAAGGAGAAGGGGTATTTAAAGACCCTGAAATTTACATTAAACCAGTCTTGAAAAAGGTCTATGTTTGACCGAAACGCGTCGACTGGTGAGTAGCATTCCAATTTATATATCTGTTTGAAAAACCATCTGCACTATTATTATTTCTTTCGGCAGAAGGAATAAAGACCTGGGTGACGCTGGAGCTGCAAATTGTCTATTGACGCTGAAGCCCAATCCCCGCTTCAGGCAATAATACCTCACATAGACTGTTAAACCACAGAAAGAGGAATTATCTTAACTTGGAACACTTTAACTTTGACTATTAACGAAATTATCTTATTTTCATCTTTATTTTTTGGTTATTATTTTGTCGGCTTTAATCATGCTGGTCACTAGTGATATTTGAGGAATCCACTGGAGCACATTTTATTATTTGGGAGACAGCCGTGTTTTAAGTTTTGATTTCTATACACCTTTTTATACACCTTTTTTCATTGCCATATTTTGGATTTTTGGTTTTAAATATCGATACACAGTGTTTACTAGTATTAGCAATTTTGAATTATTATTTTTTTGCATTTCTACACATGGGACCTGGTAATTAGCACCAACCGAATTTTCTATTTTGTATTGTTTATTTTGACTTTTTCACGAACTTACCTGTCACACAATTAGCGTGTATTCAGCACACATCCTCTTCTCTTTCCGCTAGCGGAGAACGGTCACTGATCCTTGTGAGGTACAGTCGATCGGTTCTATTCTTTCAACTTAAAGCATAAGGAACTAGTACGGGTTGAGGCCACAGCCCACTTTCTACTTATTTGAAAATATATCCACAGAGAGATAAAACTACTCTGGCCATATTCGTGTGTAAAAGCTACTTTCAAACATAACCGCATTAGAGATATCAATAACCGGTCTGTTTTAAACTGTGCAAAAATTCTAGCAGGTAACATTGTCACAGAATCATATACTTTATTGTATAATCTGAGAACCGGTCTGATAACTATAGTAGGTAGCACTGTTATAGGATCGTTTATTTTATTTCTGGATGTTTCTAAGCCACCATACTTAAGTTATCCATAATTACCACAGATAACACTGCTATAGGACCATTTGTTTTACTGTTCATTTTGAAGGCACCTCTTATTGTTAAATGCAACATGTGGATCCATGTTAGATAATCCACTATATGTATACCGAATTTGTACACCAACTGTTTTAAACTCTTTTAAGATTGTCAAAAAATTGCCAAGAATCTATGTTTTAATATTTTTAATATCATTTTGAATAAACCACTTTGTTTTAATCCAATTGTGAAGAAATTGGTTTCACATTTTGAACCCTGCCGGTCAGCTGGCGCTTTGATATTTTCTGATTTTTCTTAAACGTTTCTGACCACTAGGGGTCACCCATCAGAGCTAAGGGTCCAATTAGTAGTAGGCGCTAAGTGATTTCTTCTCATTGTATCAAGTTGTATCCTAGGCCCACTGAGCAGCCACTACTGAGAGTCTTAGATACAAGAGTAATTATGGATTCTTTTCAAAGTTTAAGACAACCTATTAATATTACTATTAATGATACAGGAAGGGATAATCAACCAATTGAGGAAGAGGAAGATACTCTAGACGTACAGTTAATCTTCAGGGAACTGGAAAAATTAGTCATCTCTGAAGTGAAATATAAAGGGGAAATATCATTCCTTAAAAAATGTTTAGAATTGGGGATTGTCCCAAAGGGTCTGTTAATATATAAAGACTGCACATTCCCACTTTCAGATACTATAACAGAGAAGTGGAAAGAAGTATTGATAGAGACTTCAAAAAAGCTAATACAATTGATTATTGAATATAGGGAAACACAAGTCATGAGGATAGATTTAGAAATTAAAGATAATGAATTGATCATTCTAAATTTAGAGAATTTGGGGCCAGAAGGCGAAGAGATAACAGAAAAGAAAGAGTCTCTGGTTAAGAAAGTGAGCAAAATTAGGGAGGATATTATCAAAAAGAAAACTAAGAAACTGATGAGGGAAATAGAAAAGAAAAAGGATGAAGAACTGAATAATTTGCAAACTGAAGATGGTCAGAATGAGGAAAATATACCTAATGGTAATGACAATAATGAATCTAAGGTGTGGACAGCTGTCACATATAAAAAGAACGTCTAAAGAGAAGTCCAATTTGAAATATTCTGAGACACAACAACATACCCCTAATCTTAGGGACAATATGATAGACAATTATAAAGACAAAACACACAAAGGACAAAGATTCAGTCACAGTGACCAAAGACGTGAATATAAGAGTCGACCGTATGATCATGGACATAGAAACTTTGGAGGTTACTATACTGACAATAGACATAATAGAAGGATGTATGAAGGGCCGTATAATAGCCCAAGGAGGAGAGATTACCATTATGAAGAGCCATATAATTACTCAAGAAGGAACAACTATCATTTTGAGGAAAGGAAAGAGAGAAGGGGATATCAAATGAATCCCTACGGAGAGAGAGAAAGAGAACGGAATTATGAACATAGAAGAGAAAGAGAACGGAATTACGAACATACAAGAAGAAACACTCATAGCAATTGGAACAATTGGAATCACTCTGAGAGAGATTGGACGAACCGAAAAATCCAAGAAAGACAGTACTATCAAGAAAGGGGATATTTCCAACAAAGACGAAATGACGAAAGGAGAGGATTATCTGACGGAAAATTAAATCACAGTTATGAAAAAGGAGACGTATATGATACACCAGGACATAAAAAGGAACAAAAGAGATCAAGGGAGGAATTTGATAACATGAGACAAAATGAAACAAAGAGGGATGAAAGATCTGAAGGACAAACCAGGATGGAGACTGGAATGGATCCACCAAATACTTTAGCATTGCCAAATTTACAAATACCCCACTCTTCTTCATCTTTTTTAGAGATGAATTATCTAAATCACAAAGAAGGGAAAGGGAATCAACCCATATCCAGGGCAAAAACAAAACCCATAGAGGGAAAAGGGGAGGCATCAAAAGAAAAAAGAAAAAAAATGAAATACACGATGAAGTAGAAGAAGAAACGACTAATGAGGGGATATTCAATCTAAGTTCTTATCAATTGAATAAGGAGGAGAAATCCATCCTGAAACTAGGCTTGTCATTTGCACCTTCTAGAAGTCTAGATAAGTTCACTACCTTTGTGAACACCAAAGAGTTCATCAGAAAGTTAACTCTGAAAAGATTCTTTCTGAAATCTCCTCTTGAGAGGATAGGTACTGGATATAAGGAATATAACTCGATGTCGCAAGATGACGGTTATAAACACACAAATCTAAAGCCGAAGTCGACCTTATACCCCATAAGCCACAAGGGGACAACACTGGAAACATTTGAGACAGTGGTTTGCCGGGAAATACGAGATCTTGATCCAAAGAAGCTAGGTCTGAGAAAGAAAAATCTATCTGGGAAGCAATTCAAAATAATAAAACAATTAGAACAGAACCAAAATCTCACCATCAAGCCCGCGGATAAGGGCGGTGGAATTGTGGTGATGGACAGAATAAAGTACAACAACGAGATGGAGAGGATCCTGGGAGATGAGAACACATATCAAAAACTAAAAGAGAATCCCACCAGTATATACAAAAGGAAATTGTCGGATCTCCTTAAAGGAGCAAGAGAAGACAACATTCTGAACGATAGAGAGTACAACTATATCAATGTACAATTCCCAAGGACTCCAATAATATATCATCTTCTGAAAATACATAAAGATCTCGAAAACCCCCCCGGAAGACCTATCATATCGAGGATAGGGTCCTTGAGCAGCAATCTGTCCGAATATGTGGACAGCCATAAGAACGTCCATCCTACTTGAGGGATTCCACCGAAATATTAAATCTCCTTGAAGATATTGAATGGGAAGAGAACTTCATTCTAGTCACATGTGATGTGACGGCTCTATACACGAGTATACCCCACGAAGAAGGGCTGAAAGCTGTAAAATTCTATCTGGAGAGAGATGAGGAAATACCATCAAGACAATGTGATTTCATATTGGACAGCATTTATTACATTCTACACCATAACTTTTTTTGTAATGATGGCAAGTTCTACCGACAGATATGTGGGACGGCGATGGGGACCAGGTTCGCGCCCAGCTACGCCAATTTATATATGGCGAAGTGGGAAGAAATCTTCTGGGAATCATGCCCAGCGAGCGCGGACCTGGTTCTCTATCGCCGTTACATAGACGACATCATACTGATCTGGAAGGGGTCTCAAGAAGACTTGGAGTACACCATCAGTGTTATGAATCAAAATGAAGCTAATCTCCACTTCACATATGAGTGGAGCCAAACATCGCTAACATACCTAGATCTGAATATAGAGGTGAAGGAAGGTGCTATTGAAACATCAACATACTTCAAAAAGGTGGACGGTAACAACTATGTCCACCAGACCAGCTGTCATCATAGGAATTGGAAAAGTAATATTCCAAAAGGACAATTCCTGAGGATGAGGAAGAACTGCTCGGACCCCCGAAAATGGGAGGAACAAGCACAGACAATAAAAGCTAAATTCCTAGAGAGAGGATATAAGGAGGAACTTCTGGATCAAAAGATAGAAGAAATCAGAGATATTGAGAGGAAGGAGTTGACTAAGTACAAAAACAAGGTCGACAAAATAGGCGATAACCAAATCCTAAATGTGCCATTAATTACTGAATACAGCGAAAACAGTAAAATTATTGAAAACATCTTTCGCAAACATTGGAACATACTTATGGATGACGAGATCCTTGGAGAAAGGCTACCACGAAGACCAAAATTCGTGTATAGAAGAACTAAGAACCTAAAAAGTAAACTCGCTCCAAGCATACAAAAGAAAAAACCACCTGAAGTAAAAGACACATTTGGAAAAACAGTGAGGGGCTTTTTCCCCTGTCACACATGCAAGGCATGCAAAAGCGGTATAAAAACCGCCGAATTCCAACCCCATAATAGCTCTGAAAAATTTAAGATAAAAGATCTGATTCGATGTCAGGACAAGAACGTAGTGTACATACTACAATGCCCATGTGGCCTCCAGTACGTGGGACAGACGTCTAGGCCTTTGAGGGATAGAATACGGGAACACCTTCTATGCATTGAGAAGCACAACAAAGAGACAGCCCTATATAGACATTTCTCCGAGAAACACTGTGGGGATATTAAAGCATTAAGATATATAGGGATACGGAAAGTGCCAAGAAATTGGAGAGGTGGCAACCATGAAAAGCAGTTATTGATTGAAGAATCCAAATGGATATTCTCCCTCGATTGCCTATATCCAAGGGGGCTGAATAATAAGGAAGACTTATCTCACCTCCTAAATAACAACTGAAGACGGAAGACATACATCTCTTGAATGAACTGAAAATGAACGCCACCTTCCTCTCTAAAGACACCCACACACTCAGTAAAACAAGAAAAGGACCTGACGGCAACCCCCTCCCCCCCCCCCTCTCTAAAGACACCCACATACTCAGTGAGATAAGAAAAGGACCTGATGGTAACCCCTTCCTGACTGAAAATATGTAACACTTTTCTTTGAAAATATCCACATAATGAACGATAGCCCTTTCCCTGTTAGGAGAATGGCAAATCAGCCTAATTCCATCTATTAGATAAATAAAGGTACGCCTATTTTTCTAACAAGACATAATATCCTAACATATGAAGAATCCCCAATAAGAAGCTGGGTGAGATTTATCAAGGAAGGACCCCAGTATAGTCCAACGATCTCTTTATGATCATTTATGGTAACCAAAATTGGGACAGCAGCAATCTCCTTTTCAATTAATGAAGGTTTCTCGCAAAGGACTAAGATAAACTACAACTCTATGAAAACAGAATCAGAAAATATAGAAGATTGCATCTCCTATCTCTCTCCATGTAAATCTCTCTACCCTTGAGACCATAATTATAAAGTATAAAACTTATAATTTATATCATGTATATGATTAAACCATCTAAATTTTAATATTAGAAGAGTCTCCTCGAAAGAATAGAGGACCTCTTGGAAATATCTCCACTATATCATGATCACCTCAATTTTATCAAGCAGATCTGTTAGAATTATCCAGTCCCCCCAAAGAAATTAGGAAACATTCTTACTAAGGCCCCAGAGTCATAAAGTAATATTGACAATTTATGAAGGAATCTGGAGCAAGAATAATAGACTTAGTATAATAAGTATATGGAAAGAAATCCGTAGACCATAGAATATCCCCAAAACAGGGACTCAAATAAATAAATGTTTTTAAGAATGGAAGCTCCAAGCAAGTAATAACACAATTTTGAAATCCACGCTAGGGCTCATATAAGTGGATAATGAAGTCTTACAAACCACTGTCTCACTTATACATACAAAAAACAAAAATAGAATAATTATTAGACCTAAAGGAAACGACGAGGCTGTATGCAGTATAAACTATTGCCTCATCCATAAGAATGGAACAAATATTAGTTCATACAAGATAAAGTAAAAAGATGACTCCTTGATAGATATATATATATATATAAAATTAACTTTCTCTTCCTCCACTCCCAATATAGGAGCAAATCGGATCCCCAGAGCAAAACCAATCAATAATTATTAAGTAATAGAGATCTAACCAGGAAAATCAGAAAATAAAGTAAGCATTTTAGCCTTTAATTTTTCAATTTTACAATTATAATTCGGTTATAGATAAAACAATGCAGTAATAGAAGTCTGTTACAATTTAACAAAAACTCTTTAAGTACTACCAAAAACTTTCTAAGTACTAACTATGGCAATGGGCTCCTAATGGAAATTGAATTTCCACAACGGTAGTAAATGTGTTTGAAGCAAAAATCAATAAAGGTTGCGATTACTGATTGAGGTAATCCACAGTTCAATGTAAAGCTGAAATCTGAATTATATATAAGGTAATCAGACAGCCGCAAATATATGTCCCCCTTTTTGTTGTATACACTCGGCAGGAAGGTAATAATAAATAGTATTATACCTGAGACGCAACTAAAAGTATTAACACACTCTCCTTTATTACATACAATATGCAGGAAGGGAATAATACACAACACTAGATTATGGATGCCATCAATAGGACTATCACAGTTCATCAAGCCGATTGGTGAGCCATGAATTATATGTTCTCCTTTTTATAGTACACAGTAGATTAGAGGAAAAGAATATAGCATTGAAAACACCACATAATAACTGTAGCAATATATCCGAAGCGTGACCAATTGAAGTAACACATAATCAGGCTAATCTGATAGCCGCAAATTATATGTCTCTTTCCTCTATAGTACGAATCCGATTGGGAAATACAAGCATATAGTACTTTAAGAGTAAACACGTCATTTTAGTAAAACAGCCAATAACAGCAAAGGAAGTGTGCTGTAACTTTAAATATTTTCCTTCACACACACTGAATTACGAGCCAATAAGGTTCAACACACCGTACACACCTCCATTGTTTGAACCAATCAGAAAGGACCTATGCGTGAACCAATGAGATTAGGAGAATATCGGAGTTAACACATTAAAAGTAATATGAACCACTCAAGTTTACATAGTATTAATATATAAGACAATGTATGGTAAAATCAGACATACTATCAAGCAGATATGATCGTATAAATGTGATAAGTACTATAAGCCCTAAGAACCGGAAGTACTAAGAAATCTATTCCGGGATCATTATATGGGCATTCTTAGTAAGGGGTATTTAAAGACCCTGAAATTTACATTAAACCAGTCTTGAAAAAGGTCTATGTTTGACCGAAATGCGTCGACTGGTGAGTAGCATTCCAATTTATATATCTGTTTGAAAAACCATCTGCACTATTATTATTTCTTTCGGCAGAAGGAATAAAGACCTGGGTGATGCTGGAGCTGCAAATTGTCTATTGACGCTGAAGCCCAATCCCCGCTACAGGCAATAATACCTCACATAGGCCTAGATTTAGAGTTCGGCGGTAGCCGTGAAAACCAGCGTTAGAGGCTCCTAACGCTGGTTTTAGGCTACCGCCGGTATTTGGAGTCACTCAAAATAGGGTCTAACGCTCACTTTTCAGCCGCGACTTTTCCATACCGCAGATCCCCTTACGTCAATTGCGTATCCTATCTTTTCAATGGGATCTTTCTAACGCTGGTATTTAGAGTCGTTTCTGAAGTGAGCGTTAGAGCTCTAACGACAAAACTCCAGCCGCAGGAAAATAGCAGGAGTTAAGAGCTTTCTGGGCTAACGCCGGTTCATAAAGCTCTTAACTACTGTACCCTAAAGTACACTAACACCCATAAACTACCTATGTACCCCTAAACCGAGGTCCCCCCACATCGCCGCCACTCGATTAAAAATTTTTAACCCCTAATCTGCCGACCGCCACCTACGTTATCCTTATGTACCCTAATCTGCTGCCCCTAACACCGCCGACCCCTATATTATATTTATTAACCCCTAATCTGCCCCCCTCAACGTCGCCGACACCTGCCTACACTTATTAACCCCTAATCTGCCGAGCGGACCTGAGCGCTACTATAAATTAACCCCTAATCCGCCTCACTAACCCTATCATAAATAGTATTAACCCCTAATCTGCCCTCCCTAACATCGCCGACACCTAACTTCAATTATTAACCCCTAATCTGCCGACCGGATCTCACCGCTACTATAATAAATGTATTAACCCCTAAAGCTAAGTCTAACCTTAACACTAACACCCCCCTAAGTAAAATATAATTTAAATCTAACAAAATAAATTAACTCTTATTAAATAAATTAATCCTATTTAAAGCTAAATAATTACCTGTAAAATAAATCCTAATATAGCTACAATATAAATTATAATTATATTGTAGCTATTTTAGGATTTATATTTATTTTACAGGCAACTTTGTAATTATTTTAACCAGGTACAATAGCTATTAAATAGTTAAGAACTATTTAATAGTTACCTAGTTAAAATAATAACAAATTTACCTGTAAAATAAATCCTAACCTAAGTTATAATTAAACCTAACACTACCCTATCAATAAATTAATTAAATAAACTACCTACAATTACCTACAATTAACCTAACACTACACTATCAATACATTAATTAAATACAATACCTACAATTACCTACAATTAAACCTAACACTACACTATCAATAAATAAATTAAATACAAATGCTACAAATAACTACAATTACATAAACTAACTAAAGTACAAAAAATAAAAAAGAACTAAGTTACAAAAAATAAAAAAAATTTACAAACATAAGAAAAATATTACAACAATTTTAAACTAATTACACCTACTCTAAGCCCCCTAATAAAATAACAAAGACCCCCAAAATAAAAAAATGCCCTACCCTATTCTAAATTAATTCAGTTAAAAGCTCTTTTACCTTACCAGCCCTGAACAGGGCCCTTTGCGGGGCATGCCCCAAGAAAATCAGCTCTTTTGCCTGTAAAAAAAAACATACAATACCCCCCCCCCACATTACAACCCACCACCCACATACCCCTAATCTAACCCAAACCCCCCTTAAATAAACCTAACACTAAGCCCCTGAAGATCTTCCTACCTTGTCTTCACCATCCAGGTATCACCGATCCGTCCTGGCATCCGGTGCTGAAGAGGTCCAGAAGAGGCTCCAAAGTCTTCCTCCTATCCGGCAAGAAGAGGACATCCGAACCGGCAAACATCTTCTCCAAGTGGCATCTTCGATCTTCTTCCATCCGGTGCGGAGCGGGTCCATCTTGAAGCAGCCGACGCGGATCCATCCTCTTTTTCCGGCGTCTCCCGACGAATGACGGTTCCTTTAAGGGACGTCATCCAAGATGGCGTCCCTCGAATTCCGATTGGCTGATAGGATTCTATCAGCCAATCGGAATTAAGGTAGGAATATTCTGATTGGCTGATGGAATCAGCCAATCAGAATCAAGTTCAATCCTATTGGCTGATCCAATCAGCCAATCAGATTGAGCTCGCATTCTATTGGCTGTTCCGATCAGCCAATAGAATGCGAGCTCAATCTGATTGGCTGATTGGATCAGCCAATCGGATTGAACTTGATTCTGATTGGCTGATTCCATCAGCCAATCAGAATATTCCTACCTTAATTCCGATTGGCTGATAGAATCCTATCAGCCAATCGGAATTCGAGGGACGCCATCTTGGATGACGTCATTTAAAGGAACCGTCATTCGTCGTTCAGTCGTCGGCCAGGATGGATGTTCCGCGGTGGAGGTCTTCAGGATGCTGCCGCTTCGCTCCGGATGGATGCCGCTTGGATGAAGACTTCAATCGGATGGAAGAACTCTTCTGCCCCGCTTGGATGAAGACTTCAGCTGGATCATGGACCTCTTCAGCCCCCCGCTTGGGCTTGGATCAGGACATCGGAGGAGCTCTTCTGGACCGATCGGTGATACCTGGATGGTGAAGACAAGGTAGGAAGATCTTAGTGTTAGGTTTATTTAAGGGGGGTTTGGGTTAGATTAGGGGTATGTGGGTGGTGGGTTGTAATGTTGGGGGGGGGTATTGTATGTTTTTTTTTACAGGCAAAAGAGCTGATTTTCTTGGGGCATGCCCCGCAAAGGGCCCTGTTCAGGGCTGGTAAGGTAAAAGAGCTTTTAAATGTATTAATTTAGAATAGGGTAGGGCATTTTTTTATTTTGGGGGTCTTTGTTATTTTATTAGGGGGCTTAGAGTAGGTGTAATTAGTTTAAAATTTTGTAATATTTTTCTTATGTTTGTAAAAAAAAAAATTATTTTTTGTAACTTAGTTCTTTTTTATTTTTTGTACTTTAGTTAGTTTATGTAATTGTAGTTATTTGTAGTAATTGTATTTAATTAATTTATTGATAGTGTAGTGTTAGGTTAATTGTAGATAATTGTAGGTATTTTATTTAATTAATTTATTGATAGGGTAGTGTTAGGTTTAATTATAACTTAGGTTAGGATTTATTTTACAGGTAATTTTGTTATTATTTTAACTAGGTAACTATTAAATAGTTCTTAACTATTTAATAGCTATTGTACCTGGTTAAAATAAATACAAAGTTGCCTGTAAAATAAATATTAATCCTAAAATAGCTACAATGTAATTATAATTTATATTGTAGTTATATTAGGATTTTTTTTTACAGGTAAGTATTTAGCTTTAAATAGGAATAAGTTATTTAATAAGAGTTAATTTATTTCGTTAGATTTAAATTATATTTAACTTAGGGGGGTGTTAGTGTTAGGGTTAGACTTAGCTTTAGGGGTTAATACATTTATTAGAATAGCGGTGAGCTCCGGTCGTCAGATTAGGGGTTAATAATTGAAGTTAGGTGTCGGCGATGTTAGGGAGGGCAGATTAGGGGTTAATACTATTTATGATAGGGTTAGTGAGGCGGATTAGGGGATAATAACTTTATTATAGTAGCGCTCAGGTCCGCTCGGCAGATTAGGGGTTAATAAGTGTAGGCAGGTGTCGGCGACGTTGTGGGGGGCAGATTAGGGGTTAATAAATATAATATAGGGGTCGGCGGTGTTAGGGGCAGCAGATTAGGGGTACATAAGGATAACGTAGGTGGCGGCGCTTTGCGGTCGGAAGATTAGGGGTTAATTATTGTAGGTAGCTGGCGGCGACGTTGTGGGGGGCAGGTTAGGGGTTAATAAATATAATATAGGGGTCGGCGGTGTTAGGGGCAGCAGATTAGGGGTACATAGGGATAACGTAGGTAGCGGCGGTTTACGGAGCGGAAGATTAGGGGTTAATAATATAATGCAGGGGTCAGCGATAGCGGGGGGCGGCAGATTAGGGGTTAATAAGTGTAAGGTTAGGGGTGTTTAGACTCGGGGTACATGTTAGAGTGTTAGGTGCAGACGTAGGAAGTGTTTCCCCATAGAAAACAATGGGGCTGCGTTAGGAGCTGAACGCTGCTTTTTTGCAGGTGTTAGGTTTTTTTTCAGCTCAAACAGCCCCATTGTTTCCTATGGGGGAATCATGCACGAGCACGTTTTTGAGGCTGGCCGCGTCCGTAAGCAACTCTGGTATCGAGAGTTGCATTTGCGGTAAAAATGCTCTACGCTCCTTTTTTGGAGCCTAACGCAGCCTTTTTTTGAACTCTCGATACCAGAGTTAATTTTATGGTGCGGCCAGAAAAAAGCCCGCGGAGCGTTAACAGCCCATCTACCGCCAAACTCCAAATCTAGGCCATAGACTGTTAAACCACAGAAAGAGGAATTATCTTAACTTGGAACACTTTAACTTTGACTATTAACGAAATTATCTTATTTTCATCTTTATTTTTTGGTTATTATTTTGTCGGCTTTAATCATGCTGGTCACTAGTGATATTTGAGGAATCCACTGGAGCACATTTTATTATTTGGGAGACAGCCGTGTTTTAAGTTTTGATTTCTATACACCTTTTTATACACCTTTTTTCATTGCCATATTTTGGATTTTTGGTTTTAAATATCGATACACAGTGTTTACTAGTATTAGCAATTTTGAATTATTATTTTTTTGCATTTCTACACATGGGACCTGGTAATTAGCACCAACCGAATTTTCTATTTTGTATTGTTTATTTTGACTTTTTCACGAACTTACCTGTCACACAATTAGCGTGTATTCAGCACACATCCTCTTCTCTTTCCGCTAGCGGAGAACGGTCACTGATCCTTGTGAGGTACAGTCGATCGGTTCTATTCTTTCAACTTAAAGCATAAGGAACTAGTACGGGTTGAGGCCACAGCCCACTTTCTACTTATTTGAAAATATATCCACAGAGAGATAAAACTACTCTGGCCATATTTGTGTGTAAAAGCTACTTTCAAACATAACCGCATTAGAGATATCAATAACCGGTCTGTTTTAAACTGTGCAAAAATTCTAGCAGGTAACATTGTCACAGAATCATATACTTTATTGTATAATCTGAGAACCGGTCTGATAACTATAGTAGGTAGCACTGTTATAGGATCGTTTATTTTATTTCTGGATGTTTCTAAGCCACCATACTTAAGTTATCCATAATTACCACAGATAACACTGCTATAGGACCATTTGTTTTACTGTTCATTTCGAAGGCACCTCTTATTGTTAAATGCAACATGTGGATCCATGTTAGATAATCCACTATATGTATACCGAATTTGTACACCAACTGTTTTAAACTCTTTTAAGATTGTCAAAAAATTGCCAAGAATCTATGTTTTAATATTTTTAATATCATTTTGAATAAACCACTTTGTTTTAATCCAATTGTGAAGAAATTGGTTTCACATTTTGAACCCTGCCGGTCAGCTGGCGCTTTGATATTTTCTGATTTTTCTTACATGTAGTAGAAAGCCAAACCAGTACTGAAACGAGAATCAGTAGAGGTAATGGTATATATAAGAGTATATCGTCGATCTGAAAAGGGAGGTAAGAGATGAATCTCTACGACTGATAACAGAGAACCTATGAAATAGACCCCGTAGAAGGAGATCATTGCATTCAAATAGGCAATACTCTCCTCACATCCCTCTGACATTCACTGCACGCTGAGAGGAAAACCGGGCTCCAACCTGCTGAGGAGCGCATATCAACGTAGAATCTAGCACAAACTTACTTCACCACCTCCATAGGAGGCAAAGTTTGTAAAACTGATTTGTGGGTGTGGTGAGGGGTGTATTTGTAGGCATTTTGAGGTTTGGGAAACTTTGCCCCTCCTGGTAGGAATGTATATCCCATACGTCACTAGCTCATGGACTCTTGCTAATTACATGAAAGAAATTTCATGCTCTATCTGAATCACGAAAGAAAAAAATTGGGTTCAGTGTCCCTTTAAGTTTGTGTACCTTTTTCAAGGTTTTGTGGTCTTTACAGGTAACGAATGGATCTCTTGTCTTAATTAAACAAACTGTAACTTGCTACTTTATATTAAAATTTCTGTAAAACTTCTGTAGTATATGCATTTAAGATTGTTCTGTTTCTAACCAAAATGTACATTTAATTTTTGGGGTGTGGGGATATTTTTAGATTAAATAAATAAGCAATATTAAAATCATTAAAATTATATACCTGTGAGTATACTTGTATGATAATTACTTTACTATGTTTTTAGAGCAACACCTTTGGGTTAAGAATAAAGGCCTAATACTGGATGGTTATAGTTCA
Organism: Bombina bombina; assembly: GCF_027579735.1. Classification (NCBI taxonomy): domain Eukaryota; kingdom Metazoa; phylum Chordata; class Amphibia; order Anura; family Bombinatoridae; genus Bombina; species Bombina bombina. The sequence continues at coordinate 1,401,591,905 of NC_069499.1, read as the reverse complement.
TTATATTTCTGTGGTTACCCTTGTCAATTTTATTAAAACCTCACAAAATAGCATATTATAGGTTACAAATAGACTAATAATGTTAACTCTCTTTACAGTAAAATGACAAAAAATAAACAGGAATAGAAAATATTTGGAACATAGGCTGCAGTTACAATTTTCACCAACAGATGGGGGTAATGTGCATAATTGCACTTAAAAAAATAATGATTTGTTCACTGAGCAGTGATATGCGTATTTACACTAAACATGCATTCATTATTAAACTAATATGGGAAACAATTTTTTTACCATTTTCATTGAATTTATTTGTTCTGGAATAAATAACCGGAATAGGAACGAAGGGACAAATAAAACGAAGGGACAAATAAATTAAAGGGACACTCAAGTCAAAATTAAACTTTAATTATTCAGATAGAGCATGTGATTTTAAACAACTTTTCAATTTACTTCCATTAAAAAAGGGCACAGTCTTTTTATATTTAAACTTTTAGAGTCACCAGCTCCTACTGCGCATGCGCAAGAGTTCACAGAATAAGCGTATATGCATTTGTGATAGGTTGATGGCTGTCACATGGTACGTGTATGCATTTGTGATTGGCTGATGACTGTCACATGGTACAGGGGGAGTGGAAATAGACATATTTTTTAAAATTGTCAGAAAAAAAATCTATTATTCATTTGAAGTTCAGACTAGGTACTATTGCATTGTCTTGTTATCTTGCATTTGTTGATTATGCAAATCTACTATGTTGACTGGTCCTTTAAAGGGACAGTCTAGTCCAAAATAAACTTTCATGATTCAGATAGGGCATGTAATTTTAAACAACTTTTCAATTTACTTTTATCACCAATTTAGCCTTGTTCTTTTGGTATTCTTAGTTGAAAGCTAAACCTATGAGTTTCATATGCTAATATCTCTCAGACCTTGAAGGCCGCCTCTTAGCTGAATGCATTTTGATGGGTTTTCACCACTAGAGGGCTTTAGTTCATGTGTGTCATATAGATAACACTGTGCTCATGCACATGGAGTTACCTAGGAGTCAGCACTGATTGGCTAAAGTGCAAGTCTGTCAAAAGAACTGAAATAATGGGGCAGTTTGCAGAGGCTTAGATACAAGGTAATTACAGAGGTAAAATGTGTATTATTATAACTGTGTTGGTTATGCAACACTAGGGAATGGGTAATAAAGGGATTATCTATCTTTTCAAACAATAACAATTCTGGTGTTGACTGACACTTTAATGTTGTAAGGGTTGAAACTCGAAATTTGTTCATTGCAACATTCATATTCGTTCATACTTCACATTTTTAAATAATCAATAAAAGTGCTGCAATTTAGATTATCTGTGTTCTCACCAATCCTGTGCCCAAAATATAAACCCTCTTTGCTCAGATGGTGTGTCAAATGCTGGGAGCATTGCATTTCTATGTCTGAAGGAAAGAATAATCTAATATGTATTTTATAGTGAAATGTGACACACTACTCTATGTGACACACTATCGCCTAGATTACGAGTTTTGCGGTAAGAGGGGTGTGGTGCTAATGAGCAGTTTATGCTCACCGCTCACCTACAGACAACGCTGGTATTACGGGTTTTTACAAACCCGGCGTTAGCCGCAAAAAAGTGAGCGGAGAGCAAAATTTAACTCATAACTGTTATGAACCCCTTGGAAATCCAAAATTAACAAAAGAGAATCAAACAAATGATGAATCAGTTTTTTTAGAGAGGAGCCCTCTAAAGGAGGGCACCTCAAGGGATCTAATCAGATGAGATAGAGATCAAAATGTAAGAAAGAAAAGAAGCTTAGAGGAAAGAGAGGAAGAGGAAAGTCTAAACGAGGCAAAGAGGTTGAAATAAACAAAAAACATCATGGTATTTTTAACTTAAGTAGTACAATTTTGAATAAAGAGGAAGAAAGGGTCCAAAGTCTGGGCTTATCATTCGCACCAACAGTACGGATGAATAAATTTAACTCCCATATTCATGTTAAAAAATTTGTCAGAAATTTAACCATCAAAAGATTCTTCCTAAAAAATCCAATAGAAAGACAGTTAAATTTGAAACAAGATGGCATCAAACATACTAACTTAAAAATAAAATCAAAATTCAACCCAATTCATGAAAAAGGAAATTACTTCGAAAGACTAGTATGTAAAGACATCAAAAAATACAATTTACCAAGAATAAGAAAATATAACATAAGTATAAAAGAGAAAAAATTAATGGAGAATTTACAAAAAAATACAGAGATTACAATAAAATCTGCGGACAAGGGTGGCGGGATTGTCCTGATGGACACCACACAATATCTAAAAGAAGCCCATAGACTCCTAAACGATAATAAAACCTATAAAAGATTGGAACTAGACCCAACAGAAAAAGTTAACAGAAGTCTAAATAAACTGTTATTAGAAGGCAAAAAGTCAGGAATACTCAATAGTAAAGAACTAGAATTCTTAACACCTAAATTTCCCAGAGTTCCAATATTTTATTTTCTGCCCGAAAATTCACAAATGTTTAATTAACCCTCCCGGCAGACCCATCATCTCCGGTATTGACTCTCCATCAGCAAACTTATCAAAATATGTAGACACTTTCTTACAAACACATGTAAAAAAGCTAAATTCTTATCTCAAAGATTCAACACAAGTTCTCAATTTATTAAAAACTATTAAATGGAAAAACAATATGATTCTAGCTACTCTTGATGTTACCTCGTTATATACAGTTATTAATCACTCCAAAGGTTTACAAGCAGTTGACTCCTTCCTGAAATCAGACTTAAATATCACAGACCAACATAGAACTTTTATTTTAAAAAGCATTAAATATATATTGGAAAACAATTATTTCTCCTTTAACCAAAAATTATTTTTGCAAACAGAAGGTACGGCTATGGGCACAAGGTTTGCGCCTAGCTATGCCAATCTCTTTATGGGTTCTTGGGAAAATGATTTATTTAGAGATGGCAGCTATGGCGCAAACCTTGTGCTCTACAAAAGATACATAGACAACCTACTTATAATTTGGGAAGGAACAGAACAGGACCTAACTAAGATGTTTAACAACATGAATACCAATGACCTAGGCCTAAAATTCACTTCCAATTGGAGTAAAAATTCAATAACATTTCTAGATTTAGAGATAATGGTTATAGATGAAGCAATAGAAATCAGAACTCATTTAAAAAAAAAAAACTGACTCTAACAACTACATACATTCTAAAAGTTGTCATTTAGAAACCTGGAAAAAAAGTATCCCAGTAGGTCAATACTTAAGAATAAAGAAAAACTGTTCAAGAACTATAGACTTTGAAGAACAGACTAAACTATTAACAGAAAGATTCCTTTCTAGAGGATATAATAATGACACTACTGATATAGCCAAGGAAAGAGCTAAGAACACGGAAAGAGACACTCTATTAATGTACAAAGAAAAACAAAATGACACTAATGAAAAATTTAAAACACCATTCATTACTGACTATCATGCAGATCACAACATAATAAAAAGAATAGTAAAAAAACACTGGCACCTTATCAAGGAAGATGACATACTAGGGGATAAGATATCTGATATCCCAAATTTTATATTCCGAAAAGCAGCCAATCTAAAAAATATTTTAGCTCCGAGCGAGTTTAAACCTCCCAAAAGAACTCAACCTAAACAAAAAGATCTGAATGGAAAAACAATTGCAGGCTTCTTTCCTTGCTACTCATGCAAGGCTTGCAAACACAGAAAACAAAGCAATATTAAAATAAACGAGGCAGAAAAACCTTTTATAATTAAAGATATAATAAGATGTACAACTAAAAATGTGATATACATTCTAAAATGTTCTTGTAACCACTTTTATCTAGGTGAAACAAAAAAAATGGTAAAAGATAGAATTAGAGAACACTTGAATAATATAAAGAATGGTATTGACGATACACATCTTTACAGACATTTTAAAACAATTCATAAAGGGAATAATAAAGATCTGTCATACTGGGGGATTTAAAAAGTACATAAACATTGGAGAGGAGGCAACCTTGAAAAGAAACTATTGATTAAGGAGGCAGAGCTAATATACAAATATAACACACTATTCCCTAGAGGCTTAAACTCTGAATTAGATCTCTCCCCCTACCTATTTGAATGACATTAGGAATTGTCCTTTAGCAGTGTTTGATTCACCCCTTTTTTTTCATAATTTTTGTTCATGCTCCCGGAGCTCTTCTGTTGTGATTACGTCACGTTGCCTAGCAACGTGACGTATTTTCTGACACTCCCTCTGATGTCACGGACCACTCTCTCAGCCTTTAAATCACGGCGGGAGATCTTGCTTGGGGCCCGTTTGTTTGCTAAAGACCTGTCTTCCGATCTGTGAGTACTCAGTTTATTTCAAACTTTCTTCCTACTTTCTGGATATTACCTGGGCCTGAATTACCTTATTAATTCTAAGAACTGCATTCTCCGGATTTAATCTCCCTTGTTTGTCAGTCCTTGCTTGCCTCAAATCTTTGATATCCTGCTTAAAAGAATATTATCTTTATTTGTTGCAAACCTGCAAAGAAGGAGCATTTATCATTTGTTTGCTGCTAACCTGTTTAAAGGGACATTATATTTATTTGTTGCAAACCTGCAAAGAAGGAGCATTTATCATTTGTTTGCTAATAACCTGTTTAAAGGGACACTATCTTTATTGTGTTGCAAACCTACAAAGAAGGAGCATTTATCATTTGTCTGCTGATAACCTGTTTAAAGGGACATTATCTTTATTTGTTGCAAACCTGCAAAGAAGGAGCATTTATCTTTTGTTTGCTAACAACCTGCTTAAAGGGACATTTTCTTTGTTTCTTGCTAACCTGCTAAAGAGGAACAATTATCATTTGTTTACTGATAACCTGCTTAAAGGGACATTATTTTCAATTATCATTTGTTTGTCGATAACCTGCTTAAAGGGACATTATTTTACTATTTCCAGTTATCAAGAAGATATACAGAGTTACTATTTCTTTTTGGAGAACCTTGTATCCTGCTTATTTTGTTTCCTGAGTGGGTCACGTCCTGAATATTCCTCAGTGTGCTAGCGTGTGTTCTACTTTTCACGCTAGCAGTTGGGTTAGATCCTGGGCTGACTATATACGGCTGGCAATACAAACGGGCCAAAAATGGACCCCACTGAATTATACATGGCCGTGGCTCACCAGGGACAATTACTGGGATCTCATGCTACCCACTTGCAATCTTTGGACTCTAAGCTAGATCAAATAACTACATTATTACAGAGCTTGGTTGCTCCTATTCCTCCCAATCCTAATCCTATTGAGGCTTCTCCTCCTCCAATTCCCAATAATCAATTACAAGGGCAATTGAGTCCCAGGATACCTCTTCCAGACAAATATGATGGGAGTCCTGAAGATTGTAGGGGTTTTCTGAATCAATGCCGACTTCACTTTCGTAACAGTCCTACCTTCTTTGCTACTCCCTCTTCTAAAATTACATTCCTCATTTCTTTAATGAAAGGAAGAGCTTTGGCCTGGGTATCACCTTTGTTAGAAAAGAATGATCCTTTACTTCAGGATGTGGATGCCTTTCTCTCAGTATTCTCTAACGTGTTCGACAAACCTGGAAGGTCTTCCGCTGCGGAAGCCTCTCTTTTAGACCTACGACAGGGTGGTCAACCTGTGTCTCAATATGCCATTGAGTTCCGCACTCTTGCATCTGAAACTACTTGGAATCAAGGAGCTCTTAGAGCAGCTTTTCGTAAAGGACTTTCAGAACGTCTCAAAGATGAATTGGTGTATCGGGAACTTCCAGAATCCCTTGAAGCCTTGATAAATCTTTGTATCTGTCTTGATTCCAGATATCGGGAACGTCAACAAGAAAGAGAAAGAAATCAGAAGTCCTCAACTTGAACCCCTTTTCGTCTGGCTCCTCGTTTTTCTAACCCAATAACGCCAACCTATCCCTCTCCTGATCAGGCTGAACCTATGGAAGTAGGAACCATAAAATTAACAGAAACTGAGCGTTTGAGAAGACGTTCTCTTGGCTTGTGTTTATACTGTGGCCTTAAAGGGCATTTATTAAGGGATTGTCCTACCAGGCCAGTAAAAGCCAGGGCTTAACTTCTGTCCAGGGAACTGAGTTAAGCCAAAAAGAAGTTCATTCCCTCTATAATAAACTCTTTGTTCCAGTAACTCTTCGAATTGGTGGTAGCAAGATACATACCCAAGCTCTTATCGATTCTGGCGCAGGAGGAGTGTTCATTGACTCCACTTTTGTGACTACTCACATGATTCCCTTGATAAGAAAAAAGTTTTCAGTTTCTGTCTCTACCGTTAGTGGAGATCCTTTGGGTTCCGGATTCATCCAGTTTACTACTAAAACCATACTTTTTTCCGTCGTAGTACTTCATTGTGAGAAGATATGTTTTGATGTTATTTCTACTCCTCAATTTCCCATAATCTTGGGTCTTCCTTGGCTTCAATTGCATAACCCTACCTTTTCTTGGACCCATGGGGAACTCACCTCTTGGGGGTCATCATGCCATACTAATTGTCTCCAAGAACTTACTAAGTCATCACTCACTATTGCTCTCACTTCCGACACTTCTGGTCCTTTACCTATGCCTTACCAAGATTTTGTCAATGTTTTTTCTAAGAAAGAAGCAGAACGTCTTCCTCCTCACCGTCCATTTGATTGTCCCATTGATCTCCTCCCTGGGGCTCCTTATCCTCGAGGCAAGACTTACCCACTTTCAAGGCCTGAAAATGTAGCTCTGGAAGAATATATCAAAGATAATCTGGCCAGAGGATTTATTCGACCCTCCTCATCTCCTGTAGGGGCTGGATCCTTTTTTGTGGGAAAGAAGGATGGCGGCCTGCGACCTTGTATCGATTACAGAGGGCTAAATCAAATTACCATCAAGAACAGTTATCCTTTACCCCTTATTCCTGAATTATTCACGTATCTTCAAGGTTCCACCATATTTACCAAGCTAGATCTTCGTGGTGCATACAACCTCATCCGTATGCGCAAAGGTGATGAGTGGAAGACAGCCTTTAACACTCGATTTGGGCACTATGAGTATCTGGTCATGCCTTTTGGGCTGTGTAATGCCCCTGCTGTTTTTCAACACTTTGTAAATGAGATTTTTCGGGATTTTTTGAATATTTTTGTCATCATTTACTTTGACGACATTTTGATTTTTTCTCAAAACTACCAAGATCATATACATCACGTCAGGAAGGTACTTCAACGTTTAAGAACCAACCATCTTTTTTCTAAACTGGAAAAATGTTCTTTTCATCAAAGATCCATACCCTTCTTGGGATATGTAATCTCCGAATCAGGTTTTGAGATGGATCCAACTAAACTTTTTGCCATTTTGGATTGGCCTAGACCTGACTCTCTTAAAGCTCTTCAACGTTTTCTGGGTTTCGCCAGTTATTATAGGAAATTCATCAAAGGATTTGCTACAATTACGTCACCTCTTACATCTCTCACCAGGAAAGGGCAAAATTGTAAAGAATGGCCTCCTGAGGCTGTTAACGCTTTCGATTCTCTCAAAGAAGCCTTCTCTTCTGCACCTATCCTCCGTCACCCAAATCCGGATTTTCAATTCATCCTAGAAGTGGATGCTTCTTCTGTTGCTGCTGGGGCTGTTCTTTCCCAACGAATACCTGACACAGGAAAGATTCATCCTGTTGGATTCTTCTCCAAGAAATTCACTCCTTCTGAATTAAATTATGACGTAGGCAATAAGGAGTTGCTTGCCATTAAAATGGCCCTGGACGAATGGAGGCATTGGTTAGAGGGTACTTCTTTACCATTTACTATACTCACTGACCATAAGAACCTTCTGTATCTTCAAACAGCCAAACGACTGAATTCCAGACAAGCACGTTGGTCTTTATTCTTCTCACGCTTTCATTACAATCTGTCTTATATACCCGGTTCTAAGAACATCAAAGCTGACGCCCTTTCCAGACAATTTCAAGATACCTCCACTCCTGAGTCTGGTACCATTCTTCAACCTCATAAGGTCTTAGCCCAGTTATCTACTACTTGGTTACAAGAATTACAATCTGCTCAGAAGAATCTTCCTTTGTCTTGTAAACCCCCTGATGGCCTACTCTTTGTTCCTGAACGTCTTCGTTCCAAGATTCTTTATTGGGCTCATGATAGTCCTCTCTCTGGACATCCTGGCATCAGTAACACCGCTCTGAATCTCAAGCAACATGTCTGGTGGCCTACTCTCTCTCAGGATGTTAAAGATTATGTCTCAGTGTGTACACAGTGTGCCACCAATAAGACTACTCGTCAACTTCCTTCTGGTTTTCTCCAACCGTTACCCATTCCTCATCAGCCTTGGACCCATTTATCCATGGATTTTATTACAGACCTTCCTCTTTCAGCTGGAAACAACACTATTTGGGTGGTTGTTGACAGGTTTTCTAAGACAGCACACTTCATTCCTTTACCTGGCTTACCATCTGCCAAAAGACTTTCTGAACTATTTCTTTCACACATTGTGAGATTACATGGCTTCCCTCTGGATATCGTTTCAGATAGAGGGGTACAATTTGTTTCCCGGTTTTGGAGATCATTCTGCAAACACTTTGGAACAACGATCTCTTTGTCTACCTCACATCATCCAGAATCTAATGGCCAGACCGAAAGGGTAAATCAGTGCCTGGAAACTTATCTTAGACACTATGTGGATCATCATCATTCTAATTGGAGTGGTTATCTTCCACTTGCAGAATTGGCTCATAACGCCTGATACAATTCCTCTCTTCAGAGCACTCCTTTTCATGCAGCCTATGGATTTCAACCCAGAACATTTCCTCTTCATACTTCTTCCACAGAAAATCCTGCTTCTGATCTATCTGCCCGGAGGCTAACTCGTCATTGGAGGAGGATACGTCTTCTTCTTTCCAAGGCTTCTAAACGTTATAAGTTCTTTTCTGATCTTCGACGGAAGAAAGCTCCCAAATATCGGCCTGGCGATAAGGTTTGGGTCTCTTCGCATCATCTCCGTCTCAAGCAGCCTTCCACCAAATTGGGCCCACGGTATGTGGGTCCTTTCCGGATACTGGGTCAAGTATGTTCTACTGCCTACCGAATTGCTCTGCCCAAGACTCTCAAGGCCCATTCTGTATTCCATGTGTCTCTTCTAAAACCTATGTTGTCTAATAGGTATTCTAAACCTATGTTAAAGCCTCCGCCTCTTCTGATTCATGGACAACCTGAATTTGAGGTCAGTCACATTCTTGATTCATTGGAAGGGTTATCCAGTTACGGAGCGATCCTGGGAACCCGCTCGGCAGGTGAATGCCCCTGCCTTGGTTAAGGCATTTCACAAGCTTCATCCTTCTAAGCCTAGTCCTGTCCCCCGGAGGGGTCCTTGAGGGAGGGGTGCTGTCACGAATTCCGTTTGTTTGCTAAAGACCTGTCTTCGGATCTGTGAGTACTCAGTTTATTTAAAACTTCCTTCCTACCTTCTGGATATTTACCTGGGCCTGAATTACCTTATTAATTCTAAGAACTGCATTCTCTGGATTTAATCTCCCTTGTTTGTCAGTCCTTGCTTGCCTCAAATCTTTGATATCCTGCTTAAAAGAATATTATCTTTATTTGTTGCAAACCTGCAAAGAAGGAGCATTTATCTTTTGTTTGCTAATAACCTGTTTAAAGAGACATTATCTTTATTTGTTGCAAACCTGCAAAGAAGGAGCATTTATCATTTGTTTGCTGCTAACCTGTTTAAAGGGACATTATCTTTATTTGTTGCAAACCTGCAAAGAAGGAGCATTTATCATTTGTTTGCTAATAACCTGTTTAAAGGGACATTATCTTTATTGTGTTGCAAACCTACAAAGAAGGAGCATTTATCATTTGTCTGCTGATAACCTGTTTAAAGGGACATTATCTTTATTTGTTGCAAACCTGCAAAGAAGGAGCATTTATCTTTTGTTTGCTAACAACCTGCTTAAAGGGACATTTTCCTTGTTTCTTGCTAACCTGCTAAAGAGGAACAATTATCATTTGTTTACTGATAACCTGCTTAAAGGGACATTATTTTCAATTATCATTTGTTTAACGATAACCTGCTTAAAGGGACATTATTTTACTATTTCCAGTTATCAAGAAGATATACAGAGTTACTATTTCTTTTTGGAGAACCTTGTATCCTGCTTATTTTGTTTCCTGAGTGGGTCACGTCCTGGGTCACGTCCTCAGTGTGCTAGCGTGTGTTCTACTTTTCACGCTAGCAGTTGGGTTAGATCCTGGGCTGACTATATACGGCTGACAATTTTTAGAACAACAGTCGATTATTGCATCTCTGTTTTCATAGATATTACACCCACATCCTAGAACTACATAAATTTAATATTAACATATATTATTAATTTATCTCTTTATATCTCCCCCCTCGATTACTATTAAATTTTAGGCATTAATTCAAATATCAGTTTTTATATGTAGCAAATGTTGTATCTCTCTTAAAATATATAATGCAACTGATTTATTAATTATTATTTATATTCATTTTTATCTACTTCAGTAGTTCTTTTATTTATAGCAATAAAAATGTGAAATGGTACAATGAGCAAAAGTTAATCTTCAAAGGACATGGGTCACTTACATTTAAAGATACAAGTATGAGTTTTTTAACAAGTCCACCTTTACAAAGTATGAGTTATCTGAATTCCACCTTTAATTGAATTGACAAACTAACCAATCAAATTCCGGCACCAGCTTTAAAAGTCTACACTAAGGATTCACAAGTATCTTGATAAAGCTCTGTATTGAGCGAAACGCGTCGACTCTTGTGACCCTTAGTGACATTCAGTGACTATCTGAAAAGTAGTATACTTTATACATTGTAATAACTGTTGTGACAGTGTAACCCAGGTTATCTCTTTGTTCATCGATTATTATAACAACAGAACCATTGTTCCTTTAAAGTATTCCTCCCCTGCGTGCAAGACACTAAGAGCAGGAAGATTTGGGATACCTTTTTCAAAAAAAAGAATTGTCAAACTACTATCACTTCATCAAGAACCGGAAAATCAAAGACCGGATAGTGAGGTCAGACGCCGAGAACATGCGGCGGGTCTGAGTCTCCAGTTGCACCGAGCAAATCAGCAGTGTATGAACCATGCACAGAAGGACAAGGTAACTCATACTATAAGTATCCAACAAATAACTTTGCTCACATAAAGATTGTTAAGTTTAATCATCTTAAGACTTGGGACTAAAACGGAACAATTGTACCTTATCTGTTGCAAAGATTTTCCTGTTACGGTAAATACCGGTCATATCTTACGGAAAACTTCCTAGAAACTGGCATGCGAGCCTGAATCATGGTCTCAATGACCGACTCAGAAAAAAACACGCTTAGACAAAACTAAGAATTCAGTCTTCAAGCAGTTAGCTTCAGAGAAATGAGATTTGGATGAAGAAAGGAACCCTGAATCAGAAGGTCCTTTTTTAGGGACAGTCTCCAAGATGGGAGAGACGACATGTCTACTAGGTCTGCATACCAGATCCTGCGAGGCCACGCAGGGGCTAATAAAATCACCATATAGTTCATCTTAATTGCACACTGATTAGTCTCCAGACCTTCATGGAGAAACATACACTCAGGGACAAAATTAAGGGTCAACAGCCACATACACCACTCCGTTTCTCAGACGGAGAAGCGGTGACACGTGACCAGAAATCAGCAAGCTGCTGAAAATGGCGCCACTCCAATCTAGTTTCAGAAGAAAGGCGGAGTTAAAACGGCGCCTGAAATAAACTTGCACTAATAACAAACAGCACGGATTTATGCAATAAATCAAACAGCCCAAATTAGAAGACACAACCGCTCAAGACTAAGAGCGGAAAGGGAAAAAAGGTACAATCGCGGTCTGAGAGAGCACAGTGCCTAATAAAGAAGCACTGCCATGTGCTTATGTGAAAAGGACATGAATCATTTCACTCATCCGTACTGATCCCTCTCAGATCCGCATAGCTGAGACACCGTTCGTTTCAGATGTCCTAACAATGCAACATTTGTATTTGTATTAGTCTAAAAACCCTCATAATGTACACTTAGAAGTGTAAACAAAAAAAGTCTGCCATATCTGCCATTCATATTTAAATAAATATAAACATAGTGAGCAGAATTGAAATTGGGGATTAACCTCTAAATAACCATAAACGGAGTGCTAGGTTTAAGACTAAAGTTAAGACTTAGCCTTCAATGAGAGTTAACTCCTTCCTCTCTTGAAGGAGATTAACATTTAAGTCTCCAATTTCACATGCCATGTAGTGCCTGCCCACTACCAATATAACCCTTATTAAAGGGACAGTCAACACTAGAATTTTTGTTGTTTAAAAAGAAAGATAATCCGTTTATTACCCATTCCCCAGTTTTGCATGATCAACACTGTTATAGAAATACACTTTACCTCTGTGATTACCTTGTATCTATGCTTCTGCAAACTGCCCACTTATTTCAGTTCTTTTGACAGACTTGCATTTTAGCCAATCAGTGCTCACTCCAGGGTAACTTCACGTGCATGAGCTCAATGTTATCTATATGAAACACATGAACTAATGCCCTCTAGGGGTCAAAATGCATTCAGATTAGAGGCAGTCTTCAAGGTCTAATAAATTAGCATATGAACCTCCTAGGTTTAGCTTTCAACTAAGAATACCAAGAGAACAAAGTAAAATTGGTGATAAAAGTAAATTGGAAAGTTGTTTATAATTACATTCCCTATTTAAATCATGAATATTTTTGTTTGCTTGACTGTCCCTTTAAGGATTTTGTATCCCATATCAATTGGAGGATCCTTGACCCCTTCAGTGCCAGCCTCCTAGCCCCAGAAGACAAAAGGCACTTACATGCACATCTAGCTGTCCGGCAGGACGACAGCTCACACGGTATGGAAGGATGCCACTCCTCACAGAGACCTGTGGAAAACAGAAAGAACAAAGTAAACCTATTCTGGCTTTCTATACCTGGCATTTTACAAGTTCCTAACTTCTTAAAAGCCACCACTGCCATACTGAAGAGACTAACGTGGAATACGGCTAGACCCAATCTTGAAAGGAAAGATCAGAGCAAACCTACTCTGGCTTTCAAAATAATAAAATCTTGATTGAAGTGAAATAAATCCAATCTTCTTCCAACACCAAAACTTCACCTCCTTGCACCAAAGGCAAAGAGAATGACTGGGGGTTGTGGAAAGGGAAGTGATACTTCAACAGCTTTGCTGTGGTGCTCTTTGCCTCCTCCTGCTGGCCAGGAGTGATTTTCCCAACAGTAATTGATAAAGCCATGGACTCACCATATCTTAGGAAAGAAAAACATAATTTATGTAAGAACTTACCTGATAAATTCATTTCTTTCATATTAGCAAGAGTCCATGAGCTAGTGAGGTATGGGATATACATTCCTACCAGGATGGGCAAAGTTTCCCAAACCTCAAAATGCCTACAAATACACCCCTCAACACACCCACAAATCAGTTTAACGAATAGCCAAGAAGTGGGGTGATAAGAAAAAAAGTGCGAAAGCATAAAAAATAAGGAATTGGAATAATTGTGCTTTATACAAAAAAATCATAACCACCTTGCTAATATGAAAGAAATGAATTTATCAGGTAAGTTCTTGCATAAATTATGTTTTCTTTCATGTAATTAGCAAGAGTCCATGAGCTAGTGACGTATGGGATAATGACTACCCAAGATGTGGATCTTTCCACGCAAGAGTCACTAGAGAGGGAGGGATAAAATAAAGACAGCCAATTCCGCTGAAAAATAATCCACACCCAAAATAAAGTTTAAATTTTATAAGCAGAAGATTCAAACTGAAACAGCTGCCTGAAGTACTTTTCTACCAAAGAAAGCTTCAGAAGAAGAAAACACATCAAAATGGTAGAATCTAGTAAAAGTATGCAAAGAAGACCAAGTTGCTGCTTTGCAAATCTGATCCACTGAAGCTTCATTCCTAAACGCCCAGGAAGTAGAAACTGACCTAGTAGAATGAGCTGTAATCCTTTGAGGCGGAGTTTTACCCGACTCGACATAAGCATGATGAATTAAAGATTTCAATCAAGATGCCAAAGAAATGGCAGAAGCCTTCTGACCTTTCCTAGAACCGGAAAAGATAACAAATAGACTAGAAATCTTTCGGAAATTCTTAGTAGCTTCAACATAATATTTCAAAGCTCTAACTACATCCAAAGAATGCAATGATTTCTCCTTAGAATTCTTAGGATTAGGACATAATGAAGGAACCACAATTTCTCTACTAATGTTGTTGGAATTCACAACCTTAGGTAAAAATTGAAAAGAAGTTCGCAACACCGCCTTATCCTGGTGAAAAATCAGAAAAGGAGATTCACAAGAAAGAGCAGATTATTCAGAAACTCTTCTGGCAGAAGAGATGGCCAAAAGGAACAAAACTTTCCAAGAAAGTAATTTAATGTCCAATGAATGCATAGGTTCAAATGGAGGAGCTTGAAGAGCCCCCAGAACCAAATTCAAACTCCAAGGAGGAGAAATTGACTTAATGACAGGTTTTATACGAACCAAAGATTGTACAAAACAATGAATATCAGGAAGATTAGCAATCTTTCTGTGAAAAAGAACAGAAAGAGCAGAGATTTGTCCATTCAAGGAACTTGCAGACAAACCTTTATCCAAACCATCCTGAAGAAACTGTAAAATTCTCGGAATTCTAAAAGAATGCCAGGAAAAATGATGAGAAAGACACCAAGAAATATAAGTCTTCCAGACTCTATAATATATCTCCCTAGATACAGATTTACGAGCCTGTAACATAGTATTAATCACAGAGTCAGAGAAACCTCTTTGACTAAGAATCAAGCGTTCAATCTCCATACCTTTAAATTTAAGGATTTGAGATCCTGATGGAAAAAAGGACCTTGCGACAGAAGGTCTGGTCTTAACGGAAGAGTCCACGGTTGGCAAGAGGCCATCCGGACAAGATCCGCATACCAAAACCTGTGAGGCCATGCTGGAGCTACCAGCAGAACAAACGAGCATTCCTTCAGAATCTTGGAGATCACTCTTGGAAGAACTAGAGGTGGAAAGATATAAGCAGGATGATACTTCCAAGGAAGTGACAATGCATCCACTGCTTCCGCTTGAGGATCCCTGGATCTGGACAGATACCTGGGAAGTTTCTTGTTTAGATGAGAGGCCATCAGATCTATTTCTGGAAGTCCCCACATTTGAACAATCTGAAGAAATACCTCTGGGTGAAGAGACCATTCGCCCGGATGCAACGTTTGGCGACTGAGATAATCCGCTTCCCAATTGTCTATACCTGGGATATGAACCGCAGAAACTAGACAGGAGCTGGATTCCGCCCAAACCAGAATTCGAGATACTTCTTTCATAGCCAGAGGACTGTGAGTCCCTCCTTGATGATTGATGTATGCCACAGTTGTGACATTGTCTGTCTGAAAACAAATGAACGATTCTCTCTTTAGAAGGGGCCAAGACTGAAGAGCTCTGAAAATTGCACGGAGTTCCAAAATATTGATCGGTAATCTCACCTCCTGAGATTCCCAAACCCCTTGTGCCGTCAGAGACCCCCACACAGCTCCCCAACCTGTAAGACTTGCATCTGTTGAAATTACAGTCCAGGTCGGAAGAATAAAAGAAGCCCCCTGAACTAAACGATGGTGATCTGTCCACCACGTCAGAGAGTGTCATACAATCGGTTTTAAAGATATTAAATTGAGATATCTTCGTGTAATCCCTGCACCACTGGTTCAGCATACAGAGCTGAAGAGGTCGCATGTGAAAACGAGCAAAGGGGATCGCGTCTGATGCAGCAGTCATAAGACCTAGAATTTCCATGCATAAGGCTACCGAAGGGAATGATTGTGACTGAAGGTTTCGACAAGCTGATATCAATTTTAGACGTCTCTTGTCTGTCAAAGATAGAGTCATGGACACTGAATCTATCTAGAAACCCAAAAAGGTTACCCTTGTCTGAGGAATCAATGAACTTTTTGGTAAATTGATCCTCCAACCATGATCTTGAAGAAACAACACAAGTCGATTCGTATGAGATTCTGCTAAATGTGAAGACTGAGCAAGTACCAAGATATCGTCCAAATAAGGAAATACCACAATACCCTGTTCTCTGATTACAGACAGAAGGGCACCGAGAACCTTTGTAAAAATTCTTGGAGCTGTAGCTAGGCCAAACGGCAGAGCCACAAACTGGTAATGCTTGTCTAGGAAAGAGAATCTCAGAAACTGATAGTGATCTGGATGAATCGGAATATGCAGATATGCATCCTGTAAATCTATTGTACACATATAATGCCCTTGCTGAACAAAAGGCAGGATAGTCCTTACAGTTACCATTTTGAAAGTTGGTATCCTTACATAACGATTCAATATTTTTAGATCCAGAACTGGTCTGAAGGAATTCTCCTTCTTTGGTACAATGAAGAGATTTGAATAAAACCCCAACCCCTGTTCCAGAACTGGAACTGGCATAATTACTCCAGCCAACTCTAGATCTGAAACACATTTCAGAAATGCTTGAGCCTTCGCTGGATTTACTGGGACACGGGAAAGCAAAAATCTCTTTGCAGGAGGCCTTATCTTGAAGCCAATTCTGTACCCTTCTGAAACAATGTTCTGAATCCAAAGATTGTGAACGGATTTGATCCAAATTTCTTTGAAAAAAACGTAATCTGCCCCCTACCAGCTGAGCTGGAATGAGGGCCGCACCTTCATGTGGACTTAGGAGCTGGCTTTGATTTTCTAAAAGGCTTGGATTTATTCCAGACTGGAGATGGTTTCCAAACTGATACCGCTCCTGAGGATGAAGGATCAGGCTTTTGTTCCTTGTTGTGACGAAAGGAACGAAAACGATTATTAGACCTAAATTTACCTTTAGATTTTTTATCCTGTGGTAAAAAAGTTCCTTTCCCTCCAGTAACAGTTGAGATAATAGAATCCAACTGAGAACCAAATAATTTATTACCCTGGAAAGAAAGGGAAAGCAGAGTAGACTTAGAAGACATATCAGCATTCCAAGTTTTAAGCCATAAAGCTCTTCTAGCTAAAATAGCTAGAGACATATACCTGACATCAACTCTAATGATATCAAAGATGGCATCACAAATAAAATTATTAGCATGTTGAAGAAGAATAATAATGCTATGAGAATTATGATCTGTTACTTGTTGCGCTAAAGCTTCCAACCAAAAAGTTGAAGCTGCAGCAACATCCGCCAAAGATATAGCAGGTCTAAGAAGATTACCTGAACACAAGTAAGCTTTTCTTAGAAAGGATTCAATTTTCCTATCTAAAGGATCCTTAAAGGAAGTACCATCTGCCGTAGGAATAGTAGTACGCTTAGCAAGAGTAGAGACAGCCCCATCAACCTTAGGGATTTTGTCCCAAAACTCTAATCTGTCAGATGGCACAGGATATAATTGCTTAAAACGTTTAGAAGGAGTAAATGAATTACCCAAATTATTCCATTCCCTGGAAATTACTTCAGAAATAGCACCAGGAACAGGAAAAACTTCTGGAATAACTACAGGAGATTTAAAAACCTTATCTAAACGTTTAGATTTAGTATCAAGAGGACCAGAATCCTCAATTTCTAATGCAATTAGGACTTCTTTAAGTAAAGAACGAATAAATTCCATTTTAAATAAATATGAAGATTTATCAGCATCAACCTCTGAGACAGAATCCTCTGAACCAGAAGAACCATTATCAGAATCAGAATGATGATGTTCATTTAAAAATTCATCTGAACAATGAGAAGTTTTAAAAGATTTTTTATGTTTACTAGAAGGAGGAATAACAGACATAGCCTTCTTAATGGATTTAGAAACAAAATCTCTTATGTTATCAGGAACACTCTGAGTATTAGATGTTGACGGAACAGCAACAGGTAATGTAACTTTACTAAAGGAAATATTATCTGCATTAACAAGTTTGTCATGACATTCAATACAAACAACAGCTGGAGGAACAGCTACCAAAAGTTTACAGCAGATACACTTAGCTTTGGTAGCTCCAGCACCAGGCAGCGATTTTCCAGAAGTATCTTCTGACTCAGTTGCAACGTGGGACATCTTGCAATATGTAATAGAAAAAAACAACATATAAAGCAAAATTGATCAAATTCCTTAAATGACAGTTTCAGGAATGGGAAAAAATGCCAGTGAACAAGCTTCTAGCAACCAGAAGCAATAAATAATGAGACTTAAATAATGTGGAGACAAAAGTGACGCCCATATTTTTTTAGCGCCAAATAAGACGCCCACATTATTTGGCGCCTAAATGCTTTTGGCGCCAAAAATGACGCCACATCCGGAACGCCAACACTTTTGGCGCAAAAGAACGTCAAAAATGACGCAACTTCCGGCGACACGTATGACGCCGGAAACAAAAATAATTTTTGCGCCAAAAAAGTCCGCGCCAAGAATTACGCAATAAAATGAAGCATTTTCAGCCCCCGCGAGCCTAACAGCCCACAGGGAAAAGTCAAATTCTAAGGTAAGAAAAAAATTGATTTATTCAAATGCATTATCCCAAATATGAAACTGACTGTCTGAAATAAGGAATGTTGAACATCCTGAGTCAAGGCAAATAAATGTTTGAATACATATATTTAGAACTTTATAAAAAAGTGCCCAACCATAGCTTAGAGTGTCACAGAAAATAAGACTTACTTACCCCAGGACACTCATCTACATGTTGTAGAAAGCCAAACCAGTACTGAAACGAAAATCAACAGAGGTAATGGTATATATATATATATATAAGAGTATATCGTCGATCTGAAAAGGGAGGTAAGAGATGAATCTCTACGACCGATAACAGAGAACCTATGAAATAGACCCAGTAGAAGGAGATCATTGAATTCAAATAGGCAATACTCTCCTCACAACCCTCTGACATTCACTGCACGCTGAGAGGAAAACCGGGCTCCAACCTGTTGCGGAGCGCATATCAACGTAGAATCTAGCACAAACTTACTTCACCACCTCCATAGGAGGCAAAGTTTGTAAAACTGATTTGTGGGTGTGGTGAGGGGTGTATTTGTAGGCATTTTGAGGTTTGGGAAACTTTGCCCCTCCTGGTAGGAATGTATATCCCATACGTCACTAGCTCATGGACTCTTGCTAATTACATGAAAGAAAGATATGAACAGTATCTTATAACGCCTTGCCATGCTAGGGAACAACCACCCAATCAGTTACCTGCCTACAACTTTTGTAGACTTGACAACTGATACTAGACACATACATTTACATCTTAATGAAGTTCCTACTATGTTGGCATCATGGAGTCACATGTCACTTCACTGTCTTAAACTATATTGGGACTCGCACCCAAGCAGAGGAATTGGCTAGGTAGAAATTTTAGAGGAAAGTAATTCCCTTATGAGGGGGAATTAGGTATGGAAACAAGTATAGGTTCTCAAAAAATCCCTACAGAGTAAGCCTATGTATCTCTGGAGGGCAGTGCCTAGATACCAATTACAAATGTAAATAAAGAAAGAGAGAGAAAGAGATATCTATATGGCACACTTCCCATGAGACCTAAAATATCAGGTTTATAAGGTAGCACAAAAGATGATGAAATTAAAATATAACTTTTATTGTTTACATTTAAAAATATATATAATTTATTACATTCACAAAAATAAATTAAAAGGGGGATAGATTGTAGTGATCAAATGTGAGATAACCCCATATAGATGAGTTGTGTTATTACTTTATTTCAAATCATGTGGATAGTGTAGATGATTTCACATTGAGACTTGTTGATTTAGATATATTAGGTTTGTCTAACTATAAGCATAAGTCAATCACTCACTCCGTTCAAAGAAACACTACTTAATAATCAATATTACTAAACTACAAGTATTCCCCAACGACGCGCGTTTCGCCTACTGCTTTGTCAAAGGCACCGGTTGTCCTCCATGCTGTCTGTTTTATATTGAAGCCAGCCAATCCGGGAGGAGGTGTGTCCCGGACACGTGACGTTCGTAGCCAATCAGCGAGGGTTAGTGATGTCATACGTTTGTGCGTATTGTCCGTGAATCTAAGTGGACACAGGGAGAAGGGTATGTATCTCAAATGGCCAATCAAAAGGACCGTAAACAAACCGTCCACTACAGTGAGCAGTTCATTTGACGATCGCTATGTTATGCGATTTTGATTACAGAAGGGAGTCTCTGTAAGAGCATCTGATCTGATTATCACATTGTGCACTAAGGGCTACGTTGGGTTTAGGAGAAAAATAGTCATCTATAAACATTAAATGCTAGCAGCATTGATGGTTTTTATTATTATAAGCTGATCACAAAGAATCAATCAAAAAGGGGGGGGAAGACTGAAAGGAAAAGCTCACCTCCGATTACAGAAACATATATATTTTACGAAATCACAAAAACATAGAAAAAAATTTAGTTAAATAATTGGGTATAGAAAAACATAATTTATGTAAGAATTTACCTGATAAATTCATTTCTTTCATATTAGCAAGAGTCCATGAGCTAGTGACGTATGGGATATACATTCCTACCAGGAGGGGCAAAGTTTCCCAAACCTCAAAATGCCTATAAATACACCCCTCACCACACCCACAAATCAGTTTAACGAATAGCCAAGAAGTGGGGTGATAAGAAAAAAGTGCGAAAGCATAAAAAACAAGGAATTGGAATAATTGTGCTTTATACAAAAAAATCATAAACACCACAAAAAAAGGGTGGGCCTCATGGACTCTTGCTAATATGAAAGAAATGAATTTATCAGGTAAGTTCTTACATAAATTATGTTTTCTTTCATGTAATTAGCAAGAGTCCATGAGCTAGTGACGTATGGGATAATGACTACCCAAGATGTGGATCTTCCACGCAAGAGTCACTAGAGAGGGAGGGATAAAATAAAGACAGCCAATTCCGCTGAAAAATAATCCACACCCAAAATAAAGTTTAAATCTTATAATGAAGAAAACTGAAATTATAAGCAGAAGAATCAAACTGAAACAGCTGCCTGAAGTATTTTTTCTACCAAAAACTGCTTCAGAAGAAGAATACACATCAAAATGGTAGAATTTAGTAAAAGTATGCAAAGAAGACCAAGTTGCCGCTTTGCAAATCTGAACAATCAAAGCTTCATTCCTAAATGCCCAGGAAGTAGAAACTGACCTAGTAGAATGAGCTGTAATCCTTTGAGGCAGAGATTTACCCGACTCGACATAAGCATGATGAATTAAAGATTTCAACCAAGATGCCAAAGAAATGGCAGAGGCCTTCTGACCTTTCCTAGAACAGGAAAAGATAACAAATAGACTAGAAGTCTTTCGGAAATTCTTAGTAGCTTCATAATATTTCAAAGCTCTAACAACATCCAAAGAATGCAATGATCTCTCCTTAGAATTCTTAGGATTAGGACATAATGAAGGAACCACAATTTCTATACTAATGTTGTTAGAATTCACAACCTTAGGTAAAAATTAAAAAGAAGTTCGCAACACCGCCTTATCCTGATGAAAAATCAGAAAAGGAGACTCACAAGAAAAGAGCAGATAATTCAGAAACTCTTCTAGCAGAAGAGATGGCCAAAAGAAACAAAACTTTCCAAGAAAGTAATTTAATGTCCAGTGAAAATCTAGCACAAACTTACTTCACCACCTCCATAGGAGGCAAAGTTTGTAAAACTGATTTGTGGGTGTGGTGAGGGGTGTATTTATAGGCATTTTGAGGTTTGGGAAACTTTGCCCCTCCTGGTTGGAATGTATATCCCATACGTCACTAGCTCATGGACTCTTGCTAATTACATGAAAGAAATAATCCACACCCAAAACAAAGTTTAAATCTTATAATGAAAAAAAATGAAATTATAAGCAGAAGAATCAAACTGAAACAGCTGCCTGAAGTACTTTTCTACCAAAAACTGCTTCAGAAGAAGAAAACACATCAAAATGGTAGAATTTAGTAAAAGTATGCAAAGAAGACCAAGTTGCTGCTTTGCAAATCTGATCAACCGAAGCTTCATTCTAAAATGCCCAGGAAGTAGAGACTGACCTAGTCGAATGAGCTGTAATCCTTTGAGGCGGACTTCTACCCGACTCAACATAAGCATGATGAATCAAAGACTTTAACCAAGATGCCAAGGAAATGGCAGAAGCCTTCTGACCTTTCCTAGAACTAGAAAAGATAACAAATAGACTAGAAGTCTTTCGGAAATCTTTGTAGCTTCAACATAATATTTCAAAGCTCTAACTACATCCAAAGAATGCAACGATCTTTCCTTAGAATTCTTAGGATTAGGACACAATGAAGGAACCACAATTTCTCTACTAATGTTGTTAGAATTCACAACCTTAGGTAAAAATTTAAATGAAGTTCGCAACACCGCCTTATCCTGATGAAAAATCAGAAAAGGAGACTCACAAGAAAGAGCAGATAATTCAGAAACTCTTCTAGCAGAAGAGATGGCCAAAAGAAACAAAACTTTCCAAGAAAGTAATTTAATATCCAGCGAATGCATAGGTTCAAACGGAGGAGCTTGAAGAGCCCCCAGAACCAAATTCAAACTCCAAGGAGGAGAAATTGACTTAATAACAGGTTTTAAATGAACCAAAGCCTGTACAAAACAATGAATATCAGGAAGACTAGCAATCTTTCTGTGAAAAAGAACAGAAAGAGCAGAGATTTGTCCTTTCAAGGAACTTGCAGACAAACCTTTATCCAAACCATCCTGAAGAAACTGTAAAATTCTAGGAATTCTAAAAGAATGCCAAGAAAAATGATGAGAAGAACACCAAGAAATGTAAGTCTTCCAGACTCGATAATATATCTTCCTAGATACAGATTTACGAGCCTGTAACATAGTATTAATTACGGAGTCAGAGAAACCTCTATGACTGAGAATCAAGCGTTCAATCTCCATACCTTCAAATTTAAGGATTTGAGATCCTGATAGAAAAAAGGACCTTGCGATAGAAGGTCTGGTCTTAACGGAAGAGTCCACGGTTGGCAAGTAGCCATCCGGACAAGATCCGCATACCAAAACCTGTGAGGCCATGCTGGAGCCACCAGCAGAACAAACGAACGCTCCTTTAGAATCTTGGAAATCACTCTTGGAAGAAGAACTAGAGGCGGACAGATATAGGCAGGATGATACTTCCAAGGAAGTGACAATGCATCCACTGCTTCCGCCTGAGGATCCCTGGATCTGGACAGATACCTGGGAAGCTTCTTGTTTAGATGAGAAGCCATCAGATCTATTTCTGGAAGTCCCCACATTTGAACAATCTGAAGAAATACCTCTGGGTGAAGAGACCATTCACCCGGATGTAACGTTTGGCGACTGAGATAATCCGCTTCCCAATTGTCTATACCTGGGATATGAACCGCAGAAATTAGACGGGAGTTGGATTCCGCCCATACCAGTATTCGAGATACTTCTTTCATAGCCAGAGGACTGTGAGTCCCTCCTTGATGATTGACATATGCCACGGTTGTGACATTGTCCGTCTGAAAACAAATGAACGACTCTCTCTTTAGAAGAGGCCACAACTGAAGAGCTCTGAAAATTGCACGGAGTTCCAAAATGTTGATTGGTAATCTCGCCTCCTGAGATTCCCAAACCCCTTGTGCTGTCAGAGACCCCCAAACAGCTCCCCAACCTGTCAGACTTGCATCTGTTGAGATCACAGTCCAGGTCGGAAGAACAAAAGAAGCCCCCTGAACTTCTCCTTATAGTTACCATTTTGAATGTTGGTATCCTTACATAACGATTCAATATTTTTAAATCCAGAACTGGCCTGAAGGAATTCTCCTTCTTTGGTACAATGAAGAGATTTGAGTAAAACCCCAGCCCCTGTTCCAGAACTGGAACTGGCATAATTACTCCAGCCAACTCTAGATCTGAAACACATTTCAGAAATGCTTGAGCCTTCACTGGATTTATTGGGACACGGGAAAGAAAAAATCTTCTTGCAGGAGGCCTTATCTTGAAGCCTATTCTGTACCCTTGTGAAACAATGTTCTGGATCCAAAGATTGTGAATCGAATTGATCCAAATTTCTTTGAAAAATCGTAATCTGCCCCCTACCAGCTGGGCTGGAATGAGGGCAGCACCTTCATGTGGACTTGGGAGCTGGCTTTGGCTTTCTAAAAGGCTTGGATTTATTCCAGACTGGAGATGGTTTCCAAACTGATACCGCTCCTGTAGGGGAAGGATCAGGCTTTTGTTCCTTATTGTGACGAAAGGAACGAAAACGAATAGCAGACCTAAATTTACCTTTAGATTTTTTATCCTGTGGTAAAAAAGTTCCTTTCCCCCCAGTAACAGTTGAAATAATAGAATCCAACTGTGAACCAAACAATTTATTACCCTGGAAAGAAAGGGAAAGCAAAGTTGACTTAGAAGACATATCAGCATTCCAAGTTTTAAGCCATAAAGCTCTTCTAGCTAAAATAGCTAAAGACATATACCTGACATCAACCCTAATGATATCAAAGATGGCATCACAAATAAAATTATTAGCATGTTGAAGAAGTTTAACAATGCTATGGGAATTATGATCTGTTACTTGTTGCGCTAAAGCTTCCAACCAGAAAGTTGAAGCTGCAGCAACATCCGCTAAAGATATAGCAGGTCTAAGAAGATTACCTGAACATAAGTAAGCTTTTCTTAGAAAGGATTCAATTTTCCTATCTAAAGGATCCTTAAAGGAAGTACTATCTGCCGTAGGAATAGTAGTACGTTTAGCAAGAGTAGAGATAGCCCCATCAACCTCTAATCTGTCAGATGGCACAGGATATAATTGCTTAAACCGTTTAGAAGGAGTAAATGAATTACCCAAATTATTCCATTCCCTGGAAATTACTTCAGAAATAGCATCAGGGACGGGAAAAACCTCTGGAATAACTACAGGAGGTTTAAAAACCATATTCAAACGTTTAGATCCTCTAGAACGAATAAATTCCATTTTAAATAAATATGAAGATTTATCAGTATCAATCTCTGAAACAGAATCCTCTGAACCAGAGGAATCATTATCAGAATCAGAATGATGATGTTCATTTAAAAATTCATCTGAAAAATGAGAAGTTTTAAAAGACCTTTTACGTTTACTAGAAGGAGGAATAACAGACATAGCCTTCTTAATAGATTTAGAAACAAAATCTCTTATGTTAACAGGAACACCCTGAATATTAGATGTTGATGGAACAGCAACAGGTAATGGAACATTACTAAAGGAAATATTATCTGCATTAACAAGTTTGTCATGACATTCATTACAAACAACAGCCGGAGGAACAGATACCACAAGTTTACAACAAATACACTTAACTTTGGTAGATCCAGCATCAGGCAGCAATTTTCCAGAAGTATCTTCTGATTCAGGGTCAATCTGAGACATCTTGCAATATGTAATAGAAAAAACAACATATAAAGCAAAATTGATCAAATTCCTTAAAAGACAGTTTCAGGAATGGGAAAAAATGCCAATGAACAAGCTTCTAGCAACCAGAAGCAAATAAACAATGAGACTTAAATAATGTGGAGACAATAATAACGCCCATATTTTTTAGCGCCAAAAAAGACGCCCACATTATTTGACGCCTAAATGCTTTAAGCGCCAAAAATGACGCCACATCCGGTGACGCCGACATTTTTGGCGCAAAAACGTCAAAAAAATGAAGCAACTTCCGGCGACAAGTATGACGCCGGAAATAACAAAGAAAAATGTTTTGCGACAAAAAAGTCTGCGCCACGAATGACGCAATAAAATGAAGCATTTTCACCCCCTGTGAGCCTAACAGCCCACAGGAAAAAAAGTCAAATTTTAAGGTAAGAAAAATTGATTATTCAAATGCATTATCCCAAATAATGAAACTGACTGTCTGAAATAAGGAATGTTGAACATCCTGAATCAAGGCAAATAAATGTTTAAACACATATATTTAGAACTTTATATAAAAGTGCCCAACCATAGCTTAGAGTGTCACAAAAATAAGACTTACTTACCCCAGGACACTCATCTACATGTAGTAGAAAGCCAAACCAGCACTGAAACGAGAATCAGTAGAGGTAATGGTATATATAAGAGTATATCGTCGATCTGAAAAGGGAGGTAAGAGATGAATCTCTACAACCGATAACAGAGAACCTATGAAATAGACCCCGTAGAAGGAGATCATTGAATTCAAATAGGCAATACTCTCTTCACATCCCTCTGACATTCACTGCACACTGAGAGGAAAACTGGGCTCCAGCCTGCTGCGAAGCGCATATCAACGAAGAATCTAGCACAAACTTACTTCACCACCTCCATGGGAGGCAAAGTTTGTAAAACTGATTTGTGGGTGTGGTGAGGGGTGTATTTGTAGGCATTTTGAGGTTTGGGAAACTTTGCCCCTCCTGGTAGGAATGTATATCCCATACGTTACTAGCTCATGGACTCTTGCTAATTACATGAAAGAAACATGGATATTTACCGCACAGATCAATTGCTGATAATCTGAGAAAATAAATAAATAAGTAAACCATACAGAAAAAAGGGGGGAAGAGGATTAACTACACTATAAATATAACATGACATGACAAGAATATTCGATTAAATTACCTCCTACATTAAAAGCCCACATTAGGATTTTAGAGATTTAAATCTATTGTCATATTTTGGAGGAAATGTACATCACAAGCCTCAATTGCTAAATCTCCTATATGCTATATTTCCCTTAACCTCTGTAGTATTCTATTACTATTGGATAACTTTGAAGAATCCTCTCAAATAGTGCAGTATTAACAAAACTTGCTCCCATTATTTTTATCGAAAAAATATATATGTATATTTTTCTACACTAGAAATGAACATAACATTAAATAGTGTTTCAAAGATTTTCTGTGTATCAGACAGTCGGTTATTGTAAAAAAGGGCTGAAAGTCAATTGTTCATTCAAGCCTTTTGGGGCCATGGTTTGGAGTCTAAAGATCCATTTAATTTCCTCTTTCAAGAGGGTTGTTTCAGTATTGCCTCCCCTTATGCCTGGTCTTATCTTCTGTAGAATCCAACATGAAAGAACTGGTTTCCCTTCATGTTTCTCAAGGAAATGTCTCGCCACCGTCGTGATTTTATTGCCTCTCTCTAGGTCGCTTTTAGCATTACGGATATTACCTAAATGCTACCCTAGTCTCGTTCTTAATTCTCTGGTTGACATTCCTACATACCTCTTAAAGCATACGCATTCAATACAGTAAATTATATTTTTTGTTCGACAATTATAGAAATCATCCATATGTACACCTTTTGGAAAAATTTCCATCTGTTT
The DNA here is from genome assembly GCF_027579735.1 of Bombina bombina. NCBI lineage: Eukaryota > Metazoa > Chordata > Amphibia > Anura > Bombinatoridae > Bombina > Bombina bombina. Next base: position 1,401,564,538 of record NC_069499.1, on the reverse strand, counting down.
CACTGTGCGTATATATGGGCAGAACTTGCATGTTCCACATGAATAGGTGCCCTTAAGGTTATCTTTCCTTTTTTTCTGGTGTTTCACAAAGTGACTTTTTACAATTCTGTCCCTAATAGTTGGTACTCTTCTCCAAGACACCTGTATCCTGTTCCCAATATTTTTTGTCAGATCTTCATCAGTGTGCAGTATGTGTATGTGTTGATTCAAGATTTCAGTAATTTCTCTATGAGCTTCGTTGAACGTACTTACGAATCTCACTCTTTGATCACTTTTGTCTTTTACTTTGGGTACCAGAAGGTCAGATCTTGTAAGAGCAATGCCCTGTGGTAGGCTTTCTTGAGTATGGAATTAGGATAACCTCTTTCCTTTAGTCTCAACTTAAGATCATTTGCCTGTTCCTTAAATTTTGATATTTCAGAGCAATTACATCGTAAACGCAAGAACTCACCATAAGGAATCGCTCTTTTGGTAGAGTCATGATGTGCACTCTCAAATCTAAGAAGAGAGTTCGTAGCTGTCTCTTTCCTTGTAGATCAGTTTGAACTGTGTTGAACATGTCTCGAGAAATACTTAGGTCACCTTATCATAACTGATTTCATAGGTTAATTTTAGGTTCAAATCATTCGTATTGAGTTCACTTATGAATGCTTTGAAAGTATTGATGTCCCCTCTCCATAATATAAAGACATCATCAATGTACCTCAGCCACAATAAGATGTATTCAGTATACTTCAACATTCTATCTCCAAAAACTGTTTCTCTTTCCCACCATCCTAAGTAAAGGTTAGCGTATGTGGGGGCACACGCTGTGCCTCTAATTTGGAGGTAGAATTTGTCGTTAAAAACGAAAAAGTTGTGACTGAGGACAAATTTGAGCAGGCGTAAAATGAAGTTGTTTTTATCAGTACTCTCTGATCCTTCCATTTTAAGGAAATAATCTATTGCAAAGCACCCCCAATTATGATCAATTGATGTGTAGAGGGATTCTACATCACAAGTAGCGAAAAAAGTGCTTTTGTCCAGGGTTATACCCTCAATTTTACGCAAAACATCCATAGTGTCTCTAACATAGAATGGTAAAGTTAGGACAATATCTCTGAGTCTGTAGTCAATATATCTTGAGGCTTGTTCACCCAGACTCCCTATACCAACAATAGGTCTTCCTGGTGGTGTAAGTTTATTCTTATGAATTTTAGGGAGGAGATATAGTGTTGCTGTTTAAGGTTTGTTAATAGTTAAGTATTTGTACAAGAAATCATTTGTTGGCAACTGGACATCCGGACAAGATCCATATACCAAAACATGTGATGCCATGCTGGTGCTATCAGAAACACATGTGATTGTTCCATTATGATCTTGGAGATCACCCTTGGAAGAAGAACTAGAGGCGGAAAAATATAAGCAAGTTGTTAAGACCAAGGAACTGCTAACGCATCCACCATCTCCGCCTGAGGATCGCTGGACCTGGAAAGGTATCTGGGAAGTTTCCTGTTTAGATAGGAAGCCATCAGATCTATTTCTGGAAGACCCCACATCTGTACAATCTGAAAAAAACACATCTGGATGGAGAGACCACTCCCCCAGATGCAAAGTCTGATGGCTGAGATAATATGCTTCCCAATTGTCTACACCTGGGATATGAATCGCAGAAATTAGACAAGAGTTGGATTCTGCCCAAGAAAGTATCCGTGAAACTTCTTTCATTGCCAAAGGACTTTGAGTCCCTCCCTGATGATTGACATATGCCACAGTTGTGATATTGTCTGTCTTAAAGCGAATGAAAAGTTCTCTCTTCAATAGAGGCCAAGCCTGAAGAGCTCTGAAGATAGCACGGCGTTCTAAAATATTGATTGGTAACCTCACGTCTTGAGGTTTCCAAACCCCTTGTGCTGTCAGCGACCCCCAGACAGCTCCCCAACCTGTAAGACTTGCATCTGTTGAGCTAACAGTCCAGGAAGGATGAACAAAAGAGGCTCCTTGAATATTCTGATGATGGTCCAACCACCATGACAGGGAGAGTTGAATGTTGGGATTTAAGTATATCAATTGTGATATCCAGATATAATCCCTGCACCACTGATTCAGCATGCAAAGCTACAGAGGTCTCGTATAATAACGAGCAAAGGGGATCGCGTCTAATGCAGTCATGAGACCTAAACCCTCCATGCACATAGCCACTGAATGGAATGACCGAGACTGAAGAATTAGACAGGCTGAAACCAATTTCATTTGTCTCTTGTCTGTTAAAGACAGAGTCATGGACACTGAATCTATCTGGAAACCTAAAAAGGTGACCCTTGCTTAAGGAATCAAGAAACTCTTTGGTAAATTGATCCTCCAACCATGTCTTTGAAGAAACAACACTAGTTGATTTCTGTGAGATTCTGCCAAATGTAAAGACTGAGCTAGAACCAAGATATCGTCCAAATAAGGAAATGCTATAATACCCTGCTCTCTGATTACAGATAGAAAGGCACCAAGAACCTTCTAAAAGATTCCTTGGAGCTGTTGCAAGGCCAAATGAAAGAGCGACAAATTGGTAATGCTTGTCTAGAAAAGAAAATCTCAGAAACCGATAATGGTCTGGATGAATCGGAATATGAAGATATGCATCCTGTAAGTCTATTGTGGACATCTAATGACCTTGCTGAACAAAAGGCAAAATAGTCCTTATAGTCACCATCTTGAAAGTTGGGACCCTTACAAAACGATTCAAAAACTTCAGATCCAGAACTGGTCTGAATGAATTTTCTTTCTTTGGGACAAGAAATAGATTTGAATAAAACCCCAGACCCTGTTCCTTAAGCGGAACTGGTATAATTACCCCTGAAAGCTCCAGATCTGAAACACACTTCAGAAAAGCCTGAGCTTTCACAGGATTTCTTGGAACATGAGAGAGAAAGAATCTTCTCACAGGAGGTCTTACTCTGAAACCTATTCGATACCCTTGAGAGACAAAGCTCTGAATCCACTGATTTTGAACAGAATCTGACCAAATATCTTGAAATAATTTCAATCTGCCCCCCACCAGCTGAACTGGATTGAAGGGCCGCACCTTCCTGCAGACTTGGGGTCTGGCTTTGGTTTCTTAAAAGGCTTGGATTTATTCCAACTTGAAAAAAGCTTCCAATTGGAACCAGAGTCTTTAGGGGAAGGAGTGGTTTTCTGCTCTCTATAATGACGAAAGGAACGAAAATGATTAGAAGCTTTAGATTTCCCCTTAGATTTTCTATCTTGAGGCAAAATAACTCCCTTCCCCCTAGTGATAATGGAAATAATAGAATCCAACTGGGAACCAAATAAATTATTACCCTGGAAAGATAGAGATAGTAATATAGATACCATGTCAGCATTCCATGATTTGAGCCATAAAGCTCTTCTAGCTAAAATAGCTAAAGATATAGATTTAACATCAATTTTGATTATATCAAAAATAGCATCACAGATGAAATGATTAGCATGTTGAAGCAAACAAACAATGCTAGACAAATCAGGATCTGTTTCCTGTTGTGCTAAGCTATCCAACCAAAAAGTTGATGCAGCCGCAACAGCAGCCATAGAAATGGCAGGTCTGAGAATATAGCCAGAATATAAATAAGCTTTCCTTAGATAAGATTCAATTTTCCTATCTAAAGGATCCTTAAAAGAATTACTATCTTCCATAGGAATAGTAGTATGTTTAGCAAGAGTAGAAATAGCCCCATCAACGTTAGGGACTTTTCCCCCAAACTCTAATTTAGCCACTGTCAAAGGGTACAATCTTTTAAAAATAGAAGAAGGAATAAAAGAAGCACCAGGTGTATTCCATTCCTTAGCAATCACATCAGAAATAGCATCAGGAACAGGGAAAACCTCAGGAGTAATCACAGGAGGTTTATAAACAGAATGTAAGCTTTTACTGGTTTTGTTATCAAGAGGACCAGACTCCTCAATATCCAAAGTAACCAATACTTCTTTCAACAAAGAAAGAATATACTCAATCTTAAAAAGATAAGTAGATTTATCAATGTCAATGTTTGAGGTAGGATCGTCTGAACTAGAGAGATCCTTCAAAAAGAGAATATACCCCTTCCTAAAACATGATTCCATACTGAAACTGATAGTCTGCAAAGGGAAATATACATAGACCTGACTCATGACAAATATAAGTAACATACATATATTTAAAACTTTATATTAATACATAAAGTGCCAAACCATAGCTGAGAGTGTCTTAAATAATGATACATACTTACCGAAAGACACCCATCCACATATAGCAGATAGCCAAACCAGTACTGAAAACTAACAACAGAGGTAATGGTATATAAGAGTATATTGTCGATCTAAAAAGGGAGGTAGGAGATGAATCCCTATGACCGATAACAGAGAAACTTGAAAAGATTTCCCATGAGAGAAACCATAAAATCAATAGGCAATACAGGTAGCCCTTAGTTTACGCTGGGGTTAGGTTCAAGGAGGAATGGTTGTAAATCGAAACTGTTGTAAATTGAAACCCAGTTTATAATGTAAGTCAATGGGAAGTGAGGGAGTTAGGCTCCAGGCCCCTCTCAAAATTGACATAAGTAACACATAATACATTATTTTTAAAGCTTTGAAATGAAGACTTTAAATGCTAAACAGCATTCTAAACCTAAAAATATAGATTGTATCATCATCAAACTAAGTTGAATGAATAAAAACATTTGCTAAACATTACCTAATAAAATAATCCCACAATAGACTGCATCATCATCACACTAAGTTTAATGAACAAAAACGTTTTTTTACTTGCATTTTTCTGCAATCAGTTCTCTGATTGAGCAAAGGCAGTGTCAGCAGGGAAGGGCTTCCGGCTTCCCAAACTAAGAGTCGCGGGCAGGCTCTATAGCACAGTGCTGCACGGGAGCCTTCCAGCAGTGACGTGTCTCTGAGACTGAAGGATATGCCGCCGGTGCCAGGACCAAGTAAGTTCAGGGACAGAGTCTGTCTGTTCAGCTCGTAACTGAGAGGTCTGTAGACAGCTTGTAGGGATGGTCATGGCTACCAGACTACTGAGGTGGAGTGGAGTGGATGTTCAATCAATGTTGCAACTGTGTTCCGCCTGCCGTGTCCCCTGACCGATTTACAAGACTGAAACTGTCTATACTTAATTGATATCATCACTGGTCTGCCGAGTATGTCATGTTTCATCTAGGCCAACAAGTCTTCATATGAGCACATCACTTGGCCTGTATAGCCTTTGATTGGCTAAATTGTGCTGCCTATAGCATTGTCATTTCTTTGCTGAAGAGCATAATTGCGCAGCACAAGTATTAATGTTTAGTTTTAGTCTGATGCTCAATGGAATATAAGGGGATAATGCCTAATACATTATTTGTTGAGATATATATATATATATATATATATATATATATATCCTAATATGGTTAAATATGTTTACTTAGATTCTCTGAACTGTGAGACTCTTACGGTGTTCTCTTTCTATAATTAGTAATACACATCTTACTTTGCTGTTCTCCTGTGTCTAGTATCCCGCAGACCTGGGTGCACATCATTTAGCTTGTGGCATAGCTCCTATAGTTAGAGCACAGGTCAAATTGTGGGTCAGCTAACCTATCAGGAAAATGCTGTAACTGTGTAAGATATTTTAACTGTGTGTGTGTGACAGTGTTTGTGTGTGTGTGTGTAACTATTTAACTGTGTATGTGTATATATGTATGTATTTGTGTGTGTATGTGTATATATATATATATATATATATATATATGTGTGTATATGTGTGTGTGTATATATATATATATATATATATATATATTATGTATACGTATTTTCACATCCCCATCTAAAATATTATCCCCGCTTTCAGTGGTCTGTCTCCCCCATCTGCCCCTATATAAGCGATATATATATATATATATATATATATATGTGTGTGTGTGTGTATTTATGTGTATATATATATTTAAGATATATATATATATATATATATATATATATAGTGCAAAGCTTTGGCATGAAGGGCACTCTCAGGGTATTTTAAAGAACCACATAAATCATTTTATTCAGAGTCTCAATGAGTCATCAAAGACAGAGTCGACGTTTCGGCTCACATGAGAGCCTTCTTCAAGACGAAATTAATCTTACTTCGGCACGTAGCCGCACTCCCAAACAGGAAACTTAGGCCTAGATTTGGAGTTCGGCGGTAGCCGTCAAAACCAGCGTTAGAGGCTCCTAACGCTGGTTTTGGCCGCCCGCTGGTATTTGGAGTCAGTGATTAAAGGGTCTAACGCTCACTTTTCATCCGCGACTTTTCCATACCGCAGATCCCCCTACGCCATTTGCGTATCCTATCTTTTCAATGGGATCTTTCTAACGCCGGTATTTAGAGTCGTTTCTGAAGTGAGCGTTAGAGCTCTAACGACAAAATTCCAGCCGCCTGAAAATAGCAGGAGTTAAGAGCTTTCTGGCTAACGCCGGTTCATAAAGCTCTTAACTACTGTACCCTAAAGTACACTAACACCCATTAACTACCTATGTACCCCTAAACCGAGCTCCCCCCACATCGCCGCCACTCGATTAAAATTTTTAACCCCTAATCTGCCGACCGCCACCTACGTTATACTTATGTACGCCTAATCTGCTGCCCCTAACCCCGCCGACCCCTGTATTACATTTATTAACCCCTAACCTGCCCCCCACAACGTCGCCGCCAGCTACTTAAAATAATTAACCCCTAATCTTCCGACCGCAAAGCGCCGCCACCTACGTTATCCCTATGTACCCCTAATCTGCTACCCCTAACACCGCCGACCCCTATATTATATTTATTAACCCCTAATCTGCCCCCCTCAACGTCGCCGACACCTGCCTACACTTATTAACCCCTAATCTGCCGAGCGGACCTGAGCGCTACTATAATAAAGTTATTAACCCCTAACCCGCCTCACTAACCCTAATATAAATAGTATTAACCCCTAATCTGCCCTCCCTAACATCGCCGACACCTAACTTCAATTATTAACCCCTAATCTGACGACCGGAGCTCACCGCTATTCTAATAAATGTATTAACCCCTAACGCTAAGTCTAACCCTAACACTAACACCCCCCTAACTTAAATATAATTTACATCTAACGAAATTAATTAACTCTTATTAAATAAATGATTCCTATTTAAAGCTAAATACTTACCTGTAAAATAAATCCTAATATAGCTACAATATAAATTATAATTATATTATAGCTATTTTAGGATTAATATTTATTTTACAGGCAACTTGGTATTTATTTTAACTAGGTACAATAGCTATTAAATAGTTAAGAACTATTTAATAGCTACCTAGTTAAAATAATAACAAATTTACCTGTAAAATAAATCCTAACCTAATATATAATTAAACCTAACACTACCCTATCAATAAAATAATTAAATAAACTACCTACAATTACCTACAATTAACCTAACATTACACTATCAATAAATTAATTAAACACAATTGCTAAAAAAAAATACAATTAAATAAACTAGCTAAAGTACAAAAAATAAAAAAGAACTAAGTTACAAAAAATAAAAAAATATTTACAAACATAAGAAAAATATTACAACAATTTTAAACTAATTACACCTACTCTAAGCCCCCTAATAAAATAACAAAGCCCCCCAAAATAAAAAATTCCCTACCCTATTCTAAATTAAAAAAGTTACAAGCTCTTTTACCTTACCAGCCCTGAACAGGGCCCTTTGCGGGGCATGCCCCAAGAATTTCAGCTCTTTTGCCTGTAAAAGAATAAATACAATACCCCCCCCCAACATTACAACCCACCACCCACATACCCCTAATCTAACCCAAACCCCCCTTAAATAAACCTAACACTAAGCCCCTGAAGATCTTCCTACCTTGTCTTCACCATACCAGGTTCACCGATCCGTCCTGGCTCCAACATCTTCATCCAACCCAAGCGGGGGTTGGCGATCCATCATCCGGTGCTGAAGAGGTCCAGAAGAGGCTCCAAAGTCTTCCTCCTATCCGGCAAGAAGAGGACATCCGGACCGGCAAACATCTTCTCCAAGCGGCATCTTCGATCTTCTTCCATCCGGTGCGGAGCGGGTCCATCTTGAAGCAGGCGACGCGGATCCATCCTCTTCTTCCGTTGTCTCCCGACGAATGACGGTTCCTTTAAGGGACGTCATCCAAGATGGCGTCCCTCGAATTCCGATTGGCTGATAGGATTCTATCAGCCAATCGGAATTAAGGTAGGAATTTTCTGATTGGCTGATGGAATCAGCCAATCAGAATCAAGTTCAATCCGATTGGCTGATCCAATCAGCCAATCAGATTGAGCTCGCATTCTATTGGCTGATCGGAACAGCCAATAGAATGCGAGCTCAATCTGATTGGCTGATTGGATCAGCCAATCGGATTGAACTTGATTCTGATTGGCTGATTCCATCAGCCAATCAGAAAATTCCTACCTTAATTCCGATTGGCTGATAGAATCCTATCAGCCAATCGGAATTCGAGGGACGCCATCTTGGATGACGTCCCTTAAAGGAACCGTCATTCGTCGGGAGACAACGGAAGAAGAGGATGGATCCGCGTCGCCTGCTTCAAGATGGACCCGCTCCGCACCGGATGGAAGAAGATCGAAGATGCCGCTTGGAGAAGATGTTTGCCGGTCCGGATGTCCTCTTCTTGCCGGATAGGAGGAAGACTTTGGAGCCTCTTCTGGACCTCTTCAGCACCGGATGATGGATCGCCAACCCCCGCTTGGGTTGGATGAAGATGTTGGAGCCAGGACGGATCGGTGAACCTGGTATGGTGAAGACAAGGTAGGAAGATCTTCAGGGGCTTAGTGTTAGGTTTATTTAAGGGGGGTTTGGGTTAGATTAGGGGTATGTGGGTGGTGGGTTGTAATGTTGGGGGGGGGGGTATTGTATTTATTCTTTTACAGGCAAAAGAGCTGAAATTCTTGGGGCATGCCCCGCAAAGGGCCCTGTTCAGGGCTGGTAAGGTAAAAGAGCTTGTAACTTTTTTAATTTAGAATAGGGTAGGGAATTTTTTATTTTGGGGGGCTTTGTTATTTTATTAGGGGGCTTAGAGTAGGTGTAATTAGTTTAAAATTGTTGTAATATTTTTCTTATGTTTGTAAATATTTTTTTATTTTTTGTAACTTAGTTCTTTTTTATTTTTTGTACTTTAGCTAGTTTATTTAATTGTATTTTTTTTTAGCAATTGTGTTTAATTAATTTACTGATAGTGTAGTGTTAGGTTAATTGTAGGTAATTGTAGGTAGTTTATTTAATTATTTTATTGATAGGGTAGTGTTAGGTTTAATTATATCTTAGGTTAGGATTTATTTTACAGGTAAATTTGTTATTTTAACTAGGTAGCTATTAAATAGTTCTTAACTATTTAATAGCTATTGTACCTAGTTAAAATAATTACAAAGTTGCCTGTAAAATAAATATTAATCCTAAAATAGCTATAATATAATTATAATTTATATTGTAGCTATATTAGGATTTATTTTACAGGTAAGTATTTAGCTTTAAATAGGAATCATTTATTTAATAAGAGTTAATTAATTTCATTAGATGTAAATTATATTTAAGTTAGGGGGGTGTTAGTGTTAGGGTTAGACTTAGCGTTAGGGGTTAATACATTTATTAGAATAGCGGTGAGCTCCGGTCGTCAGATTAGGGGTTAATAATTGAAGTTAGGTGTCGGCGATGTTAGGGAGGGCAGATTAGGGGTTAATACTATTTATGATAGGGTTAGTGAGGCGGGTTAGGGGTTAATAACTTTATTATAGTAGCGCTCAGGTCCGCTCGGCAGATTAGGGGTTAATAAGTGTAGGCAGGTGTCGGCGACGTTGAGGGGGGCAGATTAGGGGTTAATAAATATAATATAGGGGTCGGCGATGTTAGGGCAGCAGATTAGGGGTACATAGGGATAACGTAGGTTGCGGCGGTTTACGGAGCGGCAGATTAGGGGTTAAAAAAAATATGCAGGTGTCAGCGATAGCGGGGGCGGCAGATTAGGGGTTAATAAGTGTAAGGCTAGGGGTGTTTAGACTCGGGGTACATGTTAGAGTGTTAGGTGCAGACGTAGGAAGTGTTTCCCCATAGGAAACAATGGGGCTGCGTTAGGAGCTGAACGCTGCTTTTTTGCAGGTGTTAGGTTTTTTTTCAGCTCAAACAGTCCCATTGTTTCCTATGGGGGAATCGTGCACGAGCACGTTTTTGAGGCTGGCCGCGTCCGTAAGCACCGCTGGTATCGAGAGTTGCATTTGCGGTAAAAATGCTCTACGCTCCTTTTTTGGAGCCTAACGCAGCATTTGTTTGAACTCTCGATACCAGAGTTAATTTTATGGTGCGGCCAGAAAAAAGCCCGCGGAGCGTTAACAGCCCTTTTACCGCCGAACTCCAAATCTAGGCCTAAGTAATTACCTCCATAAGTTGAGCCACTGAGGGGCCAAGAGAGGCAAGAGGAAAGAATACTCTATTTTCTGACCTCTTTAAAAAATATTTTCAGAGATAGGGAAACTAATATGGTGCCTAACAAACTACCCCTGTAGCTGGAACAAAGGAACTCATTTGCAGATTCACTCCCATCCGCGGGAATAAAGAGAGACAACAAGATCTCTATATGAAAGTTTGCTTGTTAAAAAGATGGCGCCTGAACCATTATGACTTCCAGGAAGGGCACCACAGCAATTCCCTGAAACCTGATCACTGCCTATATAGCCCTGTCTGAGAGCCATGGCAATGTCAAAGGGAAGAGCCACAAACAAAGTGTTTGACCGAAAGGCTAAACTCAGGAAACTCAGGAAAATACGCATCCTCCAGGTCTATGGTCACCATGAACTGACCCTCCTAGACCAAAGGAAGAATGAACCACTGGTTTCCATTTGAAGAACGGTACCCCGAGATAACTAGTTGAGACACTTTAGGTCTACCATAGGATGAAAAATTCCCTCTTTTTCAGTAACCACAAACAGGAATGAATAAAAACCTAGACCCTGTTTCCTAACAGGAACTGTAACTATCACTCTCAGGAATGAATACTATGTAGTAACCCTGAGATACTATGTCCACAGCCTGTCTGGGACATCTCGTATCCATGTTTGAAGACAGAGAGATTCAACTCCCCACTTGGACCGATCCTGGATAGGGGCAAACTTATTTAGGTCTATTCATCGTCTTGTGGTAGAAAAGACCCTTTTCCACCTATAATTATCAGAACTAATCGTGTCAGATCAGGACCAAAAAAGGTCTTACCCTAGTATGGAAGCACCAGAAACTTAGACTCAGGAAAAATCCACTATGCCCCGCGGGCTGGCACAGCAAAACCAGATATCTTGGCTCCTGGCTGAAAAACTTTCATGGTAGCATCAGAAATAAAAGAATTGGCTAGCTTAAGAGCCGTAATTCTGTACTGGATTGCCTCCAAATGAGTCTCTACCAAATTGGAATCAGACAAGGCATTGCACCAATAAGTTGCCGCACTTGACACAGTGGCAATACTAAGCCTCCAGCTTAGTCAATTGATCCTGAAAAGAACAGCTATCCTCTCTAGGAATCGTAGTTATCTTAGCCAGAGTAGAAATACCCTACTACTTTAGGCACTGTGCGCCCCCTGATATTTAATGGAGAAAGCGACAGGAAATCTTTTTAAAAACAGGAGACGGGGAAAAAAGAAACCCTGACTTCTCCCATTCCTGTGAAAAATCTCTTAGCACAGTCTGGAACAGGAAAAAACAAATTATGCTTACCTGATAATTGTCTTCTCTTCTGATGGGAAGAGTCCACAGCTGCATTTATTATTTTTGGGAAATACAGAATCTGGCCACCAGGAGGAGGCAAAGACACCCCAGCCAAAGAATTAAATACCTCCCCCAATTTCCCTTATCCCCCAGTCATTCTGCCAAGGGAACAAGAAACAGAAGGAGAAATATCAGGGTGAAAAAAGGTGCCAGAACAAAAAAATTAAATTACAGCTGCCTCAAAGATAAAAACACGGTCGGGAGCTGTGGACTCTACCCGTCAGAAGAAAAGAAAATTATCAGGTAAGCATAATTTATGTTTTTCTTCTTAAACGGGAAGAGTCCACAGCTGCATTCATTACTTTTGGGAAAACAATACCCAAGCTAGAGGACACTGAATGCAACAACGGATGGGTACAAAAAGGCCCCTTCAAAAGGCACCACAGCCTGAATTTACCAGACACCCTATAAAAATATAGACGACATGGGAGAAAACCCAAAGCCCAGGTAACTGCACATTAGTTACACCACTAGCAAAGCTGAGCTAGAGACCACACGGTCCAACAGTCCGTCGAGCACACACAGCCTCCGAGGAGTCAGCCCCGCAGCTCTCGACTCCCATGAAGGTACTCAGCTGAAAGACAAGGACTGGTACATGCCCCCAAAAGGGAGAACAGATTCCCAGGAGAAATCCAAAGGATCATTTCACACGGCTCAACAAACCTAGAACAACCCACAGTTGTTTTATGACAATAGCACCCAGGGAGACACACTCCCTAGAAACACAAGGACCTAAGAAAAAAAGATCCATATACAGGGAACGCGTCCCAAAAAGGACTTGAGGGACACCCTCATATCTCCGACCCAGTACCATAAGGTACTCCAGAAAACATGAGTTCCCTGTTGCCTCGTATCCAATCGAAGCCTGCAGGCTAGGCAAGCAGAGACAGCAGAAATAGGATAATTATTCCAGCAGTTAGTAAAGAGCTCTCCGAGAGAACACCAAACTGTCTGAACAGGAACTCTCAATGACCAGCTTCCAGGTAGGAAAGGTGACTCAGCCATTGTGAAACCAAACCACCGAAAAGGCGTTTTAAAGCCTGCTAGCACACTTTCTAAGTGCAAATAGCTGTAGCTGGATTCAAACTGCAAACCTTCCAAAGACTCCACAATAGCCCTCCGAATACCGGGCTCCAGGGAGAATCCCCTCCCAGCACCAGACACCAGTAGAAAAGAGGAAAACATCAAAAGTCCTTCCACCGAAGGGGAAGACCGACTATGGAAGGAAATGTTCAACACTGCATAGAATAACCGATCCCCAACCTTAACTTCAGGGTAATGGTCCCAGCCCAAAGGCAAGTCAAATACCGAAGACAAGAGTCCCAGACCTCTGAAAGAAAAGAAGGATTGGTCAACGAGCAACAAAGCCCCTGAGTAGAACTCTGACCGTTACTAAGAACAGCATGCTACCGTGAATCAGGATAGCCATTGTGCTCGGGTATAAGACCCCCTACACTGCTGTCTTCCCCAAAGAGGAACACTTCCCAAGGGAAGAGGGCTCTCAGACCCCTTGCATCTATATATCAGAATCCAACATTTAACAGGAGCCCCAACAGGGTTCAAACCCCCAGCCTCTTGCTGTAGGAATGGTGGAACCAGTTACTACTCCACATCTCCCTTTCCAGGATTCTGAAAACGCAAGAAAGGAAAAACCCTTACAAGGCAAGGACCAACAGGTCGCCACAGAAACTAAGGTAACTCCGAACCAGGAGAAACCATCCCCCACTCTACAAGAGAATGAGACTAAAGCAACGGAAACCACCCTACCGTAGAGGTGAGACTCCTCGGCCACATCGCTAACCAAGTTGACAGACACCTGGAGCCTAGAATAAGGAATATCAAATGCGCCAGAAGACCAGTAGGGACCTGCCAGAGAGACCTAGAACCTAAGCCACAGGCAGATAGGCATCTCCCATGAGAAACAGAGCCCCGCCCCCCTCTGAGAGAGGCACGCGGAACCACAAACATCTAAAGTGAGACCGAACCATCCACACCCTGGATTGTTGCCATCCCAGAGAGTTAGATGTAAAGCACCCTCCACAAAGCACTTAACAGAACATCTAGGAGAAGTGGTCAACTACCTGACCCCAGAAGGGCAATCTTCCAAAAAAAAAAAAAAAACTTTAACAGGGTAAAAGCTCGGAGCCTCAGCTCCCCACAGAAAGCAGGAAACCGCTGCACTCCACTTCTTAGAGTAACGTAACTCTGAGCAAAGGAAGAAGGACATACCAGCGCTTCCAGACCAGGCGGGAAGGAAGGAGACTCCGCCACTGCAAGAAATGTTTAATAGGCTAAAGAGTCAGCATCCAGAAGAACCTCAAGTAAAGACGCAAACGTTCACCACTAAGAACACCAAACCACTCACCACTCAGAACACCAAACCACTCACATCTCCCAACTCCAAAGAATGGTTCTGAGTCCCCAGGGACCTGAAAAAAACATGACGTCTGGAAAAACAGATCCGTATCCAAGGCGAATAGCCAGAAAAAGCCAACCTTAGATCGGCACTCACAACCCTCCATTCAGAGGGGTTGTATTTAAACACTAGGCCTTATATTTCTAATAGGATCCAAGCCCGGAGTCCATAGAAATAGGCCAAGTAACATTCAGAATCTAACAGGATTAAATCAGCACCACGAGGGTGATATGAACCCAGGTAACAGCAGAAGGCGTCCAACCAGTACCTGCCTGGTATACGGACACTCCAGAACTGCCCATGGTCCAAGAAAATTTGACCCAAAGGATCAATAAATTAACTAGAAAACATAATTATCTTATTCAAAAAGTTAGCAACTTCTGTGAAAATGCCCATGCGACCACAAAATCGCAAGTATCAGTTCCAGAGAAGAACGTTCTCAAAAAACGAAAATCTAATAGACATGTAGATAAGAAACAAATTAAACACATCCATCCAGATCAAAAATAAAAGGAAGGCAGCACCCATCAGGTGAACACCCAAGGTGAATGAGAAGAACGCCAATGGGACCAGCCGATCAGAGACCCCATTCACCCAAGCTCAGAACTTGAACCGAAACATAAAGAAAAAAGAAAACAGACGTTAAGGAGATTGGCTTCATCCCCAAACGTCAAATCCAATTTGCCATCCAGCATCTAAGGTCTCGGATCCCTCTGCCCACTAGGACTGGGATCCTTTAACATCGCCAAAACATGTCTTAAAAGAACACGAAGAGCCAATAACGGAAGGCAAAATCATCCCTCGCCGGATCAACGAAAGACCCTGGCCCCAAGGTTGGGGCCCCTGAAGCCTCAGAGGCCAATGCTTCCCCAGAAGGCTGAACTAAATCAGGCGATCCCAGGCCCGACGGGCCCTGGTTAACAGAACACAGACAGTATCTTGGAAATATTTCACTTGGGAGATATTAATGAGTCAAGCACCATAGAAATGGCCATGCGGAACCATCCCATAACCTCTGGAGGAAACAAGCCACCCTACGGAGGAGTAAAGGCCATAGGGACACCTGCTTGCATAGCCGAGAAAGGGCCTGGGTCACACGCCTCACGGGACATGGAAACCTTGGAGGCGGATGGCTCAATGCACTCTAAGCTCGCTGATTCGGGAGAAGAGAGTACTCTTGAATGGCAACATAACTGATGGGCGTTGATTATTCGGGCCATTTCATATTCATCACAAGACGCATTCTCCGTATCGGAGACATCCGTGTCTAACATATCAGAATCCTCCATAATCTTGGGATAACAAAAATGACAACAACTAACTGGTACCCTTTTCACACCCCCAATGGCTAGGGCACTCACCACCCCCTGTGAACCAGACAACTCACGAGCCAGACTCTCTCTGTCGCATACAGTCGGCATACGGAAGTGAGAAACAATGTAACCTCACCCGTCACGAGCTGCACCGTGCCAGTCAACAAAAGCGTGCGCAATCTCAAGAGATTGCATTGTTAAGATAAGGCCGGTATGTTCCGTAAAGCCATGAGCCTAAGTATTGCTACCCATTAGCAGATAGAACCATATAACAAACATGATTAAAGCCCCCTTGTTCAATAACCCCCCTCAGGAGATATTAACCCCCGATTCCTTATTAAGATATAAGGAGTGCCACTGGCGACCTACCTTGTTTCGTTAACATTACATTCACATGTCGAAAAAAAAATGAAACGATCTTACCGGAATCTACGCGGTGGAACAGGAACATGGCCCTTCAAGTGTGACAGATAGTAGACTCGCTTCTGACATAGACTTGAGTGAATAAAGGTAGGCAGCGAAACTCGTCAACACTGATTACCAAGGAGCTATTAATATGAGTCGGGATAGCTTCGCAGGAAAACTCTCCCTGCATCTCCGGACTCTAACTTTCATCCATGCTCTCACTGAGAGGCTGACAGAATTACTTAAAACTCCAGTCCCATTGCGAAGAATACTACCGGCCATAAGAGGCTATCTTGAACTTCTGACACTTCTCTGCCAACCTCCTGTGATGAAAGGCAAAGAATGACTGGGGATGAGGGAACTGGGGGAAGTATTTAGTTGAAATAATCTTTATTGTCAAAAAGGAAGACAAGAGACATATCTAATACATCATGCCCCTATTTCAGATAAACATATTTATATTCATTGTTACAGTCTCAGGACCTCTTATCCTGTTCAATAAAGTTTTAGAATTCCATATATCTGTCTCAAACAACATGAAAATGAGTTGGAGGATGAAACAACTTCTTTCAGCAATTAGTATATCCATCCGGCTTTCCCAATGTATCTCCATCATTACTGAAATCTCTGAAAGTCCATAGAGTCCTAGGAACTGGGGGAAGTATTTAAAGGGACACTGAATGCAAAATATTTATTTTGTCATTTAGATAGAGCATGCAATTTTAAACAACTTTGTAATTTACTCCTATTTTTCAATTTTTATTCGTTCTCTTGCTATCTTTATTTTTTGTTTCAGAACTCTGGATAGCACTTTTTTATTGGTGGATGAATTTATCCACAAATCAGCAAGAACAACCCAGGTTGTTCACCAAAAATGGGCCGGCATCTAAACTTACATTCTTGCATTTCAAATAAAGATACCAAGCGAATGAAGACAATTTGATAATAGGATTAAATTAGAAAGTTGCTTAAAATTGCATGCTCTATCTGAATCACAAAAGAAAAAATTTGGGTTCAGTGTCCCTTTAAGCCTTTGGCTGGGGTGTCTTTGCCTCCTCCTGGTGGCCAGGTTCTGTATTTCCTAAAAGTAATGAATGCATCTGTGGACTCTTACCGTTTAAGAAGAAAAAACTTCCACAGAGAATCCTAGTACTTATTAAAGTTTACTAGATTTTTTAGGGTTGACAATGACATACATATCGAAGTCGCTCCAAAGTAGCCAAAAACCTCCTTTAACCATACACAAAGGTGTTCAAGCTTAAATTTGAAGGATTCTACTTCAGCATCAGATGAAGGAATTAGACTGTCCAAATCTGAGATTTCGCCCTCAGAGGCTACCGACGTATCCTCCTCATCAGACCTATGAGGAAGGGCAATCTGTGTAGCAGTAGGTGGGACAGAAAAGTTACTATCTGAATCTCTAATTTTCCTCTTGCCTTATGCCTTTAGCATAGGAAAAACAGATAATGCAGCAGATACCGCTGAAGATACATGAGCAACAATTTATGCAGGCAAATAAACTCCTCCAGGAGATTGAGAGGAACCGCAGGTCACTGTATGTGATGCCATTGAGGCTGGGACGCTTAAGAAGAAACGGTTAACTGAACAGCATCAACCTGAGAGACATTTGGTTCAGTGGGCAACAATCTAACTCAACATGAGAAAGATTCAGCTAAGCAAGCAGCACTGTAAAAGTAAACAATGTATGCCTCAATATATATATATGACACAACAGAAAACAAAGATCATAAGAAATAGAACGATTGCTATTGCAAAAACAAAGGGAGCCACAACCTGATGACAACCTCAAACACTCAAAGCGTCTCTATGAGGTTCCTTCCCGCCACCACATCTATAATGGTGGAAGACCGTAATACCCATAACATACGTTAGTCTAGCAGGACATATTAACAGCTCGGCTGCTTATACCAATTAACGTGTTGTGTCTCACTATCTAAGCACATTTAACACACAGAGTAGAAGTTAGAATCTCCACAACGTATAGCGTCCCTGCTATAACTTGTGTGAGAATAAACTGTTTCCATAGGAACTGCGTATCAGCAGAACAGTTACAAAAGACATGTCAAACAAAAAAGCTTGCTTAGCTTGACTCCCAATAGCTAAGAGGATTATACCTAAATTCCCAATCAAAGTAAAAACCCCTTGTCTTGAGTCTAGTCACATCTAAGTGCCTGCTCCTTGCCTTTCAGTATCCTAAAAAGGATACGTAAGTCCCATATAATGCTGCAGCTCCACCTTAATAAGTGCACAGTCTCCCTACCTGGAAGGCAAAGGCACTTACCAGCAGTCTGGTCGTCCGGCAGGAGGACAGCTTACACGGCGTGAGAGGATACCACTCCTCACAGAGACCTGTAGAAAAAGAAAGGATAAAGTAAACCTACTCAGGCTTTCTATACCATGGGCAACAAATATGTTAGGAAAACGCAGTGAGGCCCACCTCACAAGTTCCTAACTGCATTAAAGCCACCACTGCCCTACTGAATGGACTAACGTGGAGTACAGCTAGACCAAATCCTGAAAGGAAAGATCAGAGTAAACTTACTCTGGCTTTCAAAATAATAAAATCTTGATTGAAGTGAAATAAATCCAATCTTCTTCAGACACCAAAACTTCACCTCCTCCATGCACCTAAGTCAAAGAGAATGACTGGGGGTTGTGAGAAGGGAAGTGATACTTAACAGTTTAACTGTGGTGCTCTTTGCCACCTCCTGCTGGCAATAACTGATATTCCAACAGTAATTGATGAAGCTGTGGACTCACCATATCTTAGGAAAGAAAAGAAAGAACAGAGTAACCAACTCTGGCTTTCTGTACCATGTGCAGCAATGTGTTAGGAAACAAAGCAAGGACTACCTCACAACTTCCTAACTGCTTAAAATCCACCACTACACTACTGAAGAGATTGATGTGGACTCGGCTAAACCCAAATCCTTGCTTGCAGGGAAAAGCACCCGAAAAAGGAATTCATTTCTTCAGACACCAAACTTCAGAGCGGTTCAAAGCGAAGGACTGGAGATTATGGGTAGGGAAGTGACACTTAACAGCTTTGCTATGGTGCTCTTTGTCTCCTCCTCCTGGGCAGGAGTGATATTCCCACTAGTAATTGAATGACATTGTGGACTCTCCATATCTTAGGAAAGAAAACAACAATATCTTAATAAGCTACCTGATCCAACCTCCTACACACAGGGCAGGACAAAGACCCTCCAGAGAGAGGAAACCCCAACTAATAAGGAAGATAAACTATCCCCTCCAAAGGGAAGGGCGCAGATAAGAACAGCGTACATGTCCACAAGACATGAAGCCATAGTATGATCAAAACACGGACCGAATGGGGGGTGGAGCCAGCTGCAGCTAAGATGGCAGCATAACTCCGGAGCTCCTAACACCGGCTTCACTAATCTGCCCAAAAAAACTCACATAATAGAGCTGAAACCGGAAAAGAGACCCAGAAAAGTCTGTACCGTAGTTCTTCTATGACCGGACAGAAAACCGCCACAATTATTTACAACGCCGGGTGCAGTGAAGACATCAGAACTTGCACTGGGGACAAGGCTGAAGCTATACCCATATAATCAGTTACTCTGCATTGGGGGAGAGCGGAGGCTGCCAATACAATATAAGCAAGAGCAAATTTATTAAGGGTTGGGGAATACACAAAACTTTTCAAGCTTTGGTAATGAACTCTTGAAAGTGATATAGGGCAGTACCCAAGCATTTATTTCAACAACCGGAGATATACCACATAAAGTCTGCATCAGGCATATGTATCAAGTACAGGAAAACTGTGCAACAAATAATTGGGCCTAAACTGATTTGAGACTCCGTTTCAATAGGCAACTGGAAAAGACTGTTGTAAGGGGAGTTTGTAACCCAGACCTTTTTATTAAACGAGAACCCGTTATACATAAAAGGGTATAACCCTACCAGAGACACAAATACCACAAAAGCGGTTGACTGCTAACACAGAATATATTTATCTCTGCAGTAAGAGCAAGATGTACGCAAAAAAAAAAACACACTAAAATCACTAGGCCGCAGAAACCAACAAATACAAAAGAGCCTACTGTGGAAAACTTCTTTACACCGGCTAGCTCAAAAACTGTCATGGACAGCATATCCCTAGATGTAACAGGGCCTATGACAACGGCACATCAAAGTCCTCAAAAAACTTCAGAAACTATATCCCAGATACCAACTGCACTCTTGTCCACTCTAGCCTCCAAGCAAGATATAGCCGATATCGTAAGGACCTGCATATGAGAGGAAATTGCTGAACTTAAGCAAGATGTGCACTCTATTGGGAATAGAGTAGAATCCCTAGAGGAATATACTGATAATATGCAAGAAGATATTAATCATCTGCAGGACACAGCTTCACAGCATACAGGCCTGAATGACATACTATATGATAAGATTTAAGATTTGGAAAACAGGAGCCGCAGGAAAAACCTCAGGATTCGAGGTGTACTAGAATCAGTGCTCCCTAAGTATCTACCAACATACTTGCCTTCCCTGTTTGCACATCTCAGAGGCACTACAGCGTCTACGCTGGGTTAGAGCTCATACAGCATTAGGACCACGTCCACTAGATACAGCACCGCCTAGAGATCTTGTCATGAAATTTAAACAATTTAACAAAAAAGAAGAGATTCTGCATCTTTCACGTAAACATTAGCCGGTGAAATTCAGAGGTGTGGTACTCCAATTTTTTCAGGATCTATCAAAAAGAACATTACAGAGGAGAAGAGAGTAAAATCCACTAACTGCATTGTTACGTCAGAAAAGAATTCTGTATAGGTGGGGGTTTCCCTTTCACCTATATGTCCTTCATGGTAATAGGAAATTATCATGTCGCTCTGAGACTGAAATCAAAGACTTATGCAAGGCTTTGGATATAGATCCTCCCAAGATTCCGGATGTGGAAGAACCTCAAAAGTCACCAAAGAGAAAAGCTAATCAAGAGGAGCCACATGGATGGCAACAAGTAAGCTCTAGGGCTAGAAAGAACTTCTCACCCAGACAGTCTCCTACAAAAGGAGGTAAAAATGCTAGAGACACTTGAGACAAAATTGGACTGTGTTTCTTAAAGTGTAAAAAAGAATTGTCACTGCAAAATAGGGGTAAAGTATAAATAAACTTATGCTCATTTTTACTTATTAGCCTAAAGTTTTGACAATGTTTATGTAACAACTGTTAGGCTTTCACAAACTCATATGTTGGTTGACATGTTTGTTCTGTAAGAATCCAGATAGACTACCTAAGTGTTTAAATTCTAAGGAGCCTATAATGACAAAGATTGGGTAGTATAATGATATATGGATCATAAACCTGTTAGAAGCTGGTTTTTAACCCCCTATGGATAACGAAAAAATGAAAGTATTCAAAAATGTATACCCTTTAGGTATTATAACTCATATGTTGACAAGTTAAGCAGTCGGTATTACCAGGCTCTTGCTGTTTTTGTCTTGTTAGTTAAGACATTTACTTTGTCATGTTATACAACTAGTTTCCTTTTTTTTTTTTTCTGGTTCGCACGACAACAACATTGATGCGAGCTTAGGTCTAAACAAAATTCTGTTTAATATAATTAATGGCACACAAAGATAAAAAAGTGGTATTTATATCCCGAAATGTGAAAGGATTTAATTCCCCTCAAAAAAGAGCAATGGCACTATTAGATTTGTCTAAAAGAAAGGGGGATATTCTGTTTTTGCAGGAGACACACTTCCGAAGACTGAAACAACCGAAATATTTAGGATGCAAATATACACAACATTTCCATAGCTCGGCCACAACGAAAAAAAGTGGAGTTAGTATTCTCATACACAAGGATATACCGTTTAAACATATTCAGACAAATAGAGATCAGGAGGGTAGATTCTTAGGTATATTTGGCCTTCTTTACGGCATTCCTACAACAATGATCAATCAATGTATATGCTCCAAACATTAAACAATTACAATTTTTCAGAAAAATTAATAACCGCATCTTAGATATCACAAAGGGCATACTACTGATTGGGGGTGATTTTAATATACCTTTAGATACTCGTATGGCCACTACTAACCCAGACCCAACCACCCCCAGGAAGTCCATCAGATATTTAGTAAGGTGTTGAAGGGCTGTAATTTACATGATATCTGGAGACTAACATACCCATACAGAAAGGATTTTACATTTTTTTCAAACACACACCATTCATACAGTAGACTGGACTACTTTTTCTCCAATTCAGATGGACTAACATTATTAAAATCCAAGAGAATCTCACACACATCCTGGTCTGATCACTCAGCGGTAGTTGCTCAATTCAAATGGCCCAACACTCCTATACACCCCTATAGATGGAAACTAGACGATACCCTTTTAGTACACACTAATACGATAGAGCGATTTGAAAAGGTGCTCAAAGAGTTCTTCACCTTTAATTCCTTAGAAGAGAGCGACCCATATATAGGGCAAGATTTATCAAGCACCGAATATGAAAATTCTCATATTATTCTCATAAAATGAAAGTTAACATTATATCGACATATTTATTAAAGTTGATGCGCCAGAAAAGTCTCTATTTCTCTGATATGCGAATAAAGTGACTTATGTTCACTCGCAAGTTTCGAATTTTGAGAATCAATTGTCTGGAAATGCCTAATACTTCTATTACATGTATACCCTTTTCATACACGCCCTTTTTTATTCGCAATTATCTTGTATTTATCAAAATTGTCGCATGTCATATTCACTTTTTCTATATTCACCAATTTTGAGGTTGCGAGATAGTGGAAAAGCGCAAGTAGTTGTTTTTGGTTCTTGTTTGCAATGGAAAATTTCCTTTTTCTTGCGGTTATTGCTGTTTCTCGAAACAGAAGTCGCCCACAACAGGTCGCAGAGCAAGATGCGGATCCAGAAACAAGAAGAAGGGTTCCAAGAATTTTTCGTTTAAGAATTGGTTTGGAAGCCCTTTCTGACCACGAAATAAAAAGAAGATTCCGACTGAATAGACAGTCCATAATTAATTTGTATCATCTAATTGAGGCTGATATCGACCCAAAGACAGGAAGGACACATGCTCTTCCAGGAATGATAAAATTATTGGCAGTTATCCATTTTTTGGCTACTGGGTCTTTCCAATCTGTCAGTAGTATAGTTGTGGGCCTCAGTCAACCTTCTTTTTCAAGGCATCTGACACATGTGCTCAAAGCTATTTTGAAGCATTTAAAATTATTTATTCATTTCCCTACTAATGCTGAAGGTTGGCAAAGTTTGAAGACTAATTTTTTTAAAGTTTCCGGTATGCCCAATGTCTTAGGCGCTATTGATTGTACACACATCCAATTGAGACCTCCGCAACACAAAGAGGAGCAGTTTAGAAATCGGAAACATAACCATTCCTTAAATGTACAAATGGTTTGTGATGCAAAGCTCAAAATAATGAGTGTCCGCTCAAATTTTCCTGGGTCATGTCATGACTTTTATATTCTTCAACAGTCGGCACTTTATCGGATGTTTGAGTCTGCAGAGATGCCTGATGGATGGCTATTAGGTCAGTATGTATATTATTCCTTTATTTGATAGTCTATTTCACATTTTATTTTTGACTTTTTCTTATTTTATTGTAAATGTTTTCTAATTTATTTACAATCTTTTTCTTTGTTAGGAGACAGTGGATATCCTTGTCGGCACTGGCTCATGACGCCATTCACAAATCCAAGAACCGACGCTCAGAAAAAATATAATGATGCTCATCGGAGCACTCGGTCAGCCATTGAGCGCACCTATGGTTTATTAAAAACTAGATTTAGGTGTCTAGATAGATCCGGTGGAGTGCTGCAATATGACCCGTGCAAGGTATCAGATATCATTTTGGTGTGCTGCATTTTGCACAACATAGCGCTGCAAGATGGAGATGTGGATGTCACTGTCCTCAGTAATAATGAAAACAATGAAGATCTTGATGCTTCAAGAGATTCCACCGCTGGTGGAGTCGAAGTTCGGAATAGCCTTGTTGCTAGATATTTCTCATGTTAGTATATTTTATTCTAGTTTTAACCAATACCTTTTTTAATTAGTCTGTGCTTTTCCCCTTTTAAAATTTATATATATTTTTTTTCTTTTTAAAGGAATCAAATGCGGTTTAAAGAAAATAGAGAAGAATGAATCCAGTTCAAGCCCTATCGATTTAATTTTTTTGTTAATCGTTCATTAAAAAAAAATCGTTAAATACATATTTTTTTTGGTCATCTTGTTATTTTTTGGACAAAAGCATCATGGTTAAATTAATTGGTTTTCCGCTACAATCTTCAAATAATTAGAATAATATTTGATTGCCTATATGGATCTTAAAAGTTGAATTTTCACAATAATGTCCCTTTAACCCTTCATTTTATCAATCATCAGTTTTTGAAGAAAATAAAATTTGAAAAGAATACCAAAAGAACAAACCTGAATTGTTGATAATTTTTTTTTTTTTTAAATGAAAACCCCTATCTGAATCTTGAAGGTTTATTTCTTTTATGACTGTCCCTTTAATGGGTTAATGTTTTGCAGACAACAATATACTGTTTCAAATACTATATTAAGTGAATGTGCTATTACTATCCAATTTTTAACGTTCGCTTTATATACTATTTAAGGCAGTATATTGTTGCCTGGAAATCATTACCCATTAAAGGGACAGTCATAAAAGCAATAAACTTTCAAGATTCAGATAGTGCTTTTCATAAACCAAAAAAAATATTAAAAACAATTCTTTTAGGTATCATGTGACAGCCATCAGCCAATCACAAATGCATCTACATATATGCTGTGAACTATTGCACATGCTCATTCGGAGCTGGTGACTCAAAAATTGAAAATATAAAAAGACGTTGCACGTGTTGTTTCTTGAACTAAATGACCAACTTTATATTTTACTCATATTATCATTTTTTCTTTGTTCTCTTGCTATCTTTATTTGAAAAAGAAGTCAGCCAAGCTTTTTTTTGTTTTCAGTAGTCATGACAGCACTTTTTTATTGGTGGATGAATGTATCCACCAATCAGCGAGGACAACCCAGTTTGTTGCCCAAAAATGGGCCGGCATTTAAACTTACATTCTTGCATTTCAAATAAAGATACCAAGAGAAAGAATAAAATTTGATAATGTGAGTAAATTATAAAGTTGATTTAAAGTTCATGCTCAATGTTAATCACAAAAGAAATTTTTTGGGTACATTGTCCCTTTAAGTACATCTTAACATCAAATATCTTAAAGTTATGCTGCATCATATTCAATTGTTTAAACATTTTTTTATATGATGTCCCTTTAAAATAATGGTGTAACCAATACTGTTATATTAAAGGTCCATTATATACAAATGTACAAACTTGTTGAATGTGTTATATATGGATTAGCTACCATTGTTAAACAACAAACATTCATGTTTTGTCTGTCCCTTTAAAATCAACAATAATATGTCTAATAATTTTTGGCAAAAAAAAAAGTGCAGGAGAAGAGCATCCTTTTATGATGGAGGAAAAGAGCATTCTTGTCTCTTTAGTGCTTTGTCTTACATAAACATATTTATAAAATAAACATAATAATTGAAAAAAAAAAATCCCTCAGTTAAACATTATTATTAAAAGCCATAAGCAGCATTAATACTAATAACAATGATGCAAAAATATTTATTTAAGTATCCATAATTTTTCAAAAGTACATTAAAATGTCTAAATTATAGACTATAAAAACAACCAAAAAAAACATGAGCCAATAAAAGCGCATGTTTTCCTATTTTTGGATCAGAGTGTAAAATGCCTTTTGCCAGGAAGCCCAAATTCACTCTTGGAGAGCTGATTATTATTACTGCTTTCATGAGGAAATATTTCCCAAAAAGAATTGGGGGCGTATATGGGGTCATTCAAGACCAGCGAAATATAATTTTGTCCGAAATGACCCGTAGAGTCCGCAGAGTCGCTGGGTTTAGACGGACCCAGCGCGACTGTCTTAAGCGCTTTTCGGACCTAAGCCGAAGGGACAAAGAATTAAAACGATCGATTATAAGATTTCTTAGAGAATGTAAGTATAATATAAGGATAAATTATTTTCCGTCCACTAAGAATTAAATATATATTTGAATCAAGGTATATGTTAAATTCTATTATATTTGATTAAATTTGTTATTTTAGTTTACACTATCAAGAAATGTTTTTATTATGCCCCAAGAAAGGATCCCAAAAAAAATGTTTCAACTTTGTAAAAAATATTTATATACATTATTAAAAAATGAAAATGAGTTATACTTATAGAGTGCGCAATAACGCAATAGCGTTTGTGCCACATGACTTTATCTTTTTGCTTGCGCCCCAAAAAGGTATCGTGGAACGCCTGTTATTATGCCCCTTGAAAGTTTCCAAAAACTGAAAGTTATAATTATATAGTGCGCAATAACGATTGCCACATGACTTTTCATTTTTTTCTTGTGCCCCAACAAAGGTATCGTATACTGTTACTATGCCCCAAGAAAGGGTCCAAAAACAATGCACTTTCATCAAATATTGCTAATTTGTGTTCTCGAAAATGAAAGAAAATTATACAGTGCGCAATGATTGGCACATGACTTTTTCTTTTTTGCTTGCGCCCCAAAAAGGTATCGTGGAACGCCTGTTATTATGCCCCTTGAAAGTTTCCAAAAAAACTGTTGCAACTTTAAAAGAAAATTTATAAACATTATGGTTCTTGCTACTGAAAGTTATAATTATATAGTGCGCAATAACGATTGCCACATGACTTTTCATTTTTTTCTTGTGCCCCAACAAAGGTATCGTATACTGTTACTATGCCCCAAGAAAGGGTCCAAAAACAATGCACTTTCATCAAATATTGCTAATTTGTGTTCTCGAAAATGAAAGAAAATTATACAGTGCGCAATGATTGGCACATGACTTTTTCTTTTTTGCTTGCGCCCCAAAAAGGTATCGTGGAACGCCTGTTATTATGCCCCTTGAAAGTTTCCAAAAAAACTGTTGCAACTTTAAAAGAAAATTTATAAACATTATGGTTCTTGCTACTGAAAGTTATAATTATATAGTGCGCAATAACGATTGCCACATGACTTTTCATTTTTTTCTTGTGCCCCAACAAAGGTATCGTATACTGTTACTATGCCCCAAGAAAGGGTCCAAAAACAATGCACTTTCATCAAATATTGCTAATTTGTGTTCTCGAAAATGAAAGAAAATTATACAGTGCGCAATGATTGGCACATGACTTTTTCTTTTTTGCTTGCGCCCCAAAAAGGTATCATGGAATGCCTGTTATTATGCGCCTGGATACATTCTTGGGGCACAAGTAAAAAGAATGTCATCTAGCAATAACGCTATTGTGCACTATATAATTGTTTTTAACAAAAGGAAATCTTAATTTTATATATATATATTTTTGTTTATTGGATCAGACAGGAGAGAAAAAACAAACAAAAGATGCCCTAAATATCTGAGGACTATGGAGGTTGTTAGTGATGAAACTTCCGGATCACCACCGATGCCCACAGTCACACTTGAAAATAGACAGAT
This sequence comes from Bombina bombina, assembly GCF_027579735.1. NCBI lineage: Eukaryota > Metazoa > Chordata > Amphibia > Anura > Bombinatoridae > Bombina > Bombina bombina. The sequence goes on along the minus strand of NC_069499.1, from coordinate 1,401,537,020 downwards.
TACTGTAATTGAAAAACCTTTCGAAGAAAATACAGAAGGTATGGTAAATTTTGTTACACTTTTTTAGACACTCAGTAATTGATTACTCATATATAACCAAAAGTGTTTCACTTACATTTTATTTGTATAATACCCGTGAAATAATGTCCACAGATTTATTAAAATTACAACAAAGATAAATAGGTAATAAAGTTAATGTACAATGCTCTCTCTCTATCTCCCTCTCTTTTGATGTCTCTCTCTCCCGTTCTTCTGCTCTCTCTCTCCCCTTTCTCCCCCCTCTCTTTTGCTGTCTCTATCCCCCCTCTCTCTTGATTTCTCTCTCGCCTTTCTCCCCCCTCTCTTTTTCTGTCTCTATCCCCCCTCTCTCTTGATTTCTCTCTCCCCTTTCTCCCCCCACTCTCTTTTGCTGTCTCTCTCCCCCCTCTCTCTTGATTTCTCTCTCCCCTTTCTCCCCCCTCTCTTTTGCTGTCTCTCTCCCCCCTCTCTCTTGATTTCTCTCTCCCCTTTCTCCCCTCTCTCTTTTGCTGTCTCTCTCCCTATCTCTACTCGCTATGTATTTTCAGCTCTCTCACACCCGGAAACGCCAACCTCACACCACCCTCACACCCGATCAGCACTAGCAACGATTACAGGTCTCTACTGCGCATAACAGCTTTTGAAAAACAGAAAATGCCTATATTATATAGATATATTTTTTTTTGGTTATAGAAGCAGCAGTAGAAATTAGAACGGAAGAGCCAGATTTTGTTCTACCTATCCAAAGACCAAAAATAACAGTAGAACATTCTTCGGACTCCGATTCTGTGTGTTTTGAAGGTTGGTTTTGGTATTTGTAATATAATGATTTTGCTTTTCTATAAGCATCTTTATTTGAATATGGTAATCCGTTTCATTAATTTGTTTTATTCCTAGATGATGTTGAAGTCGAAGATTCTACTTCCACAAGAAACATTGGTACACGTAAGTACAAATTATTTACATTTGTTTTTAGCCATAATTATTATTTTGTTTTTATAAATATATATATATATATATTAAAAAATTTATACATACATATATATATATATATATTTATTAACAAATATTTATACATTGTAGGATGTTCGTGGAAATGTTCTTTATACAAAACGCATTTGGATACAGCCTAAAATTTGAAACATCTTTCTAATTTACTGATATTGTCAATATACAAACTTAGATAATTGGAGTAAATTATAAAGTGTATTCCAATTCTCAGTTCTATATGAAGCATGTAATGTTGATTGTCACATTAATATATATTATAAACTTCAGTTTATAAAAATTGGACAAAATGAATGTTAAATCTTACTAACAATTTTTTTAATAATTTTTTTTATCTTTAAAAGAGGTTGTGGAAGAAGATCTTGGACTCATCTCAAGAGAGACCATAATTGCCGAATTTGATCGGTTAGAAGTAATGATGCATAGCATAACAAGAAGCATCCAAAATTTTAGAAGAGCCATAACGGATCAAATGTATTAAAAAAAAAAGAAAAAAAAAAAACCCTGAAAATTTAACTTTCTATATTTCAATTATATTTGCATTTTTGGTTTAGTTTCTATTAAAAATTAATATATTATAATATATGTGTCTGTTATTTTTTAAAAAAGGTAAAGATTAATAATAGAGAAATACATTCAAACGGCATTAATAGTTTTTAATTTAACATATGATATGTTATAAATCATAACCAAAATTTATACATTAACTGTTTAAAAAACAAAAAAAACATTTTAAGAAAACCCACCCAAAAAAAAATCAATGATTCTCAATTCTTGTTTGTAAAATATTCACTAGTAATGCAAGCAACCTATTTGTCTCTTGACGTGCAAGTAAACTCTGCCTGTCAATTTCCAAGCGTTCACTTTGCAGGTCACTCATCTGTTGAAAAAAAGCCCTTTGTTCATTCTGAAAATTTGTGGCTAATTGCAGAATGTTAACCAAATTTACTGATATTGCCTCTTCAGTTGGTGCTTGTGCTTCTTGTTGGATATCTTCGTGTACATCTCCAATTTCTTCTTCTGGTACTTCTACATTTGTACTTGAGGAATGTACAGGAGATGTCTCCTGTATTGGTTGTAAATTCAGAACGTATTCAACATTTTCTGAATCATCTATAATAAAGATAAACAATAATTTCATTTTTACAATGCCACCTATTATAGATTACTATCATCTTTAAATGAAAATATGAAAATTAAATTTAATATTGATGAGATTTTAAAAGGGCAGAATACACATGTATCAGCATCTTTAAAGTATAATATTCCACAACAATTACATTCAAATTTTGTAATTGCTGGATATAAGCAAATTACAATTTCAATACAATTGTCAGCTTTTGTTAATTCTATTGCTATCTGTATGTTATAAGCTGGAATGCAATTCTTAAAGCATCCATCATATTTTAGTTTCAGCACCATGGTCAGTGGTTCCAATAAACAAGCACTAACCATGGTGCTGATCCTAAAATGGGATGGATGCTAAGATTTACATTCCATCTTATAAAATATAGATAGCAATATAATTAATAAAATATGAAAAATGTAGTGAAATTGTAAGTTGCTTATAATTTCATGCTGTATCTGAATCTACAAAAAAAAAGTCTTATAATGTTTTAATATGATTTGCACACAAAAAAAATGTTGCTTTACCTTCAAAAAGGAGCAAAGTTTCCTCTCCTTCAATATTCTGTTCATTATGATTCTCTTCTTTAAAAAATAAATAAAAAAAAATTAAAAAAATTATAAAGGCAAAATACATATAGCACACTCTTGAGGGACAATATAGGCACAAATACCTACCAACTTCTTGCAGGACGCTGCTGCAAGCGGCAATCTCTGTTAATGCATGAGCATCTGATTGTGTAGGTGGGGATCCTAAAAAAAAAAAGGGTGCACAAAATTGGAAATATATTACTGCATTATTTAAGTTACTTCCATTACAAACAAAAAGTGAAAAACAGATTGAACATCAAATGTGCTTTTCAACAAAAGTTTCAAAGAAAACAAAATTAAATATTAATATAAGGAAAAAAATTGTATTTGAAATCAATCACCAGTAATGAGTGAGGAGAATGAAAACATTTATCAATTTCAATTAGGATTTAAATACTTCATTAGCAATATAAATATAATAATAATAATAGTTTACCTGCATAATCGTCTGTGTCTCCTTGCACTTCAATTCCCTCCACAACCTCAGGCCCCATCAAATTAAGAACTTTCTTCTCATACTCCATTAGATCAGCAGTATATCCTGGACCACCTCCTGTACCTCTTGCTGAACGTTTTTCTTTGCATAATTTCATTTTAATTATTCTTTTTATATCCGAAAAACGTTTTTTACAATTATTGACATTTTTGGGGTTTATACCCTGTGCAGATACCTCCTGGCTTATATCTTGCCATATCTGCCTTTTACGTGCCATAGGTGTCTGCCTGCTTCTACAGCCTAGCAGGACATCATAGTGATTTAAAATTTTGTCTACAAGAACATTGTTTTGAGATAGGCTAAAATGTATATTTCGACCACCTTTTGTTTTGCTGGCAGTTGATGCGTTTTCCTGTAGGCCAGCAGCAGACATAATAAATAAATAAATAATTTAATATATAAAAAAATATATCAATAATTTTTTGGATTAAAAATTATAAATATACAAATAAAAAAAAAAATTGGAGTAGAAAAATATTGATATATTAATAAATACGATATATATATATAAATCTCTGTAAATATATTGCACCAAAAAAATAAATAAAAATATATATTATGAAAAAGAACAATGAAAAGAATATAGTTTTAGCGACCAAATGAGGGCAACTTTACAGTGTGCAGAAGCGCCAAAAAAGGGGCAGAATAAAAAGAACTTTAATCATAAATAAGAAATAACAAGAATAAACAATCACGTGTTTAATTTCTTTTATTTTAATAGGACAATAACAATAATAACAATGAAACTATTCCCGGAAGTAAAAGTCATGATAATTACTTCCGAGTGATAAATAAAGTGAAAATCATCGGATTCTCCAAGAAACTATAGTAGTCATTCGCTTGTCATCGCAAAAAACTTTTGCACGAAATTTGTCTCAACAATATTAATAAATATTGGCGAATAATTGGATTTCGGAAATTGCGAATAGCTACGAAAATTTCCGCGACTTTTTTTGCGCATTTTTTCGGAGCTTGATAAATCTTGCCCATAGTGTGGGAAGCCCACAAATGTTATATGCGAGGAGAATTCATTAAGTTTAAATCACAAAGCAGGAAAACAGCTAGACAACATTATCTCGACCTCTCCCAAACCCTACTGACACTAGAAAATGACCATAAGTGAAACCCAGGAGATCTGCAATTGTATCACAAACTTCAGGGGACCAGAAAAGAACTACAGAACCTTTTACTTAAGGAATATAGCCTGCTCACACTGAAAACTAAACAACACTTTCACTTTGAAAGCAACAGAGCGGGGAAGCTTTTATCTAGAGCTCTTAAGCTCAAAAAATGTAAAACTTATATTAACTCAATAAAAACACCTTCAAACATGTCAGTACATTCCACGTCAGGTATCCGGCCGCAGTTTGAAAAATATTATAATGATCTGTACAACATCCATAACACTGAGCACCACTCAGATCCACCCATAGATTTAGCCTCTTACTTAGATGTTACTAATGTGCCGCGATTAACTCAGGAGCAAAAAAACCTATTAGATTCCCCTATCTCTACAGTAGATATTCAAACAGCCATTGCCCAGTTAACCATTGGAAAAAGCCCAGGACCAGATGGATTTACGGTAAAGTACTATAAAAATTTGCACAAATTATAGCACCGTACCCAACGACACTGTTTAACAACACACCAAACACCCTTCCCCACTATAATTTTAGAAGCCCATATTTCTGTCATCCCGAAACTGGGCAAAACCCCAGATACACCTTCAAATTTCAGACTTATGTTAAACGTTGACATCATCATGCATCAAAATAGAATTCTGCCACAATTAATACACTTAAATCAAGTAGGATTTGTCCCGCACTGTAAAACGAGGGACAATACCCTCAAAGTAGTACATTTATTAGAGTTTGCGCAAACACACAAAATCCCAACACTCCTATTAGCAATAGACACCGAGAAGGCTTTTGATAAACTTAATTGGACTTTCCTGAAAGCTGTTCTCTCTAGGTTTGGATTTGGACAAAAAACGATAGAATTATGGCTCGGTACTCCACGCCGATTGCTAGAATTAGTCTTATAGATTCATTGTCAAATAAGGTAGACATAGATAATGGAACATGTCAGGGATGCCCGTTGTCCCCAATTTAGTTTGACTTAACTATAGAAATACTAGCTGTGAGAGTAAGGCAAAATGAGGCTATACAAGGATTAAAGGTAGGCCAACACCAATACAAGATGTCACTTTACGCAGACGATGTGCTACTAACCTTAACTTCACCACTTCAATCCCTAGAAGCCCTATGGGGGGAGTGTGAGCTATTCAGTTGTACTACAAAAATAAACAGTACAAAGTCTGAAATATTGGGTATAGCAATGAGGAAAACAGAACTACAACAAATTAGCATTAAATATCATTTCTCCGTTCAACAAGCATCAATAAAATACCTAGGAATCAATATAGCAAAAAACACGCAGGAAATATTCTCACACAACTATCAATAATATCAGGACCTACATACGGAACTGCAAGGCTGGAGTCAAAAATGCCTCTTATGGCTAGAACGTATACATGCCTTTAAAATGACCCTATTGCCAAAAATACTTTATCTATTTCAGACGCTACCGATCCCTGTACCAGAATCATTTATAACTTCCCTACAGAAATTAACCTATAAATTCATCTGGAATAATAAACAACATAGGATCTCAAAAGATGTAATGTATAGAAATAGAACTATTGGGAGTTCCAAATCTGTCCTATTATAGGGTGGCAACACACCTAACCCGTATAATAGATTGGAGTAAACATAAAGAGCATAAGGAGTGGGTGGGTCTGGAGCATACTCTAGCACAAAGTGACGGTTTGAGTAGTACATGCTGGATGCATAAAACTAAAAGGCAGATTCATCCACAAACACCGAGTATCACTATAGAAACTTTAAATACCTGGGACAAAACCATCAAGGCTAATAGGGATCTATCTAGCATCCCCTCACCACTAACATTTGACTATTGTCACCGACCCAGACTTCCCTGTGCTGTTAATGACGTCTTCCATAGAATCACATTTTATTCATGCACTTGTCCCAGCGTATACAATTCTTAACAATGGAAAGATCATCACAGAAGATGAAATTAAAGAAAAACTTCCACTCTTAATACAAAATTGGTACACATACTTTCAACTAGCTCACTTCATACACAATAGTCAAGACAGACAGAAATTAATTAGATCACTGTCACCGTTCGAGGCTCTGTGTTTTTCCCCAGGACCTTCTGAAAGAGGTTTATCTTTATCCAACAGAATATTGCTATATCTACATTCAAAACCACTGCCAAAATTCACTAAAAAATGGGAAAAAGAATTAAATGTGAAAATCCCACCTAAGGAGTGGCAGGTTATATTTAAAAAGATGGGAAGAGCCTCTTCCTCCATGAGTATTACCAAAACCTATATGAAAATGTTAACCAGACAGTACCATAATCCGAGTAGACTGCACATAATTTACCCAAACACTAGTACATTTTGCTGGAGGGGCTGCTCACAAGGCGGCACACTGATTCATATATGGTGGACTTGCCCCTGCATCAGTGAGTACTGGAAAGAAACAAATATTGAGATGGAACAGGTGATAGGCCAAAATCTTTACTTAGACCCTTTAATCTTTTTATTCAACAAACCTCCAGAATTAAAAACATAATTTATGTAAGAACTTACCTGATAAATTCATTTCTTTCATATTAGCAAGAGTCCATGAGCTAGTGACGTATGGGATATACATTCCTACCAGGAGGGGCAAAGTTTCCCAAACCTTAAAATGCCTATAAATACACCCCTCACCACACCCACAAATCAGTTTAACGAATAGCCAAGAAGTGGGGTGATAAGAAAAAAGTGCGAAAGCATAAAAAATAAGGAATTGGAATAATTGTGCTTTATACAAAAAAATCATAACCACCACAAAAAAGGGTGGGCCTCATGGACTCTTGCTAATATGAAAGAAATGAATTTATCAGGTAAGTTCTTACATAAATTATGTTTTCTTTCATGTAATTAGCAAGAGTCCATGAGCTAGTGACGTATGGGATAATGACTACCCAAGATGTGGATCTTTCCACGCAAGAGTCACTAGAGAGGGAGGGATAAAATAAAGACAGCCAATTCCTGCTGAAAATAATCCACACCCAAAATAAAGTTTAATGAAAACATAAGCAGAAGATTCAAACTGAAACCACTGCCTGAAGTACTTTTCTACCAAAAACTGCTTCAGAAGAATAAAACACATCAAAAATGGTAGAATTTAGTAAAAGTATGCAAAGAGGACCAAGTTGCTGCTTTGCAAATCTGATCAACCGAAGCTTCATTCCTAAACGCCCAGGAAGTAGAAACTGACCTAGTAGAATGAGCTGTAATCCTTCGAGGCGGAGTTTTACCCGACTCGACATAGGCATGATGAAATAAAGATTTCAACCAAGATGCCAAAGAAATGGCAGAAGCTTTCTGGCCTTTTCTAGAACCGGAAAAGATGACAAATAGACTAGAAGTCTTTCGGAAAGACTTAGTAGTTTCAACATAATAATACAAAGCTCTAACAGCATCCAAAGAATGCAATGATTTCTCCTTAGAATTCATAGGATTAGGACATAATGAAGGAACCACAATTTCTCTACTAATGTTGTTAGAATTCACAACCTTAGGTAAAAAAATTCAAAAGAAGTTTGCAGCACCGCCTTATCCTGATGAAAAATCAGAAAAGGAGACTCACAAGAAAGAGCAGATAATTCAGAGACTCTTCTGGCAGAAGAGATGGCCAAAAGAAACAAAACTTTCCAAGAAAGTAATTTAATGACCAAAGAATACATGGGTTCAAAAGGAGGAGCTTGAAGAGCCCCCAGAACCAAATTCAAACTCCAAGGAGGAGAAATTGACTTAATGACAGGTTTTATACGAACCAAAGCTTGTACAAAACAATGAATATCAGGAAGATTAGCAATCTTTCTGTGAAAAAGAACAGAAAGAGCAGAGATTTGTCCATTCAAGGAACTTGCGGACAAACCTTTATCTAAACCATCCTGAAGAAACTGTAAAATTCTCGGTATTCAAAAAGAATGCCAAGAAAAATGATGAGAAAGACACTAAGAAATATAAGTCTTCCAGACTCTATAATATATCTCTCTAGATACAGATTTACGAGCCTGTCACATAGTATCAATCACAGAGTCAGAGAAACCTCTTTGACCAAGAATCAAGCGTTCAAACTCCATACCTTAAAATTTAAGGATTTGAGATCCTGATGGAAGAAAGGACCTTGCGACAGAAAGTCTGGTCTTAACGGAAGAGTCATCAGCTGGCAAGAGGCCATCCGGACAAGATCCGCATACCAAAACCTGTGAGGCCATGCTGGAGCTACCAGCAGGACAAACGAGCATTCCTTTAGAATCTTGGAGAATACTCTTGGAAGAAGAACTAGAGGCGGAAAGATATAGGCAGGATGATACTTCCAAGGAAGTGATAATGCATCCACTGCCTCCGCCCGAGGATCCCGGGATCTGGACAGATGCCAGGGAAGTTTCTTGTTTAGATGAGAAGCCATCAGATCTATTTCTGGGAGTTCCCACATTTGAACAATCTGAAGAAATACCTCTGGGTGAAGAGACCATTCGCCCGGATGCAACGTTTGGCGACTGAGATAATCCGCTTCCCAATTGTCTATACCTGGGATATGAACCGCAGAGATTAGACAGGAGCTGGATTCCGCCCAAACCAAAATTCGAGATACTTCTTTCATAGCCAGAGGACTGTGAGTCCCTCCTTGATGATTGATGTATGCCACAGTTGTGACATTGTCTATCTGAAAACAAATGAACAACTCTCTCTTCAGAAGAGGCCAAGACTGAAGAGCTCTGAAAATTGCACGGAGTTCCAAAATATTGATCGGTAATCTCACCTCCTGAGATTCCCAAACCCCTTGTGCCGTCAGAGACCCCCACACAGCTCCCCAACCTGTAAGACTTGCATCTGTTGAGATTATAGTCCAGGTCGGAAGAACAAAGAAGCCCCCTGAACTAAACGATGGTGATCTGTCCACCACGTCAGAGAGTGTCGTATAATCGGTTTAAAGATATTAATTGAGATATCTTTGTGTAATCCCTGCACCATTGGTTCAGCATACAGAGCTGAAGAGGTCGCATGTGAAAATGAGCAAAGGAGATCGCATCCGATGCGGCAGTCCTAAGACCTAAAATTTCCATGCATAAGGCTACCAAAGGGAATGATTGTGACTGAAGGTTTTGACAAGCTGATATCAATGTTAAACTTCTCTTGTCTGACAAGGACAGAGTCATAGACACTGAATCTATCTGGAAACCTAAAAAGGTTACCCTTGTCTGAGGAATCAATTAACTTTTTGGTAAATTGATCCTCCAACCATGATCTTGAAGAAACAACACAAGTCGATTCGTATGAGATTCTGCGAAAATGTGAAGACTGAGCAAGTACCAAGATATCGTCCAAATAAGGAAATACCAAAACCCTGTTCTCTGATTACAGACAGAAGGGCACCGAGAACGTTTGAAAAAATTCTTGGAGCTGATGCTAGGCCAAACGGTAGAGCCACAAAACTGGTAATGCTTGTCTAAAAAGAGAATCTCAGGAACTAAAAGTGATCTGGATGAATCGGAATATGCAGATATGCATCCTGTAAATCTATTGTAGACATGTAATGCCCTTGCTAAACAAAAGGCAGGATAGTCCTACAGTTACCATCTTGAATGTTGGTATCCTTACATAACGATTCAATATTGATAGATCCGGAACTGGTCTGAAGGAATTGACCTTCTTTGGTACAATGAAGAGATAGAATAAAACCCCAGCCCCTGTTCCAGAACTGGAACTGGCATAATTACTCCAGCCAACTCTAGATCTGAAACACATTTCAGAAATGCTGAGCCTTTGCTGGGTTTACTGGGACACGGGAAAGAAAAAAATCTCTTTGCAGGAGGCCTTAACTTGAAGCCAATTCTGTACCTTTCTGAAACAATGTTCTGAAACCAGAGATTGTGAACGGAATTGATCCAAATTTCTTTGAAGAAAACGTAATCTGCCCCATACCAGCTGAGCTGGAATGAGGGCCGCACCTTCATGGGTACTTAGGCGCTGGCTTTAGGTTTCTATAAGGCTTGGATATATTCCAAACTGGAAATGGTTTCCAAACTGATACCGCTCCTGAGGATGAAGGATCAGGCTTTTGTTCCTTGTTGTGAGGAAAGGAACGAAAACGATTATTAGACCTAAATTTACCTTAGATTTTTTTATCCTTTGGTAAAAAAGTTCCCTTCCCTCCAGTAACAGTTGAGATAATAGAATCCAACTGAGAACCGAATAATTTATTACCCTGGAAAGAAAGGGAAAGCAAAGTTGACTTAGAAGACATATCAGCATTCCAAGTTTTAAGCCATAAAGCTCTTCTAGCTAAAATAGCTAGAGACATATACCTGACATCAACTCTAATGATATCAAAAGATGGTATCACCAATAAAATTATTAGCATGTTATAGAATAATAATAATGCTTTAAAATTATGATCTGTTACTTGTTGCGCTAAAGCTTCTAACCAAAAAGTTGAAGCTGCAGCAACATCCGCTAAAAATATAGCAGGAGTAGAGACAGCCCCATTAACCTTAGGGATTTTGTCCCAAAAAACTCTAATCTGTCAGATGGCACAGGATATAATTGCTTAAAACGTTTTAGAAGGAGTAAATGAATTACCCAAATTATTCCATTCCCTGGAAATTACTTCAGAAATAGCATCAGGGAGAGAAAACACTTCTGGAATAACTACAGGAGATTTAAAAACCTTATTTAAACGTTTAGATTTAGTATCAAGAGGACCAGAATCCTCTATTTCTAATGCAATTAATACTTCTTTAAGTAAAGAACGAATAAATTCCATCTTGAACAAATACAAAGATTTATCAGCATCAACCTCTGAGACAGAAACCTCTGAACCAGAAGAACCATTATCAGTATCAGAATGATGATGTTCATTTAAAAATTCATCTGAAAAAAGAGAAGTTTTAAAAGACTTTTATGTATACTAGAAGGAGAAATAACAGGCATAGCCTTCTTAATGGATTTAAAAATAAAATCTCTTATGTTATCAGGAACACTCTGAAAATTAGATGTTGACGGAACAGCAACAGGTAATGTAACAGTACTAAAGGAAATTTTATCTGCATTAATAAGTTTGTCATGACATGCAATACAAACAACAGCTGGAGAAACAGATACCAAAAGTTTATAGCAGATACACTTAGCTTGGTAGCTCCAGAACCGGGCAGCGATTTTCCTGAAGTATCTTCTGACTCAGTTGCAACGTGGAACATCTTGCAATATGTAATAGAAAAAAAACAACATATAAAGCAAAATTGATCAAATTCCTTAAATGACAGTTTCAGGAATGGGAAAAAAATGCCAGTGAACAAGCTTCTAGCAACCAGAAGCAATAAATAATGAGACTTAAATAATGTGGAGACAAAAATGACGCCCATATTTTTTAGCGCCAAATAAGACGCCCACATTATTTGGCGCCTAAATGCGTTTGGCGCCAAAAATGACGCCACATCCGGAACACCGACACTTTTGACGCAAAAAAACGTCAAAAAATGACGCAACTTCCGGCAACACGTATGACGCCGGAAACAGAAAAAAAAAATTTGCGCCAAAAAAGTCTGCGCCAAGAATGACGCAATAAAATGAAGCATTTTCAGCCCCCGCGAGCCTAACAGCCCACAGGGAAAAAGTCAAATTTTTTTAAGGTAAGAAAAAATGATTGATTCAAATGCATTATCCCAAATATGAAACTGACTGTCTGAAAATAAGGAATGTTGAACATCCTGAGTCAAGGCAAATAAATGTTTGAATACATATATTTAGAACTTTATATAAAAGTGCCCAACCATAGCTTAGAGTGTCACAGAAATAAGCTTACTTACTTACCCCAGGACACTCATCTACATGTTGTAGAAAGCCAAACCAGTACTGAAACGAAAATCAGCAGAGGTAATGGTATATATATATAAGAGTATATCGTCGATCTGAAAAGGGAGGTAAGAGATGAATCTCTACGACCGATAACAGAGAACCTATGAAATAGACCCCGTAGAAGGAGATCATTGAATTCAAATAGGCAATACTCTCCTCACATCCCTCTGACATTCACTGCACGCTGAGAGGAAAACCGGGCTCCAACCTGCTGCGGAGCGCATATCAACGTAGAATCTAGCACAAACTTACTTCACCACCTCCATAGGAGGCAAAGTTTGTAAAACTGATTTGTGGGTGTGGTGAGGGGTGTATTTATAGGCATTTTAAGGTTTGGGAAACTTTGCCCCTCCTGGTAGGAATGTATATCCCATACGTCACTAGCTCATGGACTCTTGCTAATTACATGAAAGAAATTTAAAGTTTATCTTTTGTTCTATATCATGATAAGTGGTGTCAAACAATTCCGAGGCTATGGAAATCTCAGCAAATCCCCACAATTAATGAATGGAGACAAAATGTATCTAGGCTCTTAATGCTAGAGAGATATCACTACCAGCAGACAAATCGTTTAGACTTTTACCACTCTATAAAGTTCTATTGGGAAGAATATGAAGCCACGATAACTAGACAGAGATAAAGTCAGAAAAATACTTTGGGAGGAGTTTATAACATCTGAATAACTGAAAAGTATATATGAAAGTAATAAGATACGATATCTGACTATAAAAGCTGGCTATGTACACTTCCCTTCAGTGCTAAAAGATTATTTGCTTTTAAAATTGAAATGTTTTCAATGTGACCTAAGCTATAGTTGAATATGTAATAGAAAATCACTTTTTAATAACGCGTAATTCTGAGAAAATGTAAAATGTCAGAATACACTATTTGAGCAAGTGCGAACAGTTTGTATTGAATATTCATATGTAATTGTAGAATTTTACTCACAATGCATCATTTATTTTGAATAAAAATTTCAAAACTGAAAAAAAAAACACACGGACCAAATGAAAACTCATCCAGAAACCACTGTTAACCCGACAGAGAAAAAAAAACTCCCCATAGAGGAGCACACTCCGTCCAAAGGACAAGTCAGGCCTTAAAGTTTATAACCATTACCCAAAGGTGGATAAGAACTCTGGCCTACCTGCTTGCAAGCCCAATGATCTAGCCCCTATGTCGCAACATAGGGTCCCTGAAAAAAACTGGGTCGTCCCGAACCAGTCCACCGGATCATAAGTCTCCAGACATCCAAGAAGGATCCAAGACAAGAATTCCGGACCCGGGACCCAGAATCGTCCTAGAACGAACGACACCCTCAGGAAACACAAGATACCCTGTCTGAAGCAATCAGACCTAACAGGGGATGAGAACCGGGAAACTCGGAGAATGGGTACAGGACAAGTATGCAAAGCATCCCGAACCCAGGCAGAAAAACATCCCCTATGCAAGAAGCTTGGAGAAAAGTAAATTTATGCTTACCTGATAAATTAATTTCTTTTACGCTATGACGAGTCCACGGATTTCATCCTTACTTGTGGGAAATTAACCTCCTGCTAACAGGAAGTGGCAAAGAGAACCACAGCAGAGCTGAATATATAGAGCCCCTCCCTTCCCCTCCACCCTCAGTCATTCGGCCGAAGGTATAGGAAGAGAAAAGGAAAGGCTAAAAGGTGCAGAGGTGACTGAAGTTTACAAAAAATATAAAGAAAAACTGTCTTAAAAAGAATAGGGTGGGCCGTGGACTCGTCATATCGTAAAAGAAATTAATTTATCAGGTAAGCATAAATTTACTTTTCTTTAACAAAGATATGACGAGTCCACTGATTTCATCCTTGCTTGTGGGAAACCAATACCAAAGCAATAGGACACGGATGAAAGGGAGGGACAAGACAGGAACCTAAACGTAAGGCACCACACTGCTTGAAGAACCTTTCTCCCAAAAATAGCCTCAGAAGAAGCTAAAGTATCAAATTTGTAAAATTTGGAAAAAGTGTGAAGGGACGACTAAGTCGCAGCCTTACAAATCTGTTCAACAGATGCATCGTTTTTAAAAGCCCATGTGGAAGCCACAGCCCTAGTAGAATGAGCTGTAATTCTTTCATGAGGATGCTGTCCAGCAGTCTCATATGCCAGGCGGATGATACTTCTCAGCCAAAAAGAAAGAGGTAGCCGTAGCTTTCTGACCCCTACGCATTCCAGAATAAACAATGAATAATGAAGATGATTGACGGAAATCCTTCGTTGCCTGTAAGTAAAACTTTAAGGCACGGACCACATCCAAATTATGCAACAGACGCTCCTTCTTAGAGGAAGCATTAGGACACAAGGAAGGAACAACAATTTCCTGATTAATATTTTAATTTGAAACAACCTTAGGAAGGAATCCAGGTTTGGTACGTAACACCACCTTATCAGAATGAAAAATGAGATAAGGGGAATCACACTGTAGCGCTGAAAGCTCAGAAACTCTTCGACCAGAAGAAATAGCAACTAAAAACAGAACTTTCCAAGATAACAATTTGATATCCATGGAATGCATGGGTTCAAACGGAACCCCTTGAACAACTCAAAAAACTAAATTCAAACTCCAGGGAGGAGTAATGGGTCTAAATACAGGCTTAATTCTAGATAGAGCCTGACAAAAAGACTGAACATCTGGCACATTTGCCAAACGTTTGTGAAACAGAATTGACAAAGCTGAAATTTGTCCCTTTAAGGAACTCGCTGATAACCCTTTCTCCAATCCTTCTTGGAGAAAAGACAGAATCCTAGGAATCCTAACTTTACTCCATGAGTAACCATTGGATTCACACCAATAAAGATATTTACGCCATAGCTTACGATAGCTGCAGAGAAATTAGATTTGGATGTTGGAAAGGACCATGAATGAGAAAGTCCTGTCTCAATGGAAGTTTCCACGGTGGCAGAGAGGACATGTCCACTAGATCTGCATACCAAGTCCTGCATGGCCACGCAGGCGCTATCAGGATCACTGATGCTCTCTCCTGTTTAATTCGAGCAATCACGCGTGGGAGGAGAGGAAACGGTGGAAACACATAAGCTAGGCTGAACAACCAAGGCACTGCCAACGCATCTATCAGTTCGGCCTGAGGATCCCTTGACCGGGATCCATATCTTGGAAGTTTGGCATTCTGTCGAGATGCCATCAAATCCAATTCCAGTCTGCCCCATCTGAGAATCAATGAGGCAAATACCTCCGGGTGAAGTTCCCACTCCCCCGGATGAAAAGTCTGTCGACTTAGAAAATCCGCTTCCCAGTTCTCTACTCCTGGGATGTAGATCGCTGACAGATGATAACAGTGGGCCTCCGCTCAACGGATTATCTTGGATACTTCTATCATCGCTAAGGAACTCCTTGTTCCCCCCTGATGATTGATATATGCCACAGTCGTGATGTTCTCCGACGGGAATCTGATGAATTTGGCCGAAGCCAACTGAGGCCACGCCTGAAGCGCATTGAATATTGCTCTCAGTTCCAGAATATTGATTGGAAGTAGAGACTCCACTTGAGTCCAAACACCCTGAGCCTTCAGGGAGTTCGAAACTGCACCCCAGCCCAGAAGGCTGGCATCCGTTGTCACTATTACCCACAAGGGTCTGCGGAAACAAGTCCCCTTGGGACAGATGATCCGGCGACAACCACCAAAGAAGAAAGTTTCTTGTTTCTGAGGAGATAAATCCGCATAATCCCCATTCCACTGTCCGAGCATGCACAGTTGCAGTGGTCTGACATGAAAGCGGGCAAACGGAACAATGTCCATTGCCGCTACAATTAATCCAATTACCTCCATACACTGAGCCACTGATGGCCGAGGAATGGACTGAAGTGCTCGGCAAGTATTAAGAATCTTTGATTTTCTGACCTCCGTCAAAAATATTTTCATGGCTACCGAGTCTATCAGAGTTCTCAAGAAAGGAACCCTTGTCTGTGGGACAAGTGAACTCTTCTCTATGTTCACCTTCCAGCCGTGAGTTCTCAGAAAAGACAACACTGTGTCCATGTGAGATTTTGTCGGATGATATGTTGACGCCTGGATCAGAATATCATCCAGATAAGGCGCCACCGCTATGCCTCATGGTCTGAGAACCGCCAAAAGAGACCCTAGAACCTTTGTGAAGATTCTGGGTGCTGTGGCTAACCCAAAGGGAAGAGCCACGAACTGATAATGTGTGTCCAAGAAGGCAAACTTTAGAAACTGATGATGATCCTTGTGGATAGGAATATGAAGGTAAGCATCCTTCAAGTCCACGGTAGTCATATATTGACCCTCCTGGATCATTGGTAAAATTGTTCGTATTGTCTCCATCTTGAATGATGGAACTCTTAGAAATTTGTTTAGACACTTGAGGTCTAAGATGGGTCTGAACGTTCCCTTTTTTTTGGGAACCACAAATAGGTTTGAGTAAAACCCCTGTCCCTGTTCCAAATTTAGAACTGGACAAATTACTCCCATAGTAAAAAGGTATTTTACACAGCGTAAGAACACCTCTCTTTTTATCTGGTTTGCAGATAACTTTGAAAGATGGAATCTCCCTCTTGGGAGAAAGTCCTTGAATTCCAATTGATAACCGTGGGTCACTATTTCTAGTGCCCAGGGGTCCTGAACATCTCTTGCCCAAACCTGGGCAAAGAAAGAGTCTGCCCCCTACTAGATCCGGTCCCAGATCAGGGGCCGCCCCCTTCATGCTGTCCTAGGAGCAGCAGCGGGCTTTTTGGATTGTTTACCCTTATTCCAGTTCTGATTGGGTCTCCAGACTGACTTAGAATGGGTAAAATTCCCTTCCTGCTTTGTGGAAGAAGAAGAAGCGGGGGGGGGTCTTCCTTTAAAGTTCCAAAAGGAACGAAAATTATTCTGTTTACCCCTCATTTTAACCGACTTATCCTGAGGTAAGACATGGCCTTTACCTACTGTAATGTCAGAAATTATCCAGTAATTCGACCGAAAACAAGCAGAGAAAGGAGAAACCATAGGGTGCAGTGGTGACTGTAGTTTAAAATTAAAAAATACCTGCCTTAAAATGACAGGGCGGGCCGTGGACTGGATACACCACAAGAGAAATAAATTTATCAGGTAAGCATAAATTATGTTTTCTTTTGTAAGGTGTATCCAGTCCACGGATCATCCATTACTTGTGGTATACCAATACCAAAGCTAAAGTACACGGATGAAGGGAGGGACAAGGCAGGAACTTAAACGGAAGGTACCACTGCCTGTAAAACCTCTCCCCCAAAAATAGCCTCCGGAGAAGCAAAAGTATCAAATTTATAGAAATTTGAAAAGGTATGAAGCGAAGACCAATTCACCGCCTTGCAAATCTGTTCAACAGAAGCCTCATTTTTAAAGGCCCATGTGGAAGCCACAGCTCTAGTAGAATGAGCTGTAATTCTTTCAGGAGGCTGCTGGCCAGCAGTCTCATAAGCTAAGCGTATTATACTCCTTAGCCAAAAAGAAAGAGAAGTTGCCAAAGCCTTTTGGCCTCTCCTCTGTCCAGAGTAGACAACAAACAAAGCAGATGTTTGACAAAAATCTTTAGTAGCTTGTAAATAATACTTTAAAGTACGAACCACGTCAAGATTGTGTAATAGACGTTCCTTCTTTGAAGAAGGATTAGGACACAATGATAGAACAACAATCTCCTGATTGATATTCTTATTAGATACCACCTTAGGTAAAAACCCAGGTTTGGTACGCTGAACTACCTTATCTGTATGGAAGATCAGATAAGGAGAATCACATTGTAAGGCAGATAATTCGGAAGGAAATAGCTACCAAAAAAAGAACTTTAAGAACCAAATTTAAGCTCCAAGGTGGGGCAACAGGTTTAAACACAGGCTTAATTCTAACTAAAGCCTGACAAAATGCCTGAACGTCTGGAACATCCGCCAGACGCTTGTGCAAAAGAATAGACAGAGCAGAAATCTGTCCCCTATCTTATGATAGATTTTCCTGGTGACAGGCTTTCAAGCCTGAATTAAAGTGTCAATGACTGACTCGGAGAAACCACGCTTTGATAAAATCAAGCGTTCAATCTCCAGGCAGTCAGCCTCAGAGAAATTAGATTTGGATGGTTAAAAGGACCTTGAAGTAGAAGGTCCTGTCTCAGCGGCAGAGTCCATGGCGGAAAGGATGACATGTCCACCAGATCTGCATACCAAGTCCTGAGTGGCCACGCAGGCGCCATCAAGATCACCGATGCTCTCTCCTGCTTGATCTTGGCAATCAGACGAGGGAGCAGAGGAAACGGTGGAAACACATAAGCCAGGTTGAAGGACCAAGGCGCTGCTAGAGCATCTATCAGCGTTGCCTTGGGGTCCCTGGACCTGGATCCGTAACAAGGAAGTTTGGCGTTCTGGCGAGACGCCATGAGATCCAGTTCTGGTTTACCCCAACGATGAATCAATTGTGCAAACACCTCCGGATGGAGTTCCCACTCCCCCGGGTGAAAAGTCTGTCGACTTAGAAAATCCACCTCCCAGTTCTCTACACCTGGGATATGGATAGCTGATAGGTGGCAAGAGTGAATCTCTGCCCAACGAATTATCTTTGAGACTTCTAACATCGCTAGGGAACTCCTTGTTCCCCCTTGATGGTTGATGTAAGCCACAGTCGTGATGTTGTCCGACTGAAATCTTATGAACCTCATTGTCGCTAGCTGAGGCCAAGCCTGAAGAGCATTGAATATCGCTCTTAGTTCCAGAATGTTTATCGGAAGGAGTGTCTCCTCCTGAGTCCACGATCCCTGAGCCTTCAGGGAGTTCCAGACTGCCCCCCAGCCTAGAAGGCTGGCATCTGTCGTTACAATTGTCCAATCTGGCCTGCGAAAGGTCATACCTTTGGACAGATGGACCCGAGATAGCCACCAGAGAAGAGAATCCCTGGTCTCTTGATCCAGATTTAGTAGAGGGGACAAATCTGTGTAATCCCCATTCCACTGGCTGAGCATGCAAAGTTGCAGCAGTCTGAGATGTAGGCGGGCGAACGGCACTATGTCCATTGCCGCTACCATTAAGCCGATTACTTCCATACACTGAGCCACCGAAGGGCGAGAAGTGGAATAAAGAACACGGCAGGAATTTAGAAGTTTTGATAACCTGGTCTCTGTCAGGTAAATCCTCATTTCTACAGAATCTATTAGAGTTCCCAGAAAGGATACTCTTGTGAGAGGGGATAGAGAACTCTTTTCTTCATTCACTTTCCACCCATGCGACCTCAGAGATGCCAGAACTATGTCCGTATGAGACTTGGCAATTTTGAAATTTGACGCCTGTATCAGAATGTCATCTAAATAAGGGGCCACTGCTATGCCCCGCGGCCTTAGGACCGCCAAAAGTGACCCCAGAACCTTCGTAAAGATTCTTGGGGCTGTAGCTAACCCAAATGGAAGAGCTACAAACTGGTAATGCCTGTCTAGGAAGGCAAACCTGAGAAACCGATGATGATCTTTGTGTATCGGAATGTGAAGATACGCATCCTTTAAATCCACTGTAGTCATGTATTGACCCTCCTGGATCATAGGCAGGATGGTACGAATAGTCTCCATCTTGAATGATGGGACCCTGAGAAATTTGTTTAAGATCTTGAGATCTAAGATTGGTCTGAAGATTCCCTCTTTTTTGGGAACCACAAACAGATTTGAATAGAATCCTTGTCACTGTTCCTCCTTTGGAACTGGGTGGATCACTCCCATAACTAGGAGGTCTTGAACACAGTGTAAAAATGCCTCTCTCTTTATCAGGTTTTTAGATAATTGTGAAAGGTGATATCTCCCTTTTGGAGGAGAAGCTTTGAAGTCCAGAAGATACCTCTGGGATACAATTACCAACGCCCAGGGATCCTGGACATCTCTTGCCCAAGCCTGGGCGAAGAGCGAAAGTCTGCCCCCTACTAGATCCATTACCGGTAGGGGGCTAATACTTCATGCTGTCTTAGGGGCAGCAGCAGGCTTTTTGGCCTGCTTCCCTTTGTTCCAGGTCTGGTTAGGTCTCCAGACCGACTTGGACTGGGCAAAAGTTCCCTCTTGTATTGCATTAGAGGAAGTTGATGCCGCGCTCGCCTTGAAGTTTCGAAAGGCACGAAAATTAGACTGTTTGGCCCTTGATTTGGACCTATCCTGAGGAAGGGCATGACCTTTTCCTCCAGTGATATCAGAAATGATCTCCTTCAAACCAGGCCCGAATAAAGTTTCATCACCAAAGTATATATAAAAACGTTTAAACATGCCAGCAAACGTTTTATATTGCAAATCTATAAGAGTATTACCTCAGAAAGTAAGCATGATACCAGTCGCTATTAAATCACTGTATTCAGGCTTACCTTACATAAATCTGGTATCAGCAGCATTTTCTAGCATACACATCTTCTAGAAAAATGTTTTAACTGCACATACCTCATAGCAGGATAACCTGCACGCCATTCCCCCGCTGAAGTTACCTCTCTCTTCAGTCATGTGTGTGAACAGCAATGGATCTTAGTAACAACCTGCTAAGATCATAGAAATCACATGCAGATTCTTCTTCTATTTTCTGCCTGGGACAAAATAGTACAACTCCGGTACCATTTAAAATAAACTTTTGATTGAAGTAAAAAACAAACTACGTTACACCACTTTCCTCTTACTACCTTCATGCTTGTTGAGAGTTGCAAGAGAATGACTGGATATGGCAGTTAGGGGAGGAGCTATATAGCAGCTCTGCTGTGGGTGATCCTCTTGCAACTTCCTGTTGGGAAGGAGAATATCCCACAAGTAATGGATGATCCGTGGACTGGATACACCTTACAAGAGAAATAAGGCTCTAAAGTACTTATATCAACAATTAGTCATTTTATAGACAAAAATACCCTCTGCACCTCTGCAGAGCTGTGGCGCCTACCTGCCCCCAGGGTACTTTGAAATAACTTTCCAACACTTCAGACCAGCTTGCACAGTCCAGGAGCCACGGGAGTTGCTGCTTGCTGCTGCCTAGCCTGAACGAAGTGCGCATCTGAGCGCATGAAAATAAGCCCCGCCCCTTAAGGTAGATGCCGGAGTAGGCCCAAACACAACCGCATGGGGAAGTTATACAGCTAATGTCTGATCTATAACGCCACAAATGCACCAGTAAGCAAACATATAAATGCCAAAAATAAAACGTTATATAAATGCCAAAAATAAAAACATTATGTATCGTTTTTCTTTGAATGCCCATAGTGTCACACAATGCCCATAAGTCAATTATTAATAAAATCCAGGGACTCCAGTAAAGCCCTTCATATAAAATAGGATTACTGTTTACCCCATTCCCATACAGGGAAATAAATGCCAGCCAGTTCTGATATATCAAGTCTCCTCAGAATAAAAGGCTGCACATACCTTAATGCTGCTTGTAGCATGAAACCGGTCTCCACACTGAAGATGTCTCATGGTTACCTTCAGAAGTCTTGTGGGAACCAGCGTGGATCTTAGTTATAACTGCTAAGATCATCAATCTCAGGACAGAAATCTTCTTCCATATCCCCCTGAGGAAAATAGTACTCACCGGTACCATTTAAAATAAAAAACTTCTGGATTGAAGAAACTAACGCCTCACTTTACCATGTCTTACTAGTATAACACAGGCAAAGAGAATGACTGAGGGTGGAGGGGAAGGGAGGGGCTATATATATATATATATATATATATATATATATATACATACACAGGGAGTGCAGAATTATTAGGCAAATTAGTATTTTGACCACATCATCCTCTTTATGCATGTTGTCTTACTCCAAGCTGTATAGGCTCGAAAGCCTACTACCAATTAAGCATATTAGGTGATGTCTAATGACATCAACACCCTATATCAGGTGTGCATAATTATTAGGCAACTTCCTTTCCTTTGGCAAAATGGGTCAAAAGAAGAACTTGACAGGCTCAGAAAAGTCAAAAATAGTGAGATATCTTGCAGAGGGATGCAGCACTCTTAAAATTGCAAAGCTTCTGAAGCGTGATCATCGAACAATCAAGCGTTTCATTCAAAATAGTCAACAGGGTCGCAAGAAGCATGTGGAAAAACCAAGGCGCAAAATAACTGCCCCTGAGAAATGTCAAGCTTGCAGCTGCCAAGATGCCACTTGCCACCAGTTTGGCCATATTTCAGAGCTGCAACATCACTGGAGTGCCCAAAAGCACAAGGTGTGCAATACTCAGAGACATGGCCAAGGTAAGAAAGGCTGAAAGACGACCACCACTTAACAAGACACACAAGCTGAAACGTCAAGACTGGGCCAAGAAATATCTCAAGACTGATTTTTCTAAGGTTTTATGGACTGATGAAATGAGAGTGAGTCTTGATGGGCCATATGGATGGGCCCGTGGCTGGATTGGTAAAGGGCAGAGAGCTCCAGTCCGACTCAGACACCAGCAAGGTGGAGGTGGAGTACTGGTTTGGGCTGGTATCATCAAAGATGAGCTTGTGGGGCCTTTTCGGGTTGAGGATGGAGTCAAGCTCAACTCCCAGTCCTACTGCCAGTTTCTGGAAGACACCTTCTTCAAGCAGTGGTACAGGAAGAAGTCTGCATCCTTCAAGAAAAACATGATTTTCATGCAGGACAATGCTCCATCACACGCGTCCAAGTACTCCACAGCGTGGCTGGCAAGAAAGGGTATAAAAGAAGAAAATCTAATGACATGGCCTCCTTGTTCACCTGATCTGAACCCCATTGAGAACCTGTGGTCCATCATCAAATGTGAGATTTACAAGGAGGGAAAACAGTACACCTCTCTGAACAGTGTCTGGGAGGCTGTGGTTGCTGCTGCACACAATGTTGATGGTGAACAGATCAAAACACTGACAGAATCCATGGATGGCAGGCTTTTGAGTGTCCTTGCAAAGAAAGGTGGCTATATTGGTCACTGATTTGTTTTTGTTTTGTTTTTGAATGTTAGAAATTTATATTTGTGAATGTTGAGATGTTATATTGGTTTCACTGGTAAAAATAAATAATTGAAATGGGTATATATTTGTTTTTTGTCAAGTTGCCTAATAATTATGCACAGTAATAGTCACCTGCACACACAGATATCCCCCTAAAATAGCTATAACTAAAAACAAACTAAAAACTACTTCCAAAACTATTCAGCTTTGATATTAATGAGTTTTTTGGGTTCATTGAGAACATGGTTGTTGTTCAATAATAAAATTAATCCTCAAAAATACAACTTGCCTAGTAATTCTGCACTCCCTATATATATATATATATATATATATATATATATATATATATATATATATATATATATATATATATATATATATATATATATATATATATATATACAGCTCTGCTGTGGTGCTCTTTGCCACTTTCTGTTAGCAGGAGGTTAAAGGGACAGTTCACCCAAAAACCTTCTCCCCTTTAAATTATTCCCAATGATCCTTTTTACCTGCTAGAGTGTATTAAATTGGTTGCAAGTAGCTCCTTTACCCCTATTTTGGCATTTGAAATAGCCGATTTAGCTTGTGGTTTCCCAACCTAAACTGAAATTTTTGATACTGGAGTATATGCTATTGACAAGCCTAAGTAAACACAGCCAGCAGAAGAAGTTACACTCTCCGTGGGATACAGGATAGTTAAGTAATAAAATGATAATTTTCCATTGCTCTCTCTATGTATTGAGCTTTGGTGTTCCAGACAATTATAAGATAAGGAAGCAAGTCTGTGTACACAAAGTTATAACATAATGAGATCTGATATTACCTTAAGTTCAACCCCTTGTAATAGGCTGTGGTTTCAAAGCACAAAACCAGCTACTTCATATACACAAATAAAACCGAAAATGCAATTTCTCAAATATTTTATACTCTGCAGCTGGTATAACAAGTCATTGCAAATACATTAATGGAAAAACAATTTTACAGTGTCCCTTTAATATCCCACAAGTAAGGATGAAATCCGTGGACTCGTCATATCTTTGTAAAATAAAGAGACAACACCTCCTATTGCCCCTGATATGGAGACGAATAACTCCCGAAGGAAGACAGAGCCTCACAGCCTTCACTTCCTAATTAAGCAACCAAAGTCGCCAGAAAAAACGGACGAAGTCCAGAAAGTCTCGACCCAAAGGAAGAGAACCTCTAAAAGGAACAAGTCCTAAAACAGACCATGAAAGGCAAAACCATAAATAGGCGGTATGAAGGACCTAAATCCTCCAAGCCTCCAACCCCCAACGGGAAGGAACACTCTAGTTCCTGAAAAATTCAGAAACGACTGAGCATGTCGCCATGGATCTCAACGGAGGCCCAGCCCACTAGATTGAAAGGCAAATGAGTACTGAACCAATCCCCCATGCCCCTAAGCAACCACGGACCCTTAAGTACTCTCAGGATGCTAGTTGAAGCTTGCAAAACAAGACAATCACACAAATCATATTGTGATCACTAGGCACCCTCACCGGACCAACCGGACATAAAAAGGTTGCTACATGTCTGAACTAGGCCTCAAAGACAGAAAGATTTGTACCCAGTCAGGACCAGCCTGAAACCAAGGGCCCCAGCACTGTCAAGGCCACATAGAGTCTCCCCCGCTGATGGAGGGATAAAGAACAGTCAGACTTTTGTAAACAGAGCGACCACAAAATCGCGAGTATCAATTGCAGAAAGGAAAGTTCCCGAAGGAAATATCACACCACAACATGAGCTTTAAACCAAATAAAAATCATCCTCACCGGATGAAAATAAAAAATAAGGCAACCCGTAGGTTATCGCCCAGGAAGAATGGACAGAA
This sequence comes from Bombina bombina, assembly GCF_027579735.1. Lineage (NCBI taxonomy): Eukaryota > Metazoa > Chordata > Amphibia > Anura > Bombinatoridae > Bombina > Bombina bombina. Next base: position 1,401,512,005 of record NC_069499.1, on the reverse strand, counting down.
CCGCCGGACCAGCCCAACAGGGGTCCAAGACTTCCAAGCTCAGAACTGGAAAAGAATACACAAATAAAGACTATAAGAAGATTACTTCATCCCCTTATGTCTATGTATGCAAGCCAGTCGAAGAGTAAGACTGAGAATACCAAGACCCATTAAGAGTGGGATCCTCCAGCAACGCCAAAAACTTGCCTTAGGAGGACACGAAGGAGCCCCAGTCTATAACAAAGCCACAACATACCTCCTCCGGGCCAAAAGGAAACACCGGCCCGAAGTTTGACCCCCTGAGACCTCAGGGGCAGTCGCTCCCCCAGAAGGCTGAACTGGACCAGGCGTTCCAAAGCCCGACGAGCCCCGGTTAACGAAACACGGACAATATCATAAGCACACTCCCGGGTAGGTGCAGATGAACCAGCGCCAAAGACCAAACATATGGCCATACGGAACTGTATCGTAACCTCCAGTGGGAACAGGACACACTCCCTAGAAAGGATAAGTAGTGTTTGGGTTACCTGCATGCATAGTAAGAGTTGATGGTAGGGAACTCATCTCGTGAGAAATAGAATCCCCAGAAACGGATGGCTCAGTGGGCACCCGATTCCCCGATCCCGAGGAACAGAGCACTCTAAAATTGCATTCGGAACATAACTGATGGACATGTATCCCCGGGCCAATTCATATTCTTCGCAAGAAGTAGAGTCTGAATCAGAGACATCCGTCTCCAATAATCCTCCATAACTGGGACACTGCCGCTTCCAAAGAACCAGACACCAGCAGACCAGGATTTCTCTGTTGCCACACGGTGAGGAAAACGGAAATGGGGTCACAATGTAAACCGTGCAGTCCATGCAAAAGCGCGCCGAACCGTAAAGGCTGCGTCACTAGATATAGGCCGTTACGTTCCAAAATAGCCATGAGCCGAAGCAACACTACACAGTAGCAGAAAGAATCACATAAACATGATTATAAACCCCCTGTTCAATAATCCCCCTCAGGAGATATTGACCCTTGATTCCTAGATACAAAAAGAATATCCCCGAAAGGTTGTAGCCCCTCTTGGATAAACAGTTGAAATTACAATACATTTATGATGAAAGTAAAATGAAACTATCTTACCGGAATCTATGCCGTGGAACAGGAACACGGTCCTTTAAGTGTGACAGATAGTAGCGGCGCCTATACTTGGGGAGAAAAAAGCAGGCAGCGAAATTTGTCAACGCTGATGGCTTGTAGAGCTGTTAATATGAGTCGGGATGGTTTCGCTGAGACTCCCTGCATCTCCGGAGTCTAACTTTCACCCATGCTCTCACTGAGAGGCTGACAGGACTATTTAAAACTCCAGTCCCATGCCGAAGAGTACTACCCTCCATAAGAGACTATCGAAAATTGACAGTTCTCTGCCATCCTCCTGGGAGGAAAGGCAAAGAATAACTGGGGGATGAGGGAAGTGGGAAGAGTATTTAAGCCTTTGGCTGGGGTGTCTTTACCTCCTCCTGTTGGCCAGGTTCTAATTTTTCAAAAGTAATGAATGAAGCTGTGGACTCTTTCCATTTATGAAAAATAATAATAAATAATATAATCAGGAAAAATCTAATAGCATATGAAAGAGTTGTCTTTGGTTTTCTGTCCATACCTCTTAAAAGGGGACATAAAACTACTTTTTAAATGATCAAATTTGGTTCAATATATTGTTGTCCTTTGTTGAAAGAGCAGTAATGCACTACTTGTAGCTATCTGAATACATCAGATGAGCTGATTACAAAAATGCATATAAGTACAGTCACCAATCGGCAGCTATCCCCCAGTAGTGTTCAGAATAGCATGTTCTATCTGAAACCTAAAAAAGTTTAATTTTTCATTTTATGTCCCTTTAAGGGGAAACAACTCTTCATCAGGGGGTGTTATTAGAATGCGCACAGGTTTATATTTTAAATCCTTATTGGATTTTTACCCATTTTCTCAACCAGACGCCAGTTGTGTACTTTGTAGGAAAGTTTTCTCTTTATACTTGTAAAAAATAACAAAAAACAAACAATTCAAGTGTGTTTATTTTATACAAAAACAGTTTGTACAATTTTAATATCTATCTTTAAAGGAATGAACAAAAATCTAATGTAGTACTGTTTCAATTCACTGCAAACTGTAAAAACAAGCCTTGTATATATATTAAAAAAAATTTACATTTTACAATATTCTACAGACATGCACAATTTTTTTCAGCCCTATAAAAAAAAATACAAAAAAAAAAAAAAATTACAAAAAAGGTGAAATATTTTACATAGTACAATCTTAGGCCTAAGAACAAAATGATTTACAGGTTCCCATCTACATAGGAGCAGTTTAGAAATTAAACAGAATTTAAATTTTTCCCCAAACATGAAACCATGTTTTGGACGGCTAATTTTACTTATACATAATGTATCTGCAAAGTCCATTTGAGCGACTGCATTATATGGCAGAATTCCATTTTATGGGCACCTTTTATACCAACTTGTATATTTCTGCCTTCCATGGCTGGTGTGTACTGCATAAAAGATTAGTATTGCTCTAGAGCAGGCTCAATTGTGGACCTCCAAAGGATTTGGAAATACTTTTCCCATGATGCTCAGCCAGCATTTCAGCTGTCTGAGCATCATGGGAAATGCAGTTCCAAAACCTTTAAAGGGCAACAATTGATGACCCATGCAAAGGATTTGGAAATACTTTTCCCATGATGCTCAGCCAGCATTTCAGCTGTCTGAGCATCATGGGAAATGCAGTTCCAAAACCTTTAAAGGGCAACAATTGATGACCCATGCTCTAGAACATACCTGTCTTTGCTAAATATAGCACATCAAGAAGTTCAACTCTTAAAGGCACATGAAACCCAACAGTTTTATTTCATGACTCAGACAGAAAATGCAATTTTAAACCACTTTGTAATTTACTTATTAAATGTTCTCCTTACTTGGTATCCTTAGTTGAAAAGCAGAGATGTAAGCTAAAGAATGTGCATATATCTGCAGAAATATGGCAGCAGTTTTGCACGATTAAATATTTGCAGCACTTTTTCCTGCCATGTAGTGCACCATAAATATGCACGCTTCCTACCTAGGTATATCTTCAACAAAAAATAGGATGAGAACAAAGCAAATTTGATAATAGAAATAAAATGGAAACTTAAAATTCTATGCTCTGAGTCACAGAAGAAGTATTTTGGGTCTCATGATAGCTACATGATCACAGAGCACCAAAGTAAATAATCACAATGTAGTTAAGTAAAACTATTTTCATATTTTCTATCATATTACAGACATAAATCCAATCCATATTTTTATGAAAATTCTACATTTACTGAGACATATGTACTAACAAACATTAACAAAAGACTGATGCTTTCAGTGATTTAGTTGAAACAAAAAAAATATATCAAGGCACCTTGAGATGGTATATTAAAAGGAGTCACAACATGGCCAGAAATTACACATTCAGTACCAACTTGGAAACAGAACACACACATGCCCCAAGCAGGTACTTTAAGGACTTAAAATAGGTAAAAATGATAGGCCAAGTAATCATCCCCATGCAGCATTTATTTATCAAAAATCAATTTACAGTAACAGGTGTAAGCCATACCCCTTTAAACATACAGCACAGTCATTTTGTCTTTAGCATCTTAAAAACAATGCTACATTTTAAATTGCTCTTTTATGAGAACGTTGGTATGCTTGTTAAAACCACTTTCTGTATTAGTGACTGTGTTGATGCACCACTGTACTTGTAATCATTATCAGTCACTGAGCAATTAATCCTTAAAGGGACAGTCTACTCCAGAAGGTTTATTGTTTAAAAAGATAAATAATCGCTTTATTACTCATTCCCCAGTTCTGCATAACCAACACTGTTATAATACACTTTTTACCTCTGTGATTACCTTGTATCTAAGCCTCTGCAGACTTCCCCCTTAATTCAGTTCTTTTGACAGACTTGCATTTTAGCCAACCAGCGCCGACTCCTAGGTAACTCCATGGGAGTGAGCACGTTATCTATATGACAGATGAACTAGCATCATCTAGCTGTAAAAACTGTCAAAATGCACTAAGATAAGAAGCGGCCTTCCTAGGCTTAGAAATTAGCATACAAAGGATACCAAAAAACAAAGCAAATTTGATGATAAAGTAAATTGGAGTGTTTAAACTTTCATGATTCAGATAGGGCATGCAATTTTAGACTGTCCCTTTTACCAAGCATTTTCTTCTTGTTTTATTACCAATTGACCCTGTTCTGGCAAAAATATTTTATTTTTATATGCAAAATAGAATATTTTTGGACTTTAACATCCATTTGGATCACAAAAGCAAGTTGAACTGACAAAACTCTTTTGGGCTTAAAACTAAAAATGGAGTAGTGTAACAGCTGGACAGCAAAGCGGCAGAATCAGGTGACTCGAAGAACACAGGGAAAAAAAAGAGAATCAAATAGTAAGGACACAGCATATACCCTGTTAAAGGGACACTGAACCCAATTTTTTTTCTTTTGTGATTCAGATAGAGCATGCAATTTTAAGCAACTTTCTAAATTACTCCTATTAGCAATTTTTCTTCGTTCTCCTGCTATCTTTATTTGAAAAAGTAATCTAAGCTTTTTTTTTTTTGGTTCAGTCCTCTGGACAGCACTTTTTTATTGGTGGGTGAATTTATCTACCAATCAGCAAGGACAACCCAAGTTGTTCACCAAAAATGGGTCGGCATCTAAACTTACATTCTTGCATTTCAAATAAATATACCAAGAGAATGAAGAAAATTTGATAATAGGAGTAAATTAGAAAGTTGCTTAAAAGTGCACGCTCTATCTCAGGGGTGGGCAGACTTTTGTAAGGCAAGGGCTAGCGCTAATTTTATTCCAAGTGACATGGTCACCTAACTAAAAACACACACACCAGTTGCTGGCTGAAAATTTTATTTTTGCCACAAATAGGACCTGCCGGATGAAATTTTTATTTTTGCTACAAAAACAGCTTTAAAAATCAGCCGTGCTCTTTAATAATAAATACAGCCATGCTCTTTACTGACTGTGAGAGCTATCTCTTTACGTCACACTGGGACCATCAAGCAACCTTATCTGTGTACCGCGCCTGCGTATGAATAAGTAGTCTCACAATCAAGACGGCTTGAGTCTAGGGCTAGCGGAGTAGTCAAGCCTGGAACACATGGGAAACCCACAGCTCAGGTACAACGATGACAATGAACTATTCTCAGCCAATCAAAGACAGACTCGTTCTACAAAGTAATTTTATTGGCTGGACGCCATGTCAGGTTGATTAGGGGCAGGTTCTGTTGGCTGCTATCCATCCTTCTGCTACTAGCTGAAGTTTACTGCAAATAGTTGTGAAAGCGGCAGGACCTGCAGGCTCTGTACGGGGGGAGTAACAGACCCTGGGGGAAAAAAACACTACTGGACCATTCACCCAGCAGAGCCTGGTGACAAGTAACGAAGGACAGAACTAGAAAGTAGCAGCAGAATATCAGACAGAGCAGGACCTGGAACTGCCAAACCCAGGGATATTGAGCAGTATCTCAGCCTGGCGCATGAAGAGTCTGTACTATGGACTGACCGCTCTTGAGACAAAAAGTAAGAGAGTTTGGGAAAGGCAGTAACCAAAGCTGGGGCAGCGAGTTCAGCTACAGCCACGTCGCGCATGCTGAAGTACACAACCGCCGTCAGACTCCTAGCCGATTTCAAAGGTTTGCATAAGAGTTTCTCATACATCTACGGTGGTGAGGCTCTTCACTCAGAATCTAGATGTGAATCTAAATTCACTTGCGGTCCACTGGTAGACCGCAATCTACCTCTTGCCCACCACTGCTCTATCTGAATCACGAAAGAAAAATGTTGAGTTCAGTGTCCCTTTAAAGCAGTGTCAAACAGTAGGGGAGCGTGGTAACTAAAAGGAAGCTCAATATTTATGGTAGAAATGTGCTTATGCTTTAGAATATTGAGGTCTTGCTTGATTTGGAGGTTTATCGCTATAACTTATTTGTGGGCAAAGTGCAAGCAAAACATACATATATCAAATCAAGCCTGACAACACTCCTTTTATATTTAAGGCCATAACAACATACATACCAACGTTTCTAAAAATTATACTGGGGATCAAATGTAAGGGTGCAGGGTTTTGGCATGGCATAGTAAGTGTATGAGCACTGTGAATGCCCCATAATGGCATTTTAGTTATTTGGACAGTTATAGGTTTACAATACATGAGAAGGAAATAGAGATAGCAGGGCAGACTTACGTATTCATAATTGGTAGCCGTATTTAAAATCTGGAAAAATACACATTTGTGTATGACGATGTCATATCAGCACTACAGGCTGTGAGGAAACCGCAAATCACATAATTGTTATATAATTTCCCTGTCTCAGGATAGCCTTTATATAAAGTTATGTTAAATAAAGCCTGTCTTGAGGACACATACGCATCCCTTTGTTAAACAATGGCACAAAGCAAGACATTATTTTGTACCAGCCAGGAGAACAATTCACAATGTAAACCAATAAACGTAAAAAAACAGAATTTATGCTTACCTGATAAATTACTTTCTCCAACGGTGTGTCCGGTCCACGGCGTCATCCTTACTTGTGGGATATTCTCTTCCCCAACAGGAAATGGCAAAGAGCCCAGCAAAGCTGGTCACATGATCCCTCCTAGGCTCCGCCTTCCCCAGTCATTCGACCGACGTAAAGGAGGAATATGCATAGGAGAAATCATATGATACCGTGGTGACTGTAGTTAGAGAAAATAATTCATCAGACCTGATTAAAAAACCAGGGCGGGCCGTGGACCGGACACACCGTTGGAGAAAGTAATTTATCAGGTAAGCATAAATTCTGTTTTCTCCAACATAGGTGTGTCCGGTCCACGGCGTCATCCTTACTTGTGGGAACCAATACCAAAGCTTTAGGACACGGATGATGGGAGGGAGCAAATCAGGTCACCTAGATGGAAGGCACCACGGCTTGCAAAACCTTTCTCCCAAAAATAGCCTCCGAAGAAGCAAAAGTATCAAATTTGTAAAATTTGGTAAAAGTGTGCAGCGAAGACCAAGTCGCTGCCTTACATATCTGATCAACAGAAGCCTCGTTCTTGAAGGCCCATGTGGAAGCCACAGCCCTAGTGGAATGAGCTGTGATTCTTTCAGGAGGCTGCCGTCCGGCAGTCTCGTAAGCCAATCTGATGATGCTTTTAAGCCAAAAAGAGAGAGAGGTAGAAGTTGCTTTTTGACCTCTCCTTTTACCGGAATAAACAACAAACAAGGAAGATGTTTGTCTAAAATCCTTTGTAGCATCTAAATAGAATTTTAGAGCACGAACTACGTCCAAATTGTGCAACAAACGTTCCTTCTTTGAAACTGGATTCGGACACAAAGAAGGCACAACTATCTCCTGGTTAATATTTTTGTTAGAAACAACTTTCGGAAGAAAACCAGGTTTAGTACGCAAAACCACCTTATCTGCATGGAACACCAGATAAGGAGGAGAACACTGCAGAGCAGATAACTCTGAAACTCTTCTAGCAGAAGAAATTGCAACCAAAAACAAAACTTTCCAAGATAATAACTTAATATCTACGGAATGTAAGGGTTCAAACGGAACCCCTTGAAGAACTGAAAGAACTAAATTGAGACTCCAAGGAGGAGTCAAAGGTTTGTAAACAGGCTTGATTCTAACCAGAGCCTGAACAAAAGCTTGAACATCTGGCACAGCCGCCAGCTTTTTGTGAAGTAAAACAGATAAAGCAGAAATCTGTCCCTTCAAAGAACTTGCAGATAATCCTTTCTCCAAACCCTCTTGTAGAAAGGATAGAATCTTAGGAATTTTTATCTTGTTCCATGGGAATCCTTTAGATTCGCACCAACAGATATATTTTTTTCCATATTTTATGGTAAATTTTTCTAGTTACAGGCTTTCTAGCCTGAATAAGAGTATCAATGACAGAATCTGAGAACCCACGCTTTGATAAAATCAAGCGTTCAATCTCCAAGCAGTCAGTTGGAGTGAGGCCAGATTCGGATGTTCGAACGGACCTTGAACAAGAAGGTCCCGTCTCAAAGGTAGCTTCCATGGTGGAGCCGATGACATATTCACCAGGTCTGCATACCAAGTTCTGCGTGGCCACGCAGGAGCTATCAAGATCACCGAAGCCCTCTCCTGAATGATCCTGGCTACCAGCCTGGGAATGAGAGGAAACGGTGGGAATACATAAGCTAGGTTGAAGGTCCAGGGCGTTACTAGTGCATCTACTAGAGTCGCCTTGGGATCCCTGGATCTGGACCCGTAGCAAGGAACCTTGAAGTTCTGACGAGACGCCATCAGATCCATGTCTGGAATGCCCCATAATTGAGTTATTTGGGCAAAGATTTCCGGATGGAGTTCCCACTCCCCCGGATGAAATGTCTGACGACTCAGAAAATCCGCTTCCCAATTTTCCACTCCTGGGATGTGGATTGCAGACAAGTGGCAGGAGTGAATCTCCGCCCATTGAATTATTTTGGTCACTTCTTCCATCGCCAGGGAACTCCTTGTTCCCCCCTGATGGTTGATATATGCAACAGTCGTCATGTTGTCTGATTGAAACCTTATGAATTTGGCCTTTGCTAGTTGAGGCCAAGCCTTGAGAGCATTGAATATCGCTCTCAGTTCCAGAATGTTTATCGGGAGAAGAGATTCTTCCCGAGACCATAGACCCTGAGCTTTCAGGGGTTCCCAGACCGCGCCCCAGCCCACCAGACTGGCGTCGGTCGTGACAATGACCCACTCTGGTCTGCGGAGGCTCATCCCTTGTGACAGGTTGTCCAGGGTCAGCCACCAATGGAGTGAATCTCTGGTCCTCTGATCTACTTGGATCGTCGGAGACAAGTCTGTATAATCCCCATTCCACTGTCTGAGCATGCACAGTTGTAATGGTCTTAGATGAATTCGCGCAAAAGGAACTATGTCCATTGCCGCAACCATCAAACCTATTACTTCCATGCACTGCGCTATGGAAGGAAGAAGAACAGAATGAAGTACTTGACAAGAGCTTAGAAGTTTTGATTTTCTGGCCTCTGTCAGAAAAATCTTCATTTCTAAGGAGTCTATTATTGTTCCCAAGAAGGGAACTCTTGTTGACGGGAATAGAGAACTTTTTTCTACGTTCACTTTCCACCCGTGAGATCTGAGAAAGGCTAGGACAATGTCCGTATGAGCCTTTGCTTGTGGCAGAGACGACGCTTGAATCAGTATGTCGTCCAAGTAAGGTACTACTGCAATGCCCCTTGGCCTTAGCACCGCTAGAAGGGACCCTAGTACCTTTGTGAAAATTCTTGGAGCAGTGGCTAATCCGAATGGAGGTGCCACAAACTGGTAATGCTTGTCCAGAAAAGCGAACCTTAGGAACCGATGATGTTCCTTGTGGATAGGAATATGTAGATACGCATCCTTTAAATCCACCGTGGTCATGAATTGACCTTCCTGGATGGTAGGAAGAATTGTCCGAATGGTTTCCATTTTGAACGATGGAACCCTGAGAAATTTGTTTAGGATCTTGAGATCCAAAATTGGCCTGAATGTTCCCTCTTTTTTGGGAACTATGAACAGATTGGAGTAAAACCCCATCCCTTGTTCTCCTAATGGAACAGGATGAATCACTCCCATTTTTAACAGGTCTTCTACACAATGTAAGAATGCCTGTCTTTTTATTTGGTCTGAAGACAATTGAGACCTGTGGAACCTTCCCCTTGGGGGTAGTTCCTTGAATTCCAGGAGATAACCTTGAGAAACTATTTCAAGCGCCCAAGGATCCTGAACATCTCTTGCCCAAGCCTGAGCGAAGAGAGAGAGTCTGCCCCCCACCAGATCCGGTCCCGGATCGGGGGCCAACATCTCATGCCGTCTTAGTAGCGGTAGCAGGCTTCTTGGCCTGCTTACCTTTGTTCCAGCCTTGCATCGGTCTCCAGGCTGGCTTGGTTTGAGAAGAATTACCCTCTTGCTTAGAGGATGTAGAATTTGAGGATGGTCCGTTTCTGCGAAAGGGACGAAAATTTGGTTTATTTTTAGCCTTAAAAGACCTATCCTGAGGAAGGGCGTGGCCCTTTCCCCCAGTGATGTCTGAAATAATCTCTTTCAAGTCAGGGCCAAACAGCGTTTTCCCCTTGAAAGGGATGTTAAGCAATTTGTTCTTGGAGGACACATCCGCTGACCAAGACTTTAGCCAAAGCGCTCTGCGTGCCACAATAGCAAAACCTGAATTTTTCGCCGCTAATCTAGCTAATTGCAAAGTGGCGTCTAAGGTAAAAGAGTTAGCCAATTTAAGTGCTTGAACTCTGTCCATAACCTCCTCATAAGAAGATTCTTTATTGAGCGACTTTTCTAGTTCTTCGAACCAGAAACACGCTGCTGTAGTGACAGGAACAATGCATGAAATTGGTTGTAGAAGGTAACCTTGCTGAACAAACATCTTTTTAAGCAAACCCTCTAATTTTTTATCCATAGGATCTTTGAAAGCACAACTATCTTCTATAGGGATAGTAGTGCGTTTGTTTAGAGTAGAAACCGCCCCCTCGACCTTGGGGACTGTCTGCCATAAGTCCTTCCTGGGGTCGACCATAGGAAATAATTTCTTAAATATAGGGGGAGGGACAAAAGGTATGCCGGGCCTTTCCCATTCTTTATTTACAATGTCCGCCACCCGCTTGGGTATAGGAAAAGCTTCGGGGGGCACCGGGACCTCTAGGAACTTGTCCATCTTACATAATTTCTCTGGAATGACCAAATTGTCACAATCATCCAGAGTAGATAACACCTCCTTAAGCAGAGCGCGGAGATGTTCCAATTTAAATTTGAATGTAATAACGTCAGGTTCAGCTTGTTGAGAAATTTTTCCTGAATCTGAAATTTCTCCCTCAGACAAAACCTCCCTGGCCCCTTCAGACTGGTGTAAGGGCATGTCAGAACCATTATCATCAGCGTCCTCATGCTCTTCAGTGTCTAAAACAGAGCAGTCGCGCTTTCGCTGATAAGTGGGCATTTTGGCTAAAATGTTTTTAATAGAATTATCCATTACAGCCGTTAATTGTTGCATAGTAAGGAGGATTGGCGCACTAGATGAACTAGGGACCTCCTGAGTGGGCAAGACTGGTGTAGACATAGAAGGAGATGATGCAGTACCATGCTTACTCCCCTCACTTAAGGAATCATTTTGGGCAACATTATTATCAGTGGCATCATTGTCCCTACTTTGTTTGTCACATTCATCACATATATTTAAATGGAGAGGAACCTTGGCTTCCGAACATACAGAACATCGTCTATCTGATGGTTCAGACATGTTAATAGGCATAAACTTGATAACAAAGCACAAAAAACGTTTTAAAATAAAACCGTTACTGTCACTTTAAATTTTAAACTGAACACACTTTATTACTGAATATGTGAAAAAGTATGAAGGAATTGTTCAAAATTCACCAAAATTTCACCACAGTGTCTTAAAGCCTTAAAAGTATTGCACACCAAATTTGAAAGCTTTAACTCTTAAAATAACGGAACCTGAGCCGTTTTTTCATTTAACCCCTATACAGTCCCTGGTATCTGCTTTGCTGAGACCCAACCAAGCCCAGAGGGGAATACGATACCAAATGACGCCTTCAATAAGCTTTTTCAGTGGATCTGAGCTCCTCACACATGCATCTGCATGCCTTGCTTCTCAAAAACAACTGCGCATTAGTGGCGCGAAAATGAGGCTCTGCCTATGACTACAAAAGGCCCCCAGTGAAAAAGGTGTCCAATACAGTGCCTGCCGTTTTTTTTAACAGAATTCCCAAGATTAAAATAACTCTTCAAAGTTATAAACCATTAAATATGCTTATAAAGTAATCGTTTTAGCCCAGAAAAATGTCTACCAGTCTTTAAAGCCCTTGTGAAGCCCTTTATTCTTATATTTAAAACTAAGAAAATGGCTTACCGGATCCCATAGGGAAAATGACAGCTTCCAGCATTACCAAGTCTTGTTAGAAATGTGTCATACCTCAAGCAGCAAAGTCTGCCCACTGTTTCCCCCAACTGAAGTTACTTCATCTCAACAGTCCTGTGTGGAAACAGCCATCGATTTTAGTAACGGTTGCTAAAATCATCTTCCTCTTACAAACAGAAATCTTCATCTCTTTTCTGTTTCAGAGTAAATAGTACATACCAGCACTATTTTAAAATAACAAACTCTTGATTGAAGAATAAAACTACATTTAAACACCAAAAAACTCTAAGCCATCTCCGTGGAGATGTTGCCTGTGCAACGGCAAAGAGAATGACTGGGGAAGGCGGAGCCTAGGAGGGATCCTGTGACCAGCTTTGCTGGGCTCTTTGCCATTTCCTGTTGGGGAAGAGAATATCCCACAAGTAAGGATGACGCCGTGGACCGGACACACCTATGTTGGAGAAATGGAATCTAAACAGCAGAAGAGTTGACCCAAACAGATGACATTGGGTTATATAATATAGACTCCCTGAGAGAATTCTTCAATATAACTTCATAAAGAAAACTTTATTTGGGACACAAATTCAAACGTCCCATATGTAAATAGTGCAAAAATGAACCTAATTTTGCACATATACCCCAGATTTTACTATCAGGAGACTATAATACATAAGTCCCTGTATGTGGGTAAATCAAACAAAAGAAGCACTTTAGGTGGTAAAGAAAATAAATAGGGGGAGTAAAAGGCTCAGATAATATACCGTATGTGCTATATTTTAAAAGCTCTTACTAAGAATGAAGACAATATACATTTAAAGGGACATGATTGATACCCAACATTTTTCTTTCATGATTCAGATAGAGAATACAATTTTAAACATTCCAATCTATTTCTATTACCTAATTTGCTTCATTCTTTAGGTATCCTTTGATAAAGAAATAGCAATACACATGGGTGAGCCAAGGCATCTATGTGCAGCTACTGAGCATATCTAGCTATGCTTTTCACCAAAGGATATCGAGAGACTGAAGCAAATTAGATAATAGAAGTAAATTGGAAAGTTGTTTAAAATTGCATGATCTTTCTGAATCATGAAAGAAAAAAATTGGTTTAATGTCCCTTTAAGTATTTTTAGTGTACATGGGACAAATATACAATCTAAGATTACAGTTCTCAACCAACAGCAAGGTTTTGCAAAGAGCTAGCAAATCTATCCTGAATCTATTTGCAGACACTTGAGCTCAAAACAGACTATCCATTTGGCAAAAGGTGGTATAAAAAAAATATAATAAAACACACAATTATAGATATCAAGGACACATTGTTTTCATATAAAACTCCCTTTGTTTAAAAGAAAAGGTAATTGCTACAAAAAGAAACAAAGGCATGAAATCACAGTGATTTTCCAAGCTTTGATGTCACCGGGAAATTGTGTATTACAGGCAAATCCCTGATGTTAAGGCAGTGGCATCTACTGTAGGAACAGATTTTTTTTGGTGAGGTATTTAGATTAAAAGGAATTTTAACATTAATGGTTCAATGTTTCACTAAGAACATTATTGATGTATTCAAACAAATTCATGTATAACTGCTAGAGTAAAATGGAGATAAAAAAGGTATAAAAGTAGACACTGGAATTAAAACTAGTGTTCTTGTTGACCTGTAAGAAGTGGAACAAAGTGGTATGAAAAGAATGGAAAATTATTACAGTATAAAACATTTGCTGTATTGGTCCAAGACAAAAGTAAGCTGGGCTGGTTGCAGTTGTCTTTTTTTTTTTTTTTATTCCATACACCTACATAAAGTCCTCCATAGGTGAAGCAGGGTTTTTAAAACCCAGTAGGTTCTGTCTTAAATTCTCTTCCAGGATGAACAGTTTTTTTCTTCTTTTCTTTTTTAAAGATAAATGAATTCCTATACAGTGGCTCAGCAAGTCCACACACAACTCTTACCTTTATGGTCCACAAATCAATAATTACATTTTTCAGCATGCCCTTTTACTAGTGTGTTTTCAGTGAAGTTAATTTAAACTACAAAAGTATGTTCTTCAGCCATTAAGGTGTATTTATTTTCTTTAAAAAAATTTCTAGTTTTGTATTGTCTGGCACAGCAATAGCTTAACTCCACATTGGTCAAGTGTAGTTTGTGAATGAGGAACCAGTAACCCAAAGTTTGAAAGTGTTGAATATTTATTGACCACCATTGTGGTCAACTTAAAGACCCCTGTTATTATTTACTTGTGGTAAGTGGAAAAGTGCTTACCAAATGAGAAGATTGACGTTCTAATTGGAATTAAATTACTCATTCTTTATTTTGCTACATAGGTAGAACATATTAATCCAACTACTTCAATAAACATCTGACACACCAAAGCCCTTGTCAAGCACCAGTATTTGCTCCAATAAAAATATGCATTAAGCTGAGCTTCTCTGGTCAAAGCCACAGTTTTTAATTTTGTAGGTTCTTGTAACATTAGGCCTCTCATTACCCTAACTTGAAACGGTTTTCATTATTACATTATTATGGTAGAAGTTGTAATAGTCTAAACAAATGGTTTTCAAATATGTCCTTAGGCCTCCCAAAAGAGGCCAGATGTTTATTACCTTGGATAAGAGCAGGTAAAATAACCATGTTTACTAATCAGCTGATTGTTTCACCTGTGCTCTAATTCAGATATCCTCAAAATATGGCCTGTTGGGGAGGCCTTAGGACAGGTTTTAAAACCAGTGGTCTAAAATCATTGATTTCTAATTCTGGGGGAAATTACCAGACACAAAAAAATCGCCAAAACTATTCTGTCTAAAGGAACATGAGGATGTGGTGTAGAAGTTATCAAGCTCTCTTATTAACTTTAAAGAGTATCACGTTCACCAATAAACCTAATCTGTGAGGCTTTTTCTTCCGTAAAACAATACAAAAAAACTCATAACCCATTTTGTAATTCTATTAAGCAAGGGAACAACAAGAAAGGTGCTTTATAAATTGTAGAAATAAATGTATTGGTGTTTATGACTGTCTAATTGCACCCATGGAGTCTCAGTAGTGGTTTTGTCTCTCTAAGGCAGTGCTTTCCAAACTGTGTGTCTTGACACAGTGTGTCGGCAGCAGTGTGTAGGTGTGTCCCTGCTAAAGCACAAATTGTTTTGAATTTAATTTATTTATTTTTTTAAATGTTGGTTTCTGACTTTCCGCCTACCTGCTACGCATATCATACATACCATTAAAATAGTAAGTAGCTATTGGTGTTACTTTTTTTTTTTTTTTTTTTTAATTCTTGCACATACTTACATACTGTTACTTGTAAATACATTTCGTTATTATATAATTTTTTATGTATGTGTTCGTATCTCTTAAAACAAGTTAAACCTTTTTGCTAGTACAACTGAATTACTGTGTCGCGAAATGATGTAGGTCTAAAAAGTGTGTCACCAACATGAAGTTTGGAAAGCTCTGCTCTAAGGAATGTAGCCTATTATTAAAGTGCAAGAGGATTTAGGCTGCCAACTGCATTCTTCTATATTTTTCTATTTTTCATAGAGGCACCAACCATAAAATGAGTGTTAAACCCTATTCCATTCTCAATCTGAATAAATCTAGACACACAGAAGCAATGACCTACCAAATCATTATGAGATCATTTCACATGCATTATGCACAACAGGAGGAACATTCTCCTGGGTAAGCAGATATATTCTAACAAAAGGCTTAGCTGTTTTGACTGAACCTATCCTCAATGCAATAGTATAATTACGGTTCTCAATACTAAGCGTAATAGAAATTATTAGATATCTTAAAAAGAGAAGAATGGATATTTTATTCTATTTTATGCAAACCTATTTAAGATTTCCTTAGTTGACAGATTTAAATTAACTTTAAATAGAGACATTAAAGTATTTTGTTCTGTTTTCTGGTTGCATTTATTCAGACAGCATAAAAACCGAGTTCCTTAGAATTTGTAAAACATTTCCAAATTGTATTTAAAGCAAAAACAAAAGGGTTGATTTCTATAAAAAGTAATAAAATCTGATTTTCAGAACCCACAAACAAGTCAGTTTTCAAGTTAAAGGGACAGGAAACCACAAAATTTCCTTTTGTGAATTGGATAGAACATACAATTTCTATCCAATTTACTTATTTTATCAAATTTGCTTCTCTCTCGTTATGCTTTGCTGAAGGAACATTGTCAGCTAACAAAACACATCTAGTTAGCTAATCACAAGAGACAAATGTGTGCAGGCACCAATCAACAGCTCGCTCCCACTAGTGCAGGATATGTGCTTATGCTTTTTCAACAAGGGATACTAAGAGAACATAGCACATTCGAAAATAGAGGTGAATTTTAAAATGTCAAAATGACATGCTCCATCTGAATCATGCAAGTTAAAAAAAAAATAATTTCATATCCTTTTAATGAATGAGAACAGGTATTCAGTAGCTCCGTAATTGCAGTTTACTCACTTATTTTAAACCGGTATATCCTTAAAATGTAGCTTGTCATTAAGTCTCTAATAGTATCAAGATTAAAAGGGATATCAAACTAAACAAATAAAGATCATACAACTGAAAGAGCACATTTTATTTCTGCATGAAAAATGTGGTTATTGTGATTTAGAAATGAACAGGAAATTCACATCCAGTAGCAGCTAGTCAGTGGGAAAAAAGCTCAAGGCTTTTATGAAAAATTAACAAACGTTTCATAAAAAAATAAATTAAAAAAAAATTTAAAAAAAATGCCCTATTTAGATAAAGCAAAAGGTCATTATTATATTGTTAAAATTACATGTTGTAATCTGTTAAAACATGTCACTTTATCCCTAGTAACGTCGTAATGTTATGCATTTAAAGGGCCATTATACACTCATTTTTTCTTTGCATAAATGTTTTGTAGATGATCTATTTATATAGCCCATAAAGTGTTTTTTTTTTTTTACAAAAAATTTATAGTTTTGCTTATTTTTAAATAACATTGCTCTGATTTTCAGACTCCTAACCAAGCCCCAAAGTTTTATGAGAATACCGTCAGCTACCTTCTCCAGCTTGCTGCTGTTTGTGTAAAGGGTCTTTTCATATGCAAAAGAAGGGGGAGGGGGGAGTGTCTTGTTTGCCACTTGCTGTGGGCTTTCCAGCTACCTTTTCAACAGAGCCAAACTGACAGCTTCTAAGTAAGTTTTTAAACAGTTTTATATCAGTATCTGTGCATCTTATTCTTTATAGTAGTGTCTATTACATGCAGTTATATGAAAATGAGTGTATACTGTCCCTTTAAGCCCCAGAAAGTAATTAATCACATAGCTAAAGTCCTGCAGAGCATTAAACTGTTGCTGATCCAATCAGCAGTGCTAGTTGCACAGACCAACTGCACAGCTGGCGCTGCTGATTGGATCAGCGACTGTTTCTGCTCGGTATCTGCAAGTCATGGGTAAGACTTAAACCCCCTTTTCGGGTGGTTAAACACATAACATTACAGCATTGCTAGTGTTAAAATGACATGCTCCAACAGATTATAGAATATCATTTTATCACTTAAATGGCCCTTTGGTGCAGAGCAAGTTATGGATTTAATGACTTCATAAACCAGAGAAAGAACTTCAGTTTCAGAAATTGTATTTAGTCTTGTGCTTTCTTGGACATTATTCAGAAACTCCTACAAATCATTAGTGAGACCTCAACTCATGATTCAGACATCTAATTATTTTTAATCTACCTACTTGTACATGTACACTTACTATGCTATTTTTTAACCAGAATATTTTTTATAACCTTAAAATCTGCCTGTTTCTATTTATTTATGGATTTATTTGTGGTTAGTATGTTGCTTTTTATAGTTAATAGGAGGAGGTTGGATGTATACATAATTTTTTAAATTAAAGGGATAGTCTAGTCAAAATTAAACTTTCATGATTCAGAAAGAGCATGCAATTTTAAACAACTTTCTAAATTACTCCTATTATCAATTTTTTCTTTGTTTCTTTTGGTATCTTTATTTGAATGTAAGCTTAGGAGCCGGCCCATTTTTGTTCAGAACCTGGGTAGCGCTTGCTGATTGGTGGCTACAGTTAGACACCAACCCTAAAGCTCTACCCAGGTGCTGAACCAAAAATGGGCCGGCTCCTATTCTTACATTCTTGCTTTTTAAAATAAAGATAGCAAGATAACAAAGAAAAATTAATAGGAGTAAATAAGAAAGTTGCTTAAAATTGCATGCTCTATCTGAATCATGTTTGACTAGACTATCCCTTTAATGTTCCTTGCTAAATCAACTTTGAAATTATACTTGTAGCTATGTCTCACCCGCCATCAGCCGGTTCTTCAATATCTGTGTAGCTTTAATGCAATCATTTTTTATGCAACAATATAGTTTAGTCAATTTAATTGCTGCTCATAATAAACTAATACATGATAGCATTGCTATTAAGGTAAGAGTTTAGCAGAGCCCTGTGACTCCATGAAAAGCTGTTGTTGCCTTGTATACCTGTACTCATATACATGATAGAAAGTTTGAATTTGTCTCTAACGTAAATATAATCAAAATCATCAGTTGTCTGATTAATAAACATTTGCTTTAGTATGACAAGTTAAAAAATGATTTGCAACCTTACAGCTATGTCCAAATGTGCAAGATTTATACACAAAGATTAAAAATAAACATTTGATTCTTAATGTGTCTAATATATTTAAAAAAAAAAAAAATCACAGTAGGCCCAAAAATGTGCGAGGACGACAAGCTTGAATGTTGACTATCGGATAAAAATTCCCAATGTAAACAACTGGTTACTGGATCCTCATTGTCGTTGTGCTTAAAATTGCCAGTTAGCCTTTGGATAATAATAGCCATTTGCTATCTAAAATGCTATCTTACAATTATAAAAAAAATCATTAAAATCAGACATTATTGGCTGAAAAACAGACATTTTTATTGTTAAAAACTAATAAAATAAAAAAATGTACAAAAAGACCATACAAACAACACTTTAGTAAAAGACCAAGTTGAGTACGTCAGTATTTGTTACTGTACCAATATTTGCACTGTACTGAGGAGAAAAGGTGTCCTGTTCCAAAACTTTATTTTAAGTTTCCCCCTTCCAACTGTGCGATGGTCCTGGGTTTCACACAGAGGTCTCAGATTGCAGCCTCATTACAAATTTGTGAGATTTGGGGTCCACAAACTCCTCCGAAAGTTTAAAGAAAGGGATCTTTTTAGTGCTGACAACCAAGCTAAAGTCTTGACGCTTTAAGACAAATACAACACCATCTTTCAATCCATTAGTTACTGGTTCTTCACTGACTAATGTCCACTGCTTGGCAAGCCAACGGTCCTTGTGATACTGGATGGTGGGTCCTGGACCAAGATATCGCTCAAGAAAAGCCTGTAGGATAATGAAGACAAAAAATAAAAAAAAATGATAGGCTTGAATTTTTTTAGTAAAGAAAATAGTTGTGGTATACAAAAAATAAATAAAATAAAAACCCATAGTAAAATCTAGGAGTTGCTTTGAGACCCTATTAATGGCAGCTTTGTAAATAACCTTGTTACAGTCCCTACATTTAAAAAGACATTAAGCCCTAAATAAATGGCAGAGATAATGATGTAGTCAATGCAAAGATTAGACAGAGAATAACATGCAGATTTTTTTAAATCAAATTAGTTGTTTAATCATTTGTAAGTGTAAAGTTTTATTCTCCATAAACATATAGATTCTGCCACTTATAACCCTATTATCTCCCCTGAGACTAATAATCGCAGGGTATTTAGGGCTAGATTTTTCAATTTGCAGACTGACAAGGTTCACATCGCAAATTGTGCGGACCATTTTTATTTAGCATTGCACGAGCAAACACTTGTGTAATGCTGTAACTTGCTCTTCTTGCGTAAGCTCAGGATATTCTTTAAAGTGGTCACATGGGTGCATAGATTATTTTTTTAGAGATAGAAACACTTTCAAAAAGATTTCCCATATTTACGCCTACTATCAATTTTCTTTCTCTTGCAATCTTTAATTAAAAAGCAGGAATTTAAAGCTTAAGAGCTGGCCTATTTTTGGTTGAGAACATGGGTTATGCTTGCATATTGGTTTGCTAAATGTAGCCACCAATAAGCAAGTGCTATCCAGGGTGCTAAACCTAAAATGGGCTGGCTCCTAAACTTTAAAGTCCTGCTTTTTAAATAAAGATTGGAAGAGAACAAAGAACAATTGATAGTAGTAAATTAGAAAGTTTCTTAAAAATTGCATGCTCTATCTGAATCATTAAAGGGACATTAAACACTTTGAGATGGTAATATAAAATGATAAATTGTATATATAAAACAACTCTGCAATATACTTTCATTATTTATTTTGTCCTCTTTGCCTGTAATTCCATTCTGAAATTGTGAGCTTTTCAGTTCCTGTTAGAAATGGAAGTGCAGAACACTGTTAAATCCAGCACAACCATTGGCTGCACACTCTAGTGACCTATTTATAACTGACCCTAATTGGCCACAGCAGAGAAGGTAACACAAGTTACAACATGGCAGCTCCCAGTGTTTTATAGACACTAAAACTTTACACTTATTTTGTCACTTTTTACTAAGGAAACTTTAAAAAATACATCTACATGTTAGTCATCGACTAATCTTTTCTTTGAATGCATCATTCTATCTAGCATGTATTTAGTGTTTAATGTCCCTTTAAATTAAAAAAATGGGTTTAGTATCCCTTTAAGTTGGCAATTCAGGGAGGGTCTTTTGACCCCCTCTTGCATCAACTAGTGGATGCCCATGGGCGGCAGCAGTCTAGAAATGTAAAACCCACAACCTGTGACCATTATCCAGAAAACAAGCTTTAATAGATTATTTTTGTATTTTTTTTTAATTCCACATTAGTTTAGTTACTATACAATTTAAATGTTTATGATCTTTGTTCTTCTGAGCTAAAAGACCTCAGTACCTTTCATTACTGGCTTCAGGGTGTGATATCCACACATCTGTTTCACACACTACAAAGCCTGTAAAGTAAAACCTATAAAATATGTATGAATATAATGAATAAATAATCAAATGTGTACGCAAAGCATAGTAAGTGTGCAGCAGGGAGGGGGAAAAAAAATCTCCTTTGTTGTCCTATGGTGGCTTCAAGGCATTTTGTGCTCCTTGAATTGAAAGATTTTTCAACCAAACCAACAGTAGGTGGCAGCACATCACCATTTCAATTTGATTAATAATAAATGGAGAAAGACTACATTTTAAAAGGGACATTGTACTCTGAATTTTAAAACGCAGAATTTAAAAAAGAAAATCAAAAATAATTTATCTAAAAAAAAAAAAAAGTTAAGTAAAAAATATTGATTTACTCAGGACAGGAACATGAGTTTGTAAGAAGATAAAAAATCTGGAAAAAAAAAAGGTGAAGAAACAAGAACAAAGTCCCTTTAACACTTGTGACTTCCATCAGGGTAACACTTTATTGATAAACATCAACACATACAGCATCTTGCAACATCTCATATCTCACCCTGAACTAAAGGAAAGCAAACTGTCTATGGTTTGATAACAATTGGACAGCTCTGTATATAAAATAAGCATAAAATCTGCTAAAGCACAAAACAAAACTGCCACATCTTGGTATAAAAGTTAATTTCAGAAATTATTTGCTTTTTTACATAAACCCTTAAGCACATTTTTTTTTTTTTTTTATTTCAGTGAGAAAATTATAAAATTTGGAAGATCTGTGTTAAGAATACTGCAGTTAATGAATATTGTTCTTATTTACAAGACATTTTGTGGGTGCTGTTGGTAGAAAATGGAGCAAATTGAATATTGTGCTGTTATTAAATATTGCCAGTGAGGAAACTGGAAAAGTCACAACACGAAGACCAAAAATTGACAGTCCAAAAAAAAAAAAAAAGAACAATTTTCAGCAAGATGGGTACTCCAAATATTGACTGCAGAGCAGAAGAGACTGCTGATGGTGAATTCAAATGCATTTCTGAGAATTAAAAGGAATTCTAGCTATTACTATACTCTATTTGTAAGTATCAATGGGGCAAGAACACAACACTCCGATCTGGAGAGAAAATCACGATCCAAACAGTCAAAAAACCAAGTGTTTCCCTCTCCAAAATTTCACAGCCAAGGATACAGCATCTGTTTTTTGTGATTTTGACTGACTTTCTGAAGATTGGGGAGACCAGGTGACTTATGCCATCATGAAAATTGCGCAAAACAAAAAGGACCAAAAGATTAACTGGAGTGCATTATATTATACACACATTTTTTTATATGGGGAAGAGATACATTTTGTATGTGAAATAGCTGCTTGCACTTATTCAACCTCCCGAAACATAACTGGCATTTAAATACCTAACAACCAACACTAGCAGTCTGCTTTACTTGCAGGCTCAGTCCATTGTTATGCGCATGTCCTAAGCAATGATGTTTAAAGGAGAAAACCCATAAAATGTATGCTTACCTGATCAATTTATATCTTTCATGGTGGTGAGAGTCCAGGATCCATTACTCTTCTCTACCACTAGGAGGTGGTCAAGATTCCCAAACCCCAAGAGCTCTATAAATCCTCCCTCCCACTTCACAAATACCTCAATCTAATGCACTGGTTTTCAAACTTATCCTCAGGCCTCCCTAAAAGTCACTTTTTGAGGATATCTGAACTGGAGCACAGGTGAAATAATTATCCGATTAGTAACCATGGTTATTTTAGCCGCTCTCACCCAAGGAAATCCTGAAAACCTGCTCTGGTGGGGAGGCCTGAAGACAGGTTTAAAAAACAAATTATCATAATGTATAGCAAAGCAAGTGAGCTAAAAAAACTTAAATTATGCTTACCTGAAAAAAAAAATTCTTCTGACGGGGAGAGTCCACAGCTGCATTCATTACTTTTGGCAATTCAGAACCTGGCCACCAGGAGGCAAAGACACCCCAGCCAAAGGCTTAAATACCCCCCCCCCCCCCAATTCCCTCATCCCCCAGTCATTCTGCCAAGGGAACAAGGAACAGTAGGGGAATATCAGGGTGAAAAAAAGTGCCAGAAGAATACAAAATTAAGAAACGGCCGCCCCATATAAAAAAACGTGGGTGGGGAGCTGTGGACTCTACCCGTCAGAAGAAAAGAAAAGAAAATTATCAGGAAAGCATAATTTAAGTTTTTTTTTCTTAAACGGGGAAGAGTCCACAGCTGCATTCATTACTTTTGGGAAACAATACCCAAGCTAGAAGACACTGAATGCAAAAAAAAAGGGGCGGGTAGAAGAGGCGGCCCATTCGAAGGGCACCACAGCCTGAAATTACCCAAACGCCAGACAAAAAAAACTGCTTCACCAGAAACAGAAGGAAAAAAACTGAAAGACCAAGTTAACTGCCCATTAGTTAAACCCAGTAAGGCCTTAGTTTGAGACTGCTCAGAATCACTAGATTCCACCGAGCACAAACCCTGAGGAGGCAAGTCCCGCAGACTCCAAGCCTGCACAATTTCTACATACCCCCTGAAGGGAAGAAGCAGAAGAAAAAGAAGAGATTTAAAGAACAACTAGGGTAAAAAGAACCCCAGCAAAAAATTCCAGGAGCAAACCAAGGTTGCAAGAGGACAAAAGTGCATAGAACAAACTCAAAACAACCGAACAGAAAGAAGGGAGGAAAACCACTACCCCTATCTGAATGGAAGTCCAAGGGACTATGTAATGTCCCAACCCTGAAAGACCCAGAGGGACATGGCAGATTCCATCCCACACACAGAGTGCATCCGCACTCATGAAAGAGCAACCGAGGGATGGAAAAAAAAAAAAAAAAAAACCCGGGGAACTGCCCTAAAAATAGCACCATAAGATCTTAATGTACTTCAGATGAAGCCACTGGCTTCAATTCTGTGACACAAGTCTAGCAGACACCAGCCGCTAACACTAGCCTACCAAGCTAGGAACTGCACCAGGACTCCCACAGTGGGAACCTTCCACAGAAGAGCAGGGATCAACTCCCTTCCAGGTAAAATCAGTGAAGCAGGAGAGCATCCAAAATCAGCAGAGAAAGGCTCCCTGCTGAAGGAAACACCACTAAACGCCCCACCTAAGGAGAGATAACAAGATCTAGGTAAGATACGCGGTCAAAGCTCCACCGAGCGGGCAGATCGCTGACCCCCTCTTGGAGGCGACAGACCCAGCACCCAAGCTACTGGTAATGTCCGAAGGCAGGGAAATAAACAATTCCCCGGACCACCAGATCCTCAAAAAGAAGAAAAAGGGGGGAACTAAACAGTACCAAGGGGTAGAAGAAATCCGACCATTTGCTGACATGCTAACCAACTAAGCTTATGACAGAACATAGGAAGAGCTTGTTCCAAAACCCAGACCCAGTTCCTTTCCCTACAAGAAGGGACAAAGGAAGACTACACTGAACAACAGTGACAGCCCAATACCAGGATCCAACCCTTCATGACATCCTGCACACAAGGCAGGGAAACCCCACTGAACAGAGGAAGACCTCCGGGGCAGCAGGTGGATACTGTGGTATGCCCCAATCCCCCTAAGGGGAGGGGAAGCAAAATACAACTGCTCACAGGTATGGAGAGTGCGGCAGCAGACGGACAGCGGAGTCAATACCGACTGTGGAGGACCATACGGATGCAACAGCCGGCCCAGCAGAAAAATAAAGAACCTATCAAGCACACATTTAAAATGCAAATAGCTGTAAGATTTCAACCGCAATCTCCCGCTTGCTAGACAGCTAAACCAACCATCAGGCTATTGCCAAGTTTCCGATAGAGAAAGACAAAACACCTGAAGGAGCAAGCGGATGTCTCAGAACCGTAAAGGACTGAATCACCCAGGACTCCTTTAAGAGATCCAGACAGAAATCCTGGAAAAGAACAAGTCCAGAAAATCGGACCCCTGGAAACCTGAGCCGGCCACAAGCTAGTAACCCCTAAGCAACCCTAGGGATACCTCATACAGAGAAACCTGTACCCTAGGAGATGCAATCAAAGCCACATCCAAAGGTTCTTGGACACTGGTCGTTCACTAAGCAACTCAGAGACAGAGAGCATAACTCGAGGGGTAACACCCCTAAGTCCAACTACTAAGGAGCTAACAAGAATAGCGCACCTCTGCAACAGAGTCTACAAAATAGTCTCCAGACAATCCTTCAGGAACATCCCAGCAACCCCCACAGATCAAGGAATTAACAATGAACGAGCATCACTATCCCAGGGAGTGACAGCTCAAACCGAGACGTAAGTAAGGGCAGCTCCAGGAAAGAACAGAGACAAGCGCATTCTCCATAGCCCCCAAAACATGGGAGCAGACGAGAAACAGTAGGAGGAAGAAAAAGGCCGTAAATGCCCAAACTTCCAAAACAGATGACCAAACACCAGCCCCAGAAGGGGAAAAAGGAAGCTTAAAGGGACACTGAACCCAACTTTTTTCTCGTAGTATCTTTATTTGAAATGCAAGAATGTAAGTTTAGATGCCGGCCCATTTTTTGTGAACAACCTAGGTTGTCCTTGCTGATTGATGGATAAATTCATCCACCAATCAAAAACTGCTGTTTAGAGTTCTGAAACAAGAAAAAAACTTAGATGCATTCTTTATCATATAAAGATAGCAAGAGAACGAAGAAACATTGATAATAGGAGTAAATTAGAAAGTTGCTTAAAATTGCATGCTCTATCTGAATCACGAAATAAAAAATTTGGGTTCAGTGTCCCTTTTAAGTCACCTCGACCCCTTAAAGGAAGAGGTACCGACATCAAAGCCTCACAAAAGGCAAGCCAAGAAGAATACCGTAGAGGAGATAAACACCACCCCAACCTGGTACCCCAGATGTCTAAGGAGTCATCTAAATCTCCAGTCCAATTGGAAATGGAGAACTCTAGCTCCAAGGACCAAGAGCCTCCGGGAGCCCCCAGAGTAAACAGTGGCAGGATGCCCCACCCAAAAGAAGAAAAACAAGGACCAGCCTGACGTCTAGAGACGAAAAATCTCCTCTACCATGTCTGAGGGCAGAGCCTCAAAAAAAATATTGAAAACTCAGTAGTTCCTCTCCACATAAATCTTTAGACAAAGGAAAGATTTATTTGATCTGAAGAGAAACCAGCACATAACTAACTCCTCAACAGAGAGAACTCACCACCCAACCAGGTCAGCCAGTTACACCGGCACCATGTGGAAGATATAGACCTTAAAAAGGGACACTGAACCCAAAATTATTCTTTCATGATTCAGATAGAAAGTTGCTTAAAATTTCATGCTCTAATTTACTCCTGCCATCAATTTTTTGCCGTTCTCTTGCTATCTTTATTTTAAAAGCAGGAATGTAAATCTTAGCAGCCAGCCCATTTTAGGTTCAGCACCATGGATAGTGCTTGCTTATGGAGGCTTACATTTACCCACCAATAAGCAAGCAATAAACCAGGTTCTCAACCAAAAATGCGCCGGCTCCTATGCATCACATTCCTGCTTTTTAAATAAAGATAGCAAGAGAACAAAGAAAAAATGATAATAGGAGTAAATTAGAAAGTTGCTTAAAATTGCATGCTCTATTTGAATTATGAAAGAAAAAATGTTTAGTGCCCCTTTAAGGAACAGAAACCAGCCCGACCAGGACCAGCCTGCTACATAGGGCACTCTAGAACTGACCTAGGCCACAAAAAAAATCGAAACCCCAGAGGGGATCGACAAAGGATCTATATAACAATGTACTAACACCTTAACATGCAACTTCCGCGAAAGTGCCCAAGCGACGACAAATCGCTAGTATCAAATTCCAGAGAAGAAATATTTCCCAACCGGAAAACTACAACAGACATGAGCTTCATAAAAAGAAATAAAATACATCCCAACAGGATCAAAGAAAAGAAAAAAAAAAAAAAAAAGGAGGGTAGCACCCGCAGGTGAACGCCCAAGAAAAATGGGTACACTAACAGGACCAGCCAATCGGAGAACCCATTCTCCCAAAGCTCAGAACTGGAATAAGATACCTCAAAGAAAAGGTAAATTGGAGACGACAAAGATCAACTTCACCCCCCCCCACTTCTAACCCAGATTGCTGTCCGTGACAGAAGACCGATGACCCCTACACCCATCAGGACTGTGATCCTCCAGCACCGCCTAAACATGCCTCAGTAGTACACGAAGGCGCGGCAGTCTATAACGAAAAAGCAAGACTTACCTCTGTCTGGGAAACTGACTACCCCGACCCAGAGGATTGGGACCCTGACGCCTCAGAGGAAAACGCTTCCCCAGAGGGCTGATCTAACCCAGACGATCCCCCACCTGACGAGCCCTGGTTAACAGAACACGGACAGTATCTCATCAACATCTCCCTTCCTGGAAGATGTAAATGCGCCAATGCCATAGATATGGCCACGCGGAACAGTGCCGTAACCTCTGGAGGAAACAAGCTGCCTTCTGGAGAAGGGTAACAGCATTAGGGACACCTGCTTGCGTAGTCAAAGAAGGTTTTCTAGGACACTCGCCTCGCGGGATATAGGGTCCCCAGGGGCGGATGGCTCGGCGGACTCTAAGTTCCCTGTTTCGGGAGAAAAGAGCACTCTAACTGAAGGGCATGGATTACCCGAGCCATTTCGCACTCACCACCACCTTTGACCCAGACAACTAGAGAAAACAGACTCTCTCCTTCGCCACGCAGTCAGGAATACGGAAATGGAGACTAAAGACGTTACCACGCCTAGTCACAAGGTACACCGTGCAGGCCAGAAAAAAGCTTGCCAAGGCCACAAGGGCCGCGCAGCCTGACAAAAAAGGCTGTTATGTTCCGATAAGCCACGAGCCCAAGCGACACTACACTTTAGCAGACAAAATCACATAACAAACATGATTAAAGTCCCCCCTGTTCAATAACCCCCCTCAGGAGATATAAAACCTCGATTCCATAACAAAGAATTCCCACTGGTCAGTGAAAAACTAAGAGCATACAAAACGCATTTGACCTTCCTTACCTTGATGGAGTCAGTCCTTTTAAAGAGTGTTTAAGAATAAAAGCTTTTTTTACGGCAACCATTAGCATCCTGTCTTTAACCCAGACCTACAACTACTGTATGCAAGGATATGGATCTTTTGTTTACTTGATTAGGAGTTTGGTGGAGTCTCCTATGATTCCTGGGCACTGGACCGGACTGGAATGTTCGCAGTGAGTTCCTGTAGGGAGCGCTGAGAGTGTGACACAGCGCGGTGAGAGGGGTTTGTAGATCAGCATAGAAGCCAGGTCACAGAGAGACACACCGTATATCAGAGCGCTTACCGGGGATTGTGTTTGAGGAGTCCCACTGAGACCTTGACCTTCTTTGTTTACATTCATTTTATTCAATGTGTGAAATGGAAACGATCTTACCGGAATCTACACCGTGGAACAGGAACACGGCCCTTCAAGTGTGACAGATAGTAGCCTCACTTCTGGCATGGATTTGAGTGAACAAACAAGGCAGCGAAACTTGTCAACGCTGATTGCTAAGGAGCTGTTAATGAGAGTCGGGATGGTTTCGCAGAAAAACTCTCCCTGCATCTCCGGACTCTAACTTTCATCCATGCTCTCACAGAGGACTACACAGAACTCCAGTCCCATTTCGAAGAGTATTACCCTCCATAAAAGACTCTCTTTAATCTTCCAACACTTCTCTGCCAAGCTCCTGTGACGAAAGGCAAAGAACGACTGCGGGATGGGGGAGGTATTTAAGCCTTTGGCTGGGGTGTCTTTGCCTCCTCCTGGTGGCCAGGTTCTGAATTCCCAAAAGTAATGAATGCAGCTGTGGACTCTCCCCGTTTAAAAAGAAAAAAGGATTAGGGGGGAAAAAAATTAGATGTGCTTAAAAAAAATTAGAAAAATCTATCCCCATGAAAACAAAGGGTCACATGGACTCTCACTACCATGAAAGACATGAATTTATCAGGTAAGCATAAATTATGTTTTTATTCATACAGGTGGTTAGAGTTCATGATCCATTACTCATGAGAACAAATGCCCAAGCTTTGGAGTCTACAAGTAATAACAAAGGGACAGATATAAAAAATAAATTCACAACTCTAAAGAATTATTTTTTTTATTTTTTAGAAAGCACATAAAACAGGCATACCCACCAAACAGACAACTGCCTGAAGAACCTTACTATCAAAGGCTGCTTCAGAGGAAGCGAAAACATCAAAATGGTAGAATTAAAGTGACAGTCTACACCAGAATTTTTGTTGTTTTAAAAGATAGATAATCCCTTTATTACCCATTCCCCAGTTTTGCATAACCAACACAGTTATACTAATATACTTTTTACCTCTGTGATTAACTTGTATCTAAGCATCTTCTGACAGCCCCCTGATCACATGACATTTTATTTATTATCTATTGACTATTATTTTAGCCAATTAGTGCAGTGTCTGCCACAATTCACGGGCGTGATCACAATGTTATCTATATGGTTTACATGAACTAGCTCTCCCCTGTTGTAAAAAGCAAATAAAAAAGCATGTGATCAGAGGCGGTCTTCAAGGGCTTAGAAATCATATGAGCCTTCCAAGGTTTAGCTTTCAACTAAGAATACCAAAAGAACAAAGCAATATTGGTGATAAAAGTAAATTGGAAACTACATTCCCTATTTGAAACATGAGGGTTTTTTGGACTTGACTGTCCCTTTAAGTAAAAGACCAAGGCGCTGCCTTGCAAATCTGATCAACTGAAGCCTCATTCTTAATCCAAGAAGTGGCAACTGACCTAGGTAGAATGAGCAGTAATCCGCTGCTGGGGAAGCTGACCTGTCTCAAAATAAGCTTTGTGAATCAAAAGTTTAAACCAAAAGGCTAAAGAAATAAAAGGCCTTCTGACCTTTTCATAGGCCCAGAAAAAAAACAAAAACATAAATTATGCTTACCTGATAATTTCCTTTTCTGCTGATGGAAAGAGTCCACAGCTGCATTCATTACTTTTGGGAAATAAGAACCTGGCCACCAGAAGGAGGCAAAGACATGCCAGCCAAAGGCTTAAATACTCCTCCCACTCCCCTCATCCCCCAGACATTCTGCCGAGGAACAAGGAACAGTAGAAGAAGCATCAGGGTGAAAATGTGCCAGAAGAATACAAGGACACCCCACAGAAAATGACGGGTTGGGAGCTGTGGACTACTTCCATCAGAAGAAAAGGGAATCATCAGGTAAGCATAATTTATGTTTTTCTTCTTAAATGGAAAGAGTCCACAGCTGCATTCATTACTTTTGGGAAACCAATACCCAAGCTATAGAGTACACTGAATGCCAAGACGGGAGGGTACAAAAGGCGGCCCCTACTGAGGGCGCCAGACCTGAACCTCAATCCCACAAAAAATCCCGCTTCAACCGAAGCCGAGAAAAAAGGTTTTAAATGAAAAGCCCCACTGACACTGACTCACAGCTAGTCCAGAGCGAAACAAGAGACCACAAAACGTACTCAACTGAGCCAACAGTCCACCAAGAGACACCGTCGCCCACAGACGGTCCCCCACAAATCACCTCCCACAAATGAAGGGGGAAACCAGCCGAATTCCCCAAAAAGACGTCAAAAAGAGACTGCACCAGGCAATAGGACAACCGAAGGGATACCTCAAGTTCCCAAAACCCTACTAGCAGGGCTAGTCTCCCTGTCACCTCCACATAGGCAGAGGACACAGTGGAGAGAAAAGGTGCTACACCTTGCCGGCTCAGGAAAAGCCTGCGCTAAACAAGTCCCCACAAGGACCAACCAACGTTCGGAACACAGATCCCCAAAAGGAGATCTAACCCACCCGGATACAATGGAAAAAGACCCAAGGTCTCATAACTCAGACAGACCTTACGCGGCCTAGAGTAAGAGCCATCTTTAGATACACTAGAAACAGCCGACAAGCATCCCCTTAAAGGTGCCAAAACAGCAATAGATTTCAAAATACAAAACCTTCTACATGCTAGGATC
The DNA here is from genome assembly GCF_027579735.1 of Bombina bombina. Classification (NCBI taxonomy): domain Eukaryota; kingdom Metazoa; phylum Chordata; class Amphibia; order Anura; family Bombinatoridae; genus Bombina; species Bombina bombina. Next base: position 1,401,481,109 of record NC_069499.1, on the reverse strand, counting down.
AAGTCCCATAGGACCATCCCGGGGCCTAAAAATTGAAGGCCAAGCCACTCGACCAGTGGCCAAGGGGCACTACGCCCGCCAGCCCCCTCTCACAAGAAGGAGGAACTCTAGGTTCTGATTAAATCAGATGTCAAATGGAGGGATGCAGCCGGGACCCTCCCCTGCCCCAATATATATGACTGAAGGCTATAAGAGGAATGACACCATCCTTACCCACCTCGTGAACCCACAGGTCCTCTCGAATGCTTAGTGGAACATAAAAAAAAAACCCCAGTGATAACTTGAGCACCGAACCAGCAGCAACACGTGTCTGAACAGCCACAAAACCTAACAAACCGGACAGGACCAGCCTGTACCCCGGGTCCTAACCGGAAAGCTGCAGAAATTCTCCCACATAGGGAAAAAAGGAAAACAGAAATCATTAAACATAGGACTAACATGGCCAAACAACTTCCGAAGAAGTAACAGAGTATCGATCCCAGAGGTTACTGAAATAAAACAAAAATAAAAGACATCTCATCGGATACAAAATAAAATATAAGGCAACCCGAAGGTTAACACCCAAAAATACACAGGTCTACCCGTAGGACCAGCCAAACAGAGCCCTACTTGTCTAAACTGGGAAAGAACTCCAAAACAAAAGACAATAGGAGAATACCTCATCCTCACATGGTTAACGAGTTGTACCATTCGGACTATCAGACTGAAAATTCCCATATCTGAGAACTACAGGATCGCTCAATAAATCAGATGTCTGAGCAAAACGCAAAGGCGCGCAATCCGGTACCGAAAGGCACAACACTCCAGAACAGCACCCTCAGGCTGCAGAGCCCCCCCAAGGAGGAACACCCGGGACAATAGGGCACGAGCACATTCTCAAAGAAACGTCTGGACCCTGCAGACGAGCAAGCACCAACAAGATCTGCAAGCGAAAACGTGCTGCAAGCTCTGGGGGTGGGAGAACATGCCACCCCTCATGGAGAAACCATAAACTGGGTTACCTGCATGTGAAGGAGGAATAAATCGGTAGGGAACACGCCCCCTGGAAGACAGGATGGCTCAGCAGATCCCCGATTCCCCGAGCCCAAAGAACAGGGAGCTCTCATATGGCATATGGAACAACACTGGTTGACAGGGGTAATCAAGGCCAAACCAGATTCGTCACCGGACACAGAATCTGAATCCGATATCATAATCATCTCGGTATCAAAACCCTCCGAAACTGAATCTGAAATGATCACATGTTCAGCATCAGCATCCCCCATAACTGTAAAGAGGATATAGGAATATGGACTATAAACCAAAAAAAAAAAAACGGCACCTGACACCATCAATGGCTGGGGCACTCACCACCTCCTAAGACCAGAACCCTGCGGACTAGAATATCTCAGTCGCCAGGCGTACAGGAATGCGGAAATGAGAACAGAGCATAACCACGTCCGAGACAGGGTGAACCGTACAGTCCAAAAAGCGCGCCAAAAGGCTGCGTCACTACCAAAAGGCCTCAAGTTCCAAACCACGAGCCCATAAATCTTACACATAAGCAGGTTGAATCACATGGCAAACAGGATTATAAACCACCCTGTCCAACAACCCCCCTCAGGAGATGTTAACCCTTGATTCCAGATACTAACAAAGACTCACTGAGCCCTTTATGTTATACCATCATTTATGTTATAAAATAAACCTGTGAGGTGATAACCACACGGGAAACATTCATAATACAGTACATCAAATAAAGTAAAATGAAATGATCTTACCGGAATCAACGCTGTGGAACAGGAACAAGGCCTTTCAAGTGTCACGAATAGTGGCATCGCCTCCGCCATGGACTTGAGAGAAGAAAGCAGGCAGCGGAGCGAAGTTAGACAACGCTGATTGCTTGAGGAGCTGTTAACTTTAGTCGGGATGGTGTCGCAGAAAGAGACTTCCTGCATCTTTAAGCCCTCACTGAGAGACTGACAGGACTACATGTTGAAGAGTACAGTACTACCCTCCATAAGAGACAAAAACAAAAATTAAAAAGTAAAAAATTCTGACACGTCTCTGCCAACCTCCTGAGACGAAAGGCAAAGAATGACTGGGAAGAGTATTTAAGCCTTTGGCTGGGGCGGCTTTGCCTTCTCCTGATGGCCAGGTTCTTATTTCCCAAAAGTAATTAATGCAGCTGTGCACTCTTTCCATTTAAGAAGAAAAACAAAACTAGAAGTTTGTCTAAAATCTTTAGTAGCATCAACATATCAATGCACTAACATCTAGAAAATGTAAAAATCTTTTAGAAGCTTTCTTAGGATTAGGACACAAAGAAGGAACACCAATCAAACACTCTACCAATGTAGTCTGAAGAAACCACCTTTGGCAAAAAATGAGATGTCCGTAAAAAAAAAAAAAAAAAACTCTTCTAGCAGAAGATATAGCCAAAAGAAATAACACTTTCCAAGAAAGTAGTTTAAAACCATTAACACTAGGTTAAGATTCCATGGAGGAGAAATAGGCTTGATAACAGGTTTAATATGGACCAAAGCATTAACAAAACAATGATCATCAGGAAGATTAGCAATCTTTCTGTGGAACAAAACAAAGAGCTGAAATCTGTACTTTCAGAGAACTAGCAGACAGACCCTTATCTAAGCCATTCTGCAAAACATAATTTATGCTTACCTGATAAATTCCTTTCTTCTGTAGTGTGATCAGTCCACGGGTCATCATTACTTCTGGGATATTAACTCCTCCCCAACAGGAAGTGCAAGAGGATTCACCCAGCAGAGCTGCATATAGCTCCTCCCCTCTACGTCACTCCCAGTCATTCGACCAAGGACCAACGAGAAAGGAAAAGCCAAGGGTGAAGTGGTGACTGGAGTATAAATTAAAAAATATTACCTGCCTTAAAACAGGGCGGGCCGTGGACTGATCACACTACAGAAGAAAGGAATTTATCAGGTAAGCATAAATTATGTTTTCTTCTGTTAAGTGTGATCAGTCCACGGGTCATCATTACTTCTGGGATATCTATACCAAAGCAAAAGTACACGGATGACGGGAGGGATAGGCAGGCTCTTTATACAGAAGGAACCACTGCCTGAAGAACCTTTCTCCCAAAAATAGCCTCCGATGAAGCAAAAGTGTCAAATTTGTAAAATTTGGAAAAAGTATGAAGCGAAGACCAAGTTGCAGCCTTGCAAATCTGTTCAACAGAGGCCTCATTCTTAAAGGCCCAAGTAGAAGCCACAGCTCTAGTGGAATGAGCTGTAATCCTTTCAGGAGGCTGCTGTCCAGCAGTCTCATAAGCTAAACGAATTATGCTACGAAGCCAAAAAGAAAGAGAGGTAGCAGAAGCTTTTTGACCTCTCCTCTGCCCAGAGTAAACGACAAACAGAGAAGACGTTTGTCGAAATTCCTTAGTTGCCTGTAAGTAAAATTTTAGAGCACGGACTACATCCAGGTTGTGCAGTAGACGTTCCTTCTTCGAAGAAGGATTTGGGCATAAAGAAGGAACAACAATCTCTTGATTGATATTCCTGTTAGTAACTACCTTAGGTAAGAACCCAGGTTTAGTACGCAGAACTACCTTATCCGAATGAAAAATCAAATAAGGAGAATCACAATGTAAGGCTGATAACTCAGAGACTCTTCGAGCCGAGGAAATAGCCATTAAAAATAGAACTTTCCAAGATAACAACTTTATATCAATGGAATGAAGGGGTTCAAATGGAACGCCCTGTAAAACATTAAGAACAAGGTTTAAACTCCATGGTGGAGCAACCGTTTTAAACACAGGCTTAATCCTGGCCAAAGCCTGACAAAAAGCCTGGACGTCAGGAATTTCTGACAGACGTTTGTGTAACAGAATGGACAGAGCTGAGATCTGTCCCTTTAATGAACTAGCGGATAAACCCTTTTCTAAACCTTCTTGTAGAAAAGATAATATCCTAGGAATCCTAACCTTACTCCAAGAGTAACCTTTGGATTCACACCAATATAGGTATTTACGCCATATCTTATGGTAAATCTTTCTGGTAACAGGTTTCCTAGCCTGTATTAAGGTATCAATAACTGACTCAGAAAACCCACGTCTTGATAAAATCAAGCGTTCAATTTCCAAGCAGTCAGCTTCAGAGAAGTTAGACTTTGATGTTTGAAGGGACCCTGAATCAGAAGGTCCTGTTTCAGAGGTAGAGACCAAGGTGGACAGGATGACATGTCCACCAGATCTGCATACCAAGTCCTGCGTGGCCACGCAGGTGCTATTAGAATCACTGATGCTCTCTCTTGTTTGATTCTGGCAATCAATCGAGGAAGCATCGGGAAGGGTGGAAACACGTAAGCCATCCTGAAGTCCCAAGGTGCTGTCAGGGCATCTATCAGGACTGCTTCTGGATCCCTGGATCTGGACCCGTAACGAGGAAGCTTGGCGTTCTGTCGAGACGCCATGAGATCTATCTCCGGTTTGCCCCAACGTCGAAGTATTTGGGCAAAGACCTCCGGATGAAGTTCCCACTCCCCTGGATGAAAAGTCTGACGACTTAAGAAATCCGCCTCCCAGTTCTCCACTCCCGGGATGTGGATTGCTGACAGGTGGCAAGAGTGAGACTCTGCCCAGCGAATTATCTTTGATACTTCCATCATAGCTAGGGAGCTTCGTGTCCCTCCCTGATGGTTGATGTAAGCTACAGTCGTGATGTTGTCCGACTGAAACCTGATGAAACCCCGCGTTGTCAACTGGGGCCAAGCCAGGAGGGCATTGAGAACTGCTCTCAATTCCAGAATGTTTATTGGCAGGAGACTCTCCTCCTGACTCCATTGTCCCTGAGCTTTCAGAGAATTCCAGACGGCACCCCAACCTAGAAGGCTGGCGTCTGTTGTTACAATTGTCCAGTCTGGTCTGCTGAATGGCATCCCCCTGGACAGATGTGGCCGAGAAAGCCACCAAAGAAGAGAATTTCTGGTCTCTTGATCCAGATTCAGAGAAGGGGATAAGTCTGAGTAATCCCCATTCCACTGACTTAGCATGCACAGTTGCAGTGGTCTGAGGTGTAGGCGAGCAAAGGGTACTATGTCCATTGCCGCTACCATTAAGCCAATTACCTCCATGCATTGAGCCACTGACGGGTGTTGAATGGAATGAAGGGTGCGGCAAGCACTTTGAAGTCTTGTTAACCTGTCCTCTGTCAGGTAAATCTTCATTTTTACAGAATCTATAAGAGTCCCCAGGAAGGGAACTCTTGTGAGTGGAACGAGTGAACTTTTCTTTTCGTTCACCTTCCATCCATGTGACCTTAGAAATGCCAGTACTAACTCTGTATGAGATTTGGCAGTTTGAAAGCTTGAAGCTTGTATCAGTATGTCGTCTAGGTACGGAGCTACTGAAATTCCTCGCGGTCTTAGTACCGCCAGAAGAGTGCCCAGAACCTTTGTGAAGATTCTTGGAGCCGTAGCCAATCCGAATGGAAGAGCTACAAATTGGTAATGCCTGTCTAGAAAGGCAAACCTTAGATACCGGTAATGATTTCTGTGAATCGGTATGTGAAGGTAAGCATCCTTTAAATCCACTGTGGTCATGTACTGACCCTCTTGGATCATGGGCAAAATTGTTCGAATAGTTTCCATCTTGAACGATGGAACTCTTAGAAATTTGTTTAGGATCTTTAAGTCCAGGATTGGTCTGAAAATTCCCTCTTTTTTGGGAACCACAAACAGATTTGAGTAAAACCCCTGTCCCTGTTCCGATCGTGGAACTGGGTGGATTACTCCCATTAACAAGAGCTCTTGTACGCAGCGTAGAAACGCCTCTTTCTTTGTCTGGATTGTTGACAACCTTGACAGATGAAATCTCTCTCTTGGAGGAGAGGATTTGAAGTCCAGAAGGTATCCCTGAGATATTATTTCTAGCGCCCAGGGATCCTGGACATCTCTTGCCCAAGCCTGGGCGAAGAGAGAAAGCCTGCCCCCCACTAGATCCGATCCCGGATCGGGGGCCCTCAATTCATGACGTTTTAGGGGCAGCAGTAGGTTTCCTGGTCTGCTTGCCCTTGTTCCAGGACTGGTTAGGTTTCCAGCCTTGTCTGTAGCGAGCAACAGCTCCTTCCTGTTTTGGTGCAGAGGAAGTCGATGCTGCTCCTGCTTTGAAATTACGAAAGGAACGAAAATTAGACTGTCTAGTCTTAGTTTTGGCTTTGTCCTGAGGCAGGGCATGGCCTTTACCTCCTGTAATGTCAGCGATAATCTCTTTCAACCCGGGCCCGAATAAGGTCTGCCCTTTGAAAGGTATATTAAGCAATTTAGACTTAGAAGTAACATCAGCTGACCAGGATTTTAGCCACAGCGCCCTGCGTGCCTGAATGGCGAATCCTGAATTCTTCGCCGTAAGTTTAGTTAGATGTACTACGGCCTCCGAAATGAATGAATTAGCTAGTTTAAGGACTCTAAGCCTGTCCGTAATGTCGTCCAGAGTAGCTGAACTAATGTTCTCTTCCAGAGACTCAATCCAGAACGCCGCTGCAGCCGTGATCGGCGCAATGCATGCAAGGGGTTGCAATATAAAACCTTGTTGAACAAACATTTTCTTAAGGTAACCCTCTAATTTTTTATCCATTGGATCTGAAAAGGCACAGCTATCCTCCACCGGGATAGTGGTACGCTTAGCTAAAGTAGAAACTGCTCCCTCTACCTTAGGGACCGTTTGCCATAAGTCCCGTGTGGTGGCGTCTATTGGAAACATTTTTCTAAATATCGGAGGGGGTGAGAACGGCACACCGGGTCTATCCCACTCCTTAGAAACAATTTCAGTAATTCTCTTAGGTATAGGAAAAACCTCAGTACTCGTCGGTACCGCAAAATATTTATCCAACCTACACATTTTCTCTGGTATTGCAACTGTGTTACAATCATTCAGAGCCGCTAACACCTCCCCTAGTAATACACGGAGGTTTTCCAGTTTAAATTTAAAATTTGAAATATCTGAATCCAGTCTGTTTGGATCAGAACCGTCACCCACAGAATGAAGTTCTCCGTCCTCATGTTCTGCAACCTGTGACGCAGTATCTGACATGGCCCTAATATTATCAGCGCACTCTGTTCTCACCCCAGAGTGATCACGCTTACCCCTTAGTTCTGGTAATTTAGCCAAAACTTCAGTCATAACAGAAGCCATATCCTGTAATGTGATTTGTAATGGCCGGCCAGATGTACTCGGCGCTACAATATCACGCACCTCCCGAGCGGGAGATGCAGGTACTGGCACGTGAGGCGAGTTAGTCGGCATAACTCTCCCCTCGTTGTTTGGTGAAATTTGTTCAATTTGTACAGATTGACTTTTATTTAAAATAGCATCAATACAGATAGTACATAAATTTCTATTGGGCTCCACTTTGGCATTGCAACAAATGACACAGATATCATCCTCTGAATCAGACATGTTTAACACACTAGCAAATAAACTTGCAACTTGGAATACAATTCAATTAAAAACGTACTGTGCCTTTAAGAAGCACAGAAAATCTATGACAGTTGAAAATTAATAAATTGAAACAGTTATAGCCTCAATCCTTGTAAACAACACAACTTTAGCAAAGGTTTAATCCCATTAACAAAGATAACAATTTCTGAAAGCAGGAAACAAATTACAGAATAAAAGTTTTTATATCAGTCAAACTATAATTCTCACAGCTCTGCTGAGAGAAATTACCTCCCTCAAAATAAGTTTGAAGACCCCTGAGTTCTGTAGAGATGAACCGGATCATGCAGGAAATACAATGAGCTGCTGACTGAAATAACTGATGCATAGAAAAAGGCGCCAAAACCGCCCCTCCCCCTCACACACAGCAGTGAGGGAGAACAGAAACTGACAGAAAAAAACAGATTTAAGCCACTGCCAAGTGGAAAAATGGTGCCCAAACATTTATTCACTCAGTACCTCAGCAAATGAAAACGATTTTACATTCCAGCAAAAACGTTAAACATAATTTCTAGTTATTAAACAGCTTTATGTACTTCTTACAGTGTAATTCTCTGAAGTGTAAAGTATACATACATGACATTATATCGGTATGGCAGGATTTTCTCATCAATTCCATTGTCAGAAAATAAAAGCTGCTACATACCTCTATGCAGATTCATCTGCCCGCTGTCCCCTGATCTGAAGATTACCTCTCCTCAGATGGCCGAGAAACAGCAATATGATCTCAACTACTCCGGCTAAAATCATAGCAAAAACTCTGGTAGATTCTTCTTCAAACTCTGCCAGAGAGGTAATAACACACTCCGGTGCTATTTTAAAATAACAAACTTTTGATTGAAGATATAAAACTAAGTATAATCACCATAGCCCTCTCACACCTCCTATCTAGTCGTTGGGTGCAAGAGAATGACTGGGAGTGACGTAGAGGGGAGGAGCTATATGCAGCTCTGCTGGGTGAATCCTCTTGCACTTCCTGTTGGGGAGGAGTTAATATCCCAGAAGTAATGATGACCCGTGGACTGATCACACTTAACAGAAGAAAAACTGAATAACCCTATGAATTCTAAAAGAATGCCAGGAAAAAACATTATATATACACCAGGAAATGAAGACTTTGCAAATATTGTGATAAATATTCCTAGAAATCAGAGTTTCAATCACATAATCTGAAAAAAACCCTATGTCTAAGAACTAAGCGTTAAAATTTCCATGCCATCAAGTTTAGAGACTCGACATCCGGATGGAAAAAAAGGGCCTTGAGACAGAAGCTCTGACCGAGGACGAGGCCAAGGAGAGCAACTGGACATCTGAACCAGATCTGCATACCAAATCCTGCAAGGCCACGCTGAGGCAATCAAATACAAATGACTTCTCTAACTCTGGGAAGAACCACCAGAGGAGGGAACAGATAAGCAGGCTAAAATGACCACGGAACTACTAGAGTATCCACTACCTCTGCCTTAGGATACCTGGACTTTGCAAAGTACCTGGGAAGTTTGTTGTTCAAACAAGAGGCCATAAGATATATTTCTGGGAGACACCAAAGATCCGCAATGTGATTGAACACAATCACATTGTGGATCTCTTCTGGTGAAGAGACTGACTGAGAAAGTCTGCCTCCCAAATGTTCACTCCTGGTATGTGAATTGCAGAGGACTAGAGAAGAATTGGCTTCTGCCCAAGAGAGAATCCGGGACACCATCATAGCCAGGGAACTACGAGTTCCCCCTTGATGGTTGACATAAGCTACTGCTGTGACAACTGTCTGTTAAAAAGGGAGTCTTATCTCCGTTTACAGACAAAGGCCAAGCTTGAAGGGCCCTGAAAATTGCACAGAGTTCCAGAACATTGATAAGCAACCTCTCCTCCCAAGAATCCCAAAACCCCTGTGCTGTCAGAGACCATTAAACAGCTCCCCAACCTGAAAGACTTGCATCTGTAGTGAGAAAGAAGTCTCCTGAATAATAAACTGATTGATCCAGTCACCTAGTTAGAAACTGACTTGTACTGGGATCCAAAAATATCTGTGACAGCTGAGTATAATCCCTGAACCATTGACGCAGCATACAAAGCTGAATAGGCCTCATGTGAAATCAAGCAAATTGAATTTTATTTGAAGCTGCAATCATGAGACCTAGTACTTCCATACACAGCTTGTCTGAACCTTCAGTCTCTCTTGTTAACTTCAATGGCGCTAACACCAATCTTAACCTTATATGCTCTGTTTGAGAAAGACTCATTGACAGAGTCTATTAAGAAACCTAGGAAAGTAACCTTTGTCTGAGGAACCAAAGAACTCTTTGAAAAATGGATTTTCCAACCATGCTTTTGAAGAAACAACAAGGAGTTGGTTGGCGTGAAATTTTGCTAAAGGAAAATAGGGAGCTTTAACCAAGATATCGTCCAGGTAAGGAAATACTGCAATACCCTGAGCTCGGATTACAGACAAAAGGGCACCCAGAACATTGGAAAATATTATTGGAGCTATAACCAGACCAAATGGAAGAGCAACAAACAAAGTGCTTGTCCAGAAAAGCATAGCTCAGAAACTGGTAATGTTCTCTGAATTGGAACATGAAGGTAAGTATCCTTTAAACCTATTGTGTAAATAAACTGAGCTTGCTGAACAAAAGGCAGTATAGTCCTGATAGTTTCAATTCTATAAAGATGGAATTCTTACAAACTTGTTAAGAATTTTTAGATCCAGAACTGGTCTGAACGTGCCTTACTTCTTTGGAACAATGAAGAGATTTGAATAAAACTCTATCCCCTGTTCCTGCAAAAGAACTGTAACAATCACTACCATATAATCCAGATCTGAGACAAATTGAAGAAAAGCTTGAGCTTTTACCAGATTCCTTGGAACATTGGACATAAAAGAAAAAAAAAAACTCTAGGAGGCCTTGTTCTGAATCCAATTCTATATCCCTGAGAAACAACATTCTGAACCCAGGGATCTGGAACAGACTGAAGCCAAGTCTCCTGAAAGAGGCTTAATCTGCCCCCCAACCGGTACTTCTGGATCGGGGGCCGCACCTTCTTGCAGTTTTGGTAGTAGGGATAGCTGTCTTACCCTGCTTAGACTTGTTCTTGTTAGCATTAGGTCCCCAGACTGAACCAGAGGAACCTGGCTTTTGAACAGGAGTATTTTTTCTGTTCCGTATTGTGACGAAAGGAACGAAAACGATTAGAAGCTTTGGATTTTCATTTAGACTTTCTGTCTTTAGGAAGAAAAGCTCCATTACCTCCAGTAATAGTAGAAATATCAAAATATAAATCAGACCCAAATAACTTCTTTACATGAAAAGAAAGAATCTAGATTTAGACACCATATCAGCAGACCTTAAGCCGCAAGGCCCTCCTGGCAAGAATTGTTAAAGACATGCGTTTGACATTAAAGGGACAGTATACACTCATTTTCATATAACTGCATGTAATAGACACTACTATAAAGACTAAGATGCACAGATACTGATATAAAAATCCAGTATAAAATGGTTTAAAAACATACTTAGAAGCTTTCAGTTTAGCTCTGTTGAAAAGGTAGTTGGAAAGCCCACTGCAAGTGGGAAATAAGACACTCCCCCCCTCCCTCTTCTTTTGCATATGAAAAGACCCTTTACACAAACAGGAGCAAGCTGGAGAAGGTAGCTGACGGTATTCAAATAAAACTTTGGGGCTTGGTTAGGAGTCTGAAAATCAGAGCAATGTTATTTAAAAATAAGCAAAATTATACATTTAAAAAAAAAAAAAAAAACTTTATGGGCTTTATAAATAGATCATCTACAAAACATTTATGCAAAGAAAAAATGAGTGTATAATGGCCCTTTAATCTTATCTAATATAAAACACAGCATCACAAAGAGAATTGGCACTCTGAAGCTGAAAAAGACAAGAACAAAAGTAAACATTACCTCAGAACGAGCGCCAAACAACGGACAGTTTAAATGAGATTGAGAGCGCCAAAAACACCACGACGCATGCAAATGTGTGCTAACCTGAAGTGCGTACACCAACACGCGAGAAAACTAAAAGGGACATGCACTAACCTGACAGGCAGAGTGCGCAAAAACATAATTTATGCTTACCTGATAAATTTATTTCTCTTGTAGTGTATCCAGTCCACGGATAATCCATTACTTGTGGGATATTCTCCTTCCCAATAGGAAGCTGCAAGAGGATCACCCACAGCAGAGCTGCTATATAGCTCCTCCCCTCACTGCCATATCCAGTCATTCGACCGAAACTAGCCGAGAAAGGAGAAACCATAGGGTGCAGTGGTGACTGATTGTAGTTTAATTAAATTTTAGACCTGCCTTAAAAGGACAGGGCGGGCCGTGGACTGGATACACTACAAGAGAAATAAATTTATCAGGTAAGCATAAATTATGTTTTCTCTTGTTAAGTGTATCCAGTCCACGGATCATCCATTACTTGTGGGATACCAATACCAAAGCTAAAGTACATGGATGATGGGAGGGACAAGGCAGGAACTTAAACGGAAGGAACCACTGCCTGTAGAACCTTTCTCCCAAAAACAGCCTCCGAAGAAGCAAAAGTGTCAAATTTGTAAAATTTTGAAAAGGTATGAAGCGAAGACCAAGTCGCAGCCTTGCAAATCTGTTCAACAGAAGCCTCATTTTTAAAGGCCCAGGTGGAAGCCACAGCTCTAATAGAATGAGCTGTAATTTTTTCAGGGGGCTGCTGTCCAGCAGTCTCATAGGCTAAACGGATTATACTCCGAAGCCAAAAAGAAAGAGAGGTTGCCGAGGCCTTTTGACCTCTCCTCTGTCCAGAGTAAACAACAAACAGTTTAGATGTTTGACGAAAATCTTTAGTAGCTTGTAAGTAAAACTTCAAGGCACGGACTACGTCTAGATTATGCAAAAGACGTTCCTTCTTTGAAGAAGGATTAGGACACAATCTCTTGATTGATATTCTTGTTAGAAACCACCTTGGGTAAAAACCCAGGTTTTGTACGCAGAACTACTTTATCTGAATGAAAGATCAGATAAAGAGAATCACAATGTAGGGCAGATAACTCAGAGACTCTTCGAGCCGAGGAAATAGCCATCAGAAACAGAACTTTCCATGATAAAAGTTTGATATCAATAGAATGAAGGGGTTCAAACGGAACCCCTTGAAGAACTTTAAGAACCAAGTTTAAGCTCCATGGAGGAGCAACAGGTTTAAACACAGGCTTAATTCTAACTAAAGCCTGACAAAATGCCTGAACGTCTGGAACTTCTGCCAGACGCTTGTGTAAAAGAATAGACAGAGCAGAAATCTGTCCCTTTAAAGAACTAGCTGATAATCCTTTGTCCAAACCCTCTTGGAAGAAGGACAATATCCTAGGAATCCTAACCCTACTCCTTGAGTAATTCTTGGATTCACACCAATGAAGATATTTACGCCATATCTTGTGGTAGATTTTCCTGGTGACAGGCTTTCGTGCCTGTATTAAGGTATCAATGACTGACTCAGAGAAGCCACGCTTTGATAGGATCAAGCGTTCAATCTCCATGCAGTCAGTCTCAGAGAAATTAGATTCGGATGATTGAAAGGACCTTGTATTAAAAGGTCTTGTCTCAGAGGCAGAGTCCATGGTGGAAAGGATGACATGTCCACCAGATCTGCATACCAGGTCCTGCGTGGCCACGCAGGCGCTATCAGAATCACCGATGCTCTCTCCTGTCTGATTTTGGCAATCAGTCGAGGGAGCAGAGGAAACGGTGGAAACACATAAGCCAGGTTGAAGAACCAAGGAGCTGCTAGAGCATCTATAAGCGTCGCTTCTGGGTCCCTGGACCTGGATCCGTAACAAGGAAGCTTGGCGTTCTGGCGAGACGCCATGAGATTCAGTTCTGGTTTGCCCCAACGATGGACCAATTGAGCAAACACCTCCGGATGGAGCTCCCACTCCCCCGGATGAAAAGTCTGACGACTTAGAAAATCCGCCTCCCAGTTCTCTACGCCCGGGATATGGATCGCTGATAGGTGGCAAGAGTGAGTCTCTGCCCAGGGAATTATCTTGGAGACTTCTGACATCGCTAGGGAACTCCTGGTTCCCCCTTGATGGTTGATGTAAGCCACAGTCGTGATGTTGTCCGACTGAAATCTGATGAACCTCAGTGTTGCTAACTGAGGCCAAGCTAGAAGAGCATTGAATATTGCTCTTAACTCCAGAATATTTATTGGGAGGAGTTTCTCCTCCTGAGTCCATGAACCCTGAGCCTTCAGGGAGTTCCAGACTGCACCCCAACCTAGAAGGCTGGCATCTGTTGTTACAATCGTCCAATCTGGTCTGCGAAAGGTCATACCCTTGGACAGGTGGACCCGAGATAACCACCAGAGAAGAGAATCTCTGGTTTCCTGATCCAGATTTAGTGGAGGGGACAAATCTGTGTAATCCCCATTCCACTGACTGAGCATGCATAATTGCAGCGGTCTATGTCCATCGCCGCTACCATTAAGCCGATTACTTCCATGCACTGAGCCACCGCAGGGCGCAGAATGGAGTGAAGAACACGGCAAGCATTTAGAAGTTTTGATAACCTGGACTTCGTCAGGTAAATTTTCATTTCTACAGAATCTATAAGAGTCCCTAGAAAGGAAACCCTTGTGAGAGGAGATAGAGAACTCTTTTCTTCGTTCACTTTCCACCCATGCGACCTCAGAAATGCCAGAACTATCTCTGTATGAGACTTGGCAATTTGAAAGCTTGACGCCTGTATCAGGATGTCATCTAGATAAGGTGCCACCGCTATGCCTCGCGGTCTTAGAACCGCCAGAAGTGAGCCCAGAACCTTTGTAAAAATTCTCGGGGCTGTAGCCAACCCGAAGGTAAGAGCTACAAATTGGTAATGCCTGTCTAGAAAGGCAAACCTTAGGAACCGATGATGATTCTTGTGAATCGGAATGTGAAGGTAGGCATCCTTTAAGTCCACTGTGGTCATGTACTGACCCTCTTGGATCATGGGTAAGATGGTCCGAATAGTTTCCATCTTGAATGATGGAACTCTGAGGAATTTGTTTAAGATCTTTAGATCCAAAATTGGTCTGAAGGTTCCCTCTTTTTTGGGAACCACAAACAGATTTGAATAAAAACCCTGTCCTTGTTCCGTCTGCGGAACTGGATGGATCACTCCCATTACTAGAAGGTCTTGCACTAAGCGTAGGAATGCCTCTTTCTTTATCTGGTTTGCAGATAATCTTGAAAGGTGAAATCTCCCTTGTGGAGGAGAAGCTTTGAAGTCCAGAAGATATCCCTGAGATATTAACTCCAACGCCCAGGGATCCTGAACATCTCTTGCCCACGTCTGGGTGAAGAGAGAAAGTCTGCCCCCTACTAGATCCGTTGCCGGATAGGAGGCTGTTCCTTCATGCTGTCTTGGAGGCAGCAGCAGGCTTTCTGGCCTGCTTGCCCTTGTTCCAGGACTGGTTAGGTTTCCAGGCCTGCTTGGATTGAGCAAAAGTTCCTTCTTGTTTTGAAGCAGAGGAAGTTGATGCTGCACCTGCCTTGAAATTTCGAAAGGCACGAAAATTAGACTGTTTGGCCCTTGATTTGGCCCTGTCCTGAGGAAGGGTATGACCCTTACCTCCAGTAATGTCAGCAATAATTTCTTTCAAACCAGGCCCGAATAAGGTCTGCCCCTTGAAAGGAATACTGAGTAATTTAGACTTTGAAGTCACGTCTGCTGACCAGGATTTAAGCCATAGCGCCCTACGCGCCTGGATGGCGAATCCAGAATTCTTAGCCGTTAGTTTAGTCAAATGAACAATGGCATCAGAAACAAAAGAATTAGCTAGCTTAAGTGTCCTAAGCTTGTCAATGATTTCAGTCAATGGAGCCGTATGGATGGCCTCTTCCAGGGCCTCAAACCAGAACGCCGCCGCAGCAGTGACAGGCGCAATGCATGCAAGGGGCTGTAAAATAAAACCTTGTTGAATAAACATTTTCTTAAGGTAACCCTCTAATTTTTTATCCATTGGATCTGAAAAAGCACAACTGTCCTCAACCGGGATAGTGGTACGCTTTGCTAAAATAGAAACTGCTCCCTCCACCTTAGGGACCGTCTGCCATAAGTCCCGTGTAGTGGCGTCTATTGGAAACATTTTTTTAAATATAGGAGGGGGGGGGGGGAGGGCACACCGGGTCTATCCCACTCCTTACTAATAATTTCTGTAAACCTTTTAGGTATTGGAAAAACATCAGTACACACCGGCACTGCATAGTATTTATCCAGTCTACACAATTTCTCTGGCACTGCAATTGTGTCACAGTCATTCAGAGCAGCTAACACCTCCCCAAGCAATACACAGAGGTTCTCAAGCTTATTAAAATTAGAAATATCTGAATCAGGTTTCCCAGAGACAGAGATGTCACCCACAGTCTGAAGCTCTCCGTCCTCATGTTCTGCATATTGTGACGCAGTATCAGACATGGCTCTTACAGCATCTACGCGCTCTGTATATCGTCTAACCCCAGAGCTATCGTGCTTGCCTCTAAATTCAGGCAATCTGGCTAATACCGCTGACAGGGTATTATCCATGATCGCAGCCATGTCCTGCAAAGTAATCGCTATGGGCGTCCCTGATGTACTTGGCGCCATATTAGCGCGAGTCCCTTGAGCGGGAGGCAAAGGGTCCGACACGTGGGGAGAGTTAGTCGGCATAACTTCCCCCTCGACAGAACCCTCTGGTGACAATTCTTTTATAGATAAAGACTGATCTTTACTGTTTAAGGTGAAGTCAATACATTTAGTACACATTCTCCTATGGGGCTCCACCATGGCTTTTAAACATAATGAACAAGTAGTTTCCTCTGTGTCAGACATGTTTGTACAGACTAGCAAGGAGACTAGCAAGCTTGGAAAACACTTTAAACCAAGTTAACAAGCAATATAAAAAACGTTACTGCGCCTTTAAGAAAAACAAATTGTCAAAATTTGAAATAACAGTGAAAAAAGGCAGTTACACTAACGAAATTTTTACAGTGTATGTAACAAGTTAGCAGAGCATTGCACCCACTTGCAAATGGATGATTAACCCCTTAATACCAAAAACGGAATAACAATGAAAAAAAAAAAAAACGCTTTTAAAACCAGTCACAACAACTGCCACAGCTCTACTGTGGCTGTTACCTTCCTCAAACGCAACTTTTGAAGCCTTTTGAGCCCTTCAGAGATGTCCTGTATCATGCAGAGGGAAGGTGAATGTCTCTGTCTGTAATTTTAGCTGCGCAGAAAAGTGCTAAAATAGGCCCCTCCCACTCATATTACAACAGTGGAAAGCCTCAGGAAACTGTTTCTAGGCAAAAATCAAGCCAGCCATGTGGAAAAAAACTAGGCCCCAATAAGTTTTATCACCAAGCATATATAAAAACGATTAAACATGCCAGGAAACGTTTTATATTGCACTTTTATGAGAGTATGTATCTCTGGTAATAAGCCTGATACCAGTCGCTATTAAATCACTGTATTTAGGCTTAACTTACATTAATCCGGTATCAGCAGCATTTTCTAGCAAATTCCATCCCTAGAAAAATGTTAACTGCACATACCTTATTGCAGGATAACCTGCACGCCATTCCCCCTCTGAAGTTACCTCACTCCTCAGAATATGTGAGAACGGCAGTGGATCTTAGTTACTTCTGCTAAGATCATAGAAAACGCAGGCAGATTCTTCTTCTAAATGCTGCCTGAGATAAAATAGTACACTCCGGTACCATTTAAAAATAATAAACTTTTGATTGAAGAAAAAAAACCAACTATAATACACCACTCTCCTCTTACTACCTCCATCTTTGTTGAGAGTTGCAAGAGAATGACTGGATATGGCAGTGAGGGGAGGAGCTATATAGCAGCTCTGCTGTGGGTGATCCTCTTGCAACTTCCTGTTGGGAAGGAGAATATCCCACAAGTAATGGATGATCCGTGGACTGGATACACTTAACAAGAGCAATAATCTGCAGCTCCTAAGAGACTGAGGGACGTGCGCCAACATGAGTGTAAACCCAACATGCACAAACTTTTTAAACAAAAAAGTGCCCATAATATAGCTAAATGAGTGTTTTGTTTTCTTTTCTTTTAAAAAAGCATGTAAAGTATATACTTACCAATAGACACACGTCCCTGCAACCGATTACAGAGGGTTTATGAAAGATTTCCCATGAGGTGAAACCATAGAATCATAAACCATACCCCAAATACATCCCCTCTGACAAGCACTGTACTCTGAGGATAAACCGGGCCTCAACATATAGACTGAAACCCCCTTTCTCTGAAGATCACATGTACATCTTCATTCTTCAACCACCTCCATCGGAGGCAAATTAAAGAATGGATGTATGTGGGAGGGGTTTAGAAATATTTGCCTCCTACTAGTTGTAGAGAAGAGTAATTCCTATGAGTAATGGATTGTGGATTCTCATCACCTGTATGAAACACAGCCATTTCAAATACAGAAATAAACATGAAAGAACAATTTGCCATACATTTAATACTGTGTAGTAGGTATATCAATTAATTTGAAACACATTAAAAAATGGACATTAATCACTTTGATATGGTAATATAAAATGATAAATCATATATATTATATATATAAAAAAAAGTCTGCAATATACTTTTATTTATTTTGTCCCCTTTTCCTAATTCTAATCTGAAATTATGAGCTTTTCAGTTTGTGTTAGAAATGGAAGTGAAGAATACTGTTCTATTTCACATAGCCATTCACTGAACACTTTAGTGACCTACTTATAACTACCCCTAAATTGGCCACAGCAGAAAAGTTAACCTAAGTTACAACATGGCATCTCCCATTGTTTTAAAGATACTATAACTTCACACTTATTGTCTCAATATTTAAACCGCTAAAGAAACTTTTAAAAAATATATCTGTTATTCTCAGACTAATATTTTCTATAAATGCATCATTCTATCTAGCATTTGTTTAGTGTTTAATGTCACTTTAAGAGGAAACAAATTGTATAGTACAGTACCCCTTTAATTCTTAGTTATGAAAGTTACATAGGGTCATATAAAAGAGCATGTCTGACCTTTGGAGTCATGTCATGAGTGATGCAGAATTCCAGGTGGTGTAATATACTCTCCATGGTGTGATAGGGCTGTTGTTTTGTAGTTCTAAGGTACTTCTGCATGGCTCTTGCCATTGAGGCAAATATTGCCTGAGCTGCCTCTCTGGGATCCATTATTTCCCGGGGATTTTTCTGGTCCTCTTCCTGAAGACGTTTAATATGTGTGAAGGCCTCTTCCACAGCTACAACAAGCCTGCAAAAGTACATTCATTAAAGATAAAGGACCCTCAAGAGTTCAACAAGATCACTTTTCCCCTAAAATTGTGTAGTTAATATTTAGAGGTATTGATCTTATTTCAAAAAAGTTTGGTGTTGTTTAAGGAACAAACTGGTCACTACAATATTTGTAGAAAAATGCTTTATTCAAACTACAAATCAATTATTATACATATTGTATTGGTTTCCCTATACTACAGTCCTTTTCTAGTAACACTGATGTGATGAATTAATCTTAATACAACAATAAAAATGCCATTTAATGCAGGGCTCAGCAAGGCTACCTTACATGTGGCATATGGTGCCCCTCCCACCTTACTCAATGTTTTGAGGCCTATTAGAAAAACACCTGAGTATCTCTTAATTAACCATGTGGGTTAAAAAACCCTAACACAAGCCACAATGACCCCTTTAGTCCCTTCAAAAAACGTTATAATTGCAACATTTACTGAACAAACAAAAACGTTTTTTTTTGTTTGTTTTTTGTTTTTTTTTTCTAACAGTGTCACCAGTAACAAATGAGCCCTTCAAGCAAGCTGAAATTCCTATCCAAGTGTCTGAATACAGCTTACCCTTCCCTCATGGGGATAGTGCCAGCCTTTTCTATCTGAACATATCTCATATGCAGCTTAGCATGCAAACCGTTCCCCCAACTGAAGTTTTCCTGTACTCTTCAGCCCTAGTGAGAACAGCAGTGGATCTTAGTTACAAAGTGCTAAGATCATAATCCTCCTTGCAGAAATCTTCATCTCTTTTCTGCCAGAGAGTAAATAGTACACACCGGCACCATTTAAAATAAACTTTTGCTTGAGAAATAAAAAACTAACATTTTTGTCACCACACTCGCTCTGCACTTCTAGAGTAGGCAAAGAGAATGACTGGGGGGTGGAGCTAAGGGGGGAGCTATACAGACAGCTCTGCTGTGGGTGCTCTCTTTGCCACTTCCTGTAGGGGAGGAGAATATCCCACAAGTAAGGATGAATCCGTGGACTCGATACATCTTACAAGAGAAGTACTATTAAAAACAGGGGCACTTTCATTCATTAAACTTTTAAAAAACAAAAAAAGACGGTGCAATGTAAATACTTAGTTTTTCGTTAGGAAACCCAAACCGTGATCCTCTGTACTCACCCCAGCAATGAGCGGGCGGAGGATCGCGGTCTGTCTTTGGTAAAGAAAAAGGTAAGTATTTAAAAAAAAAAAAAAAATGCTGCAATGTAAAGTTTCATGAATGACAGTGCTCCTGTTTTTAATAGTATTGTTAAAAACCGGACACTCATTCATTCAACTTTATAATGTAAAAAAATAAAATGTTCCCTGGCTGACCACCACTGTCCCTTTCTAAAAATAAAACAGATAAACCCTTCTGTAGAGGGAAGCGGCAGTCAACCCTAAGCATCACCAGAGTCAAGGGACCTTTTGTAGTATTCTAAATGGGAACAAGCTAAAACCCTATAGGGAAATCATGGAAGCAGTTGCCTGCCTCTTAATCCTGATATACACATACACAATTAGCGAGTTACCTACATTCTCACAGACAAAAACTAACTGATCACTTGTCCCAAACAGATTTTGAAAAGCTATTCCATAGGCAACATTTATGTTGTATTAGGTTTGTCTTTACTGTTGAAGACTACATTTAAAAATAATAATAATAATAAAAGCTATGAACTACAGAAAGGGAATAAGCCTCACATACTCCCATTACAAAGGATTACAGACTGTTATGCTCTGGAATAACGTCCAAAGAAGAGTAGCACCGTTCTTAAGTGTATATAGTATTTATCGGAACATCATCAAATCACACGACGACGTTTCGTTCTACATATGTTGCAAGATTAAGGTAATGTAGATCGAAACTGTGTGTGATTTGGGGATGTTCCAATAAATACTATATACACTTAAAGGACCAGTCAATACAGTAGATTTGCATAATCAACAAATGCAATATAACAAGACAATGCAATAGCACTTCAAATGAGTAGATTTTTTTTCTGACAATTTTAAAAGTTATGTCTTTTTCCACTCCCCCTGTACCATGTGACAGCCATCAGCCAATCACAAATGCACACACGTACCATGTGACAGCCATCAGTCATTCACAAATGCATACACACTTATTCTTGCACATGCTCAGTAGGAGCTGGTGACTCAAAAAGTTTAAATATAAAAAGACTGTGCACATTTAGTTAATGGAAGTAAATTGGAAAGTTGTTTAAAATGGCATGCTCTATCTGAATAATAAAAGTTTCAGTTTGATTGAGTGTCCCTTTAAGAACGGTGCTGCTATTCTTTGGACTTTTTACAGTTTTTGGGTTTATACACGACCCTATAGCATGCACCTACAGAACCTTGGAAGTGGTGGACACCTATCTTTGTAATTATTATGCTCTGGAGTTGCAGGTTTTAGTTATTATAAGAACTCTCGTTAAGTTACCCTCAACATAATGTCAAAGAATACACATCTTTTTGTTAATTTAAAATACATATATAAAACGCAATTTTTTACTTTTAAATATATATTTTTTATTTTATTTTTATTTTTTGCTATGGATTAAATGCCTCTCCTTTCTGTTCCAGATGAGGATATGGCCAGTGATTAGACTTATCACCTTTGTGCATTTGAAAATTAATTAAACAGAGCATTTAAATTATATTTTTTACATTAGAATGCCCCTTAATGAAATTTCCCTCTATTTTATGACTTGTTGACAATTATGCAAAATAATGTAAATTGAGCACAATCCTAATCTCCAAAATAAATAAATGTGTTGATTGCTGCAGGGAAGGAACATGGAACTGTCTGATTACTAGGTTAATAAAAAAAAACAATAGCCTCCAATTAGAATGGTGTAAAGTTGTGAATAGTGAAATGTGGTATCCAAGTTATTTTACTACTCAGGCATGGGGCTAATTTAAATGGACACAGAGTGGAAAAATAAAATAAAATGTTCGAAATATGTTTATTGACTTTGTGAATATCCAGAGGAACAATGCACTACACTTTGACCTAGCTAAAAACATTTGGACAAGAGTTACGCATATATCCACCAATCACAAGCTAGCTACCAGCAGTGCATTGCTCCTACAGAGCTTACCTAGATATGTGCTTTTCAATAAAAAAAAAAACATACCAAGAGAAAATAGTACATTTGGTAGCAGAAGTAAAGTGAAAAATCTTTTACTCCCTATTTGTTGCACTGCTCAGAAGAGTTGCCAATAGGGATATCTCCTAGTATCCTGATAGGCCAGTCAAGATAGAAACATAGATTTTGACGGCAGATAAGAGCCATAGCCCCAAGTCTGCTCTGTATTTCCTAAAAGTATAAACTTATCTAGTTTGTAGGACAGTCTTATGCTTATCCCAGGCATTCTTAAAGTCCCCCAGAGTGTTTGCCATTACCATCTTTTGTGGAAGCTTATTCCATTAAAGTGAAGGTAAAGTTTATGTAATTTGAATATATCTATGTATTCCTTGAACATAGAATATGCTAATCGCTAACTTTATTTTATAAAAAAAATTATATTTGTCTTTTTTTTTAAACTATATTTTTCCCTACCGTTCTGTCCATAACTCCTCCCAACCTCTACATCCGGTTTGTAATGTGCTGTTACGTATAGAGTGATCCTACCCGGCTCTATACGTAACAGCAGGAGCGCGTTCACGATGAGCAATCTAACTGCGCATGCGCGATTCTAAGCGCACCCATCTCCCTTCAACCAACATTAACTGGCCTTAAGCAGAAACAGTACGCATGCGCGAAACTAGAACGCCCGGTGTAGTCTTTGATTGAGAAATAGACTCTAGCGCATGCGCAGTATAGCGAGTGGGCGGATGACGTCGGGTCACGGGCACCTAACGGCCAGAAATTCAACTGGTTGCTCTAAAAACGTGACCAGAAATAAAATAAAAAAATACAGAGCGGGATGATTGTGAAAATCGGCAAAAAAGGATTTTAAATAGAAAATAATGGCTTTTGAAGTAATAATGTAAAAAATCATGAATGAAAGTCCCATTCATTTTTAAAAAATAATTGGATTCTGTATCAGTGTCAAGGTAACTTTACCTTCACTTTAATCAATCACCCTTTCTGTAAAGTCCCGTTCCTCATTTGTAACAGTCAGTAAAGTGTCATTGACTTGAACTGATGTTTGGATTTTTCTTCCCTAAATGCATAATTTTAACACTTTGCAGTGTTAAACTTTAGATCAGTCATTTGTCCAATCCTCCAATTATTGTATATAACTTCTTATTTTGTCTACCTGCCCTGGAACATCTACTCTATTACAAATTTTTGTATCATCTGCAAACAGACATACTTTGCGGATATCTCTGATAAATGTTAAACAAAACAGGCTCCAGAACTGAACACTGATGAACACCACTAGTCTGATATGATCTCCCTGAAGTAACACCATGCTGATTTTGGTCCTCTATATTGTTTGTCTTTATGCAGGTCATAATTCTTTCTCCCAACTACTGAAATTAAACTTACTGGCCTGTAGCCAGATTCTTCCCTACTGCCCTTTTTATGACGAGGTACATTATTCGCTATTCTCCAATCATCTGGAACAATTCCTGTCAATAGTGACAGATTAAACAGATCAGTTAATAGGGCAGATAGCACTGATTGAAGTTCCTTTAAAACCCTTTAATAACCTTAGTTTTTCTTCTTTGCTGATATATCTAAAGAAGGTTTTGTCCCCTTGTTTTACTGACTGTGCTATGTTCTCTTCTGCATGCACTTTAAACTTCCTAATTAACTGCTTGGTCTTTTATTGGATTCTCCATATTTGGATATCATCATCCGACTGTGTGTGACTTTTTTTTACTACTTCTTATTTTTGAAAACCATATTGGTTTCCGCTTTCTTTTACAGACGTCTAATACAGTGTGCGATTACATCTAAAATGGCACCCTTCAAAAATTCCCACTGTTCTTGAACGTCCGTAATAAGGGTTTACCCTTTTAAAATAGTTGTTTAGGTATTCTCCCATGTACGAAAAATCAGCCTTCCTAAAGTCCAAAACTTTTGTTTTAGTCTGGGTGGACAGTATCTGCACATGAATACTAAACCAAAGATTGATTATCACTGGATCCTTTTTATTTATGCAGTTCCAAGATCTAGAATGGATTTTGTAACTGCATAAATAAAAAGGTCAAGTGTATAATTGATTAAGTAAAATATGGTGTTTTATGTCCATTTAAATAGCTATCTATATTTGAGCTTTAAATACGTTATTTTCTCATTCTTAAAAGTCATGGCATACCTAGCCTTCCTTTTTCGCACTCTGCGCTCATGTTCAGCTTCTTCGTAATAATATTCGTTGTGGCTGTTGTCTCTTCTTCTGGCAGCTGCTGCAATCACAGCTCTGGATTGTCCAGTGGAGTTGTTGGTAGTGTTTTCTATTAAAAAAATAAAAAAATAAAGAAGGAAACTATTAAAATCAGATTTTTTATTTTATTTTTAAAAACATTGAAGCATCATCATTAAAGTACAATTATAAACATCCATAGTAAATTTTTCTATATAATTAGTTTTTTTTCTTTAAACTGTTTCAGGTGTTGCTATCCGAGTGGTTCTGTGATGCATTGAGAAGTGAAGAATATGTGGAAAAGTAAGAATGTGTGTAGGAAAACATAGAAGAAGAAAAAAAACATAGGTTCAGAGAGACTGTTAAACCTTTTCTTCCTAAATAAAGAAGCACACTATGTTCAGGGACCCTGTCAAATCATGGCCCTGGCTCAAAAAACTTCTGGCTACCAATACATTTTGGATAATGATATATATTTATGCAAAACCCTTAGCTGGCTCCTTTAAAAAAAAGTCCTGGCTCCTATGTGACAAATTTGTCAATGTCTGTGCAAGGGATACTATTGAGAGTGAGGTGTGAAGTGACAGAAGAAAGAGGGCATAAAGTAGAGTGAGAGGAAAGGAGAATAAGAGGCCCTATAAATGGTAAAATGATCAGAGAGACAGTAAAGGGACATGTGACCAACATAGTCAATGCCAGGAACATTGCTGCTTTAATTATTTAATATCCTGGAATCTTTTCAGAAATCAGTTAAAAATACACTTATGGCAAAAATAGCAGTGTCTCATTAAGAAAAATCTCTAAAAGCCAATGGTTTCAGGCCTACCCAAAGCTATTCCTTGAATAAATAAAATAAAATAATGTTTAGCATATTCCATCTGTTTGCTATACAGGATTGGAAATGGTGTTCTAAAAGTTAAATTTTGATATTTTTACGATCCTGGGAAAGATTCAAAGATGACCTTCAAGTGATTTAAAACAAGAAGCATCCGTATTGAACTCCAATTCCAAGAGATTACCAAACATTTGAATGTAAAAATAATAAGATGAATGCATAACATAATACATTACAGGGAGGATTCTTGGAAAGAAAAACAAATTAATTTTGAGAATATGGACAAATAATGCATGGTTATGACAGGCAAAAACATCTTATATTAATAGAAATTATACAGCTGTTCAAAGGATCTAGCTAGAAAACATTTAATTTAGAATGTTATACCAATGAACAAGAATAGATCACTACTTGTGGGTAAAGGAAAGGAGGATTCCTGCTTAAAATCATCTAAGCGAGTTGCTGGCCATTCTGTATATTGTGTTTAAAGGGATATGAAACCCCAAATTTTTCTTTCATGATTCAGATAAGAGCGTGTGATATCTAACAATTAATTTACTTTTATTATTAATTCTTCTTCCTTTTCTTGGTATATTTTGTTGAAAAGCAGGGACATGCTTAGGAGCCAGACCATTTCAGGAGTGCTCTAGATGCCTATGTATCTCTTCAACACAGAATATCATGGAAATTACGCAAATTTGATATTAGAAGCAAATTGTAAACCATTTTTACTTGTAATGGTATGCTCTGTCTGAATCACAAAAAAAACTTTTTTTGGTTTCATATTCCTTTAATGGGCTTTTTCACCAAAGTTTGTCTATGGTTAACTGCCATTGCCACTAAATGCAAACTGATGTCTTTGATTGCCTGGTGAGCACCCAGAGCTGTGAATTTTGTCAGTTATAAAAAAAAGTTTTGCCAGAGGCAAGGGGTGAGTAGTCTTTCTGGTGTTAAAGTGAAGCCCACTTGCATTAGATATATAAATGTACAATGCCCATCAAGCCTAAAAAAAAGCCTGAATATTTTAAAACATAAGGGACATTGAACTCAAAATTAAACATATAAAAGATTTAAGCCTATTAAAAACAATCATGCATTATCAATTTCATTAAGATTTAATTACTTTTAGTTTTGCCTACATAGTGCAGATTACAGAGCAATCAGTCATTTTGCTTTGTATAAACCAGTGTTTTCTGGTAGGCTTGCACAGATGTGGAAGTGATTCTAATTTATTAGGGATCATTAGTAGGCATTACACCACTTAAAGGGATAGACAGGTTTAACATTGAAATTGTCAGGGTGTGCATTTCAATTATAGATTGAAGCATGTTTGCAATATACTTCTACTAGCAAAAACAAAATTTATGCTTACCTGATAAATGTATTTCTTTTTTGACACAAAGAGTCCACAGATCATCTTAATTAATAATGGGATATTCACCTCCTGGTTAGCAGGAGGCGGGCAAAGAGCACCACAGCAGAGCTGTTAAATATCACCTCCCTTCACTCCCAACCCAGTCATTCGACGGAAGTAAAGGAGAGAAAGGAAGTAACAAGGTGCAGAGGTGTCTGAAGTTTATAATAACCAACAACCTGTCTCATACAAAAAACAGGGCGGGGCATGGACTCATCGTGTAAAAAAAAAAACAAAAAAAAAAACACATCAGGTAAGCATAAATTTTGTTTTCTTTTTAATGACACGGATCATCTTAATTACTAATGGGAACCAATACCCAAGCTACAGTACACAGATGATACGGGAGGGACAAGACAGGGAACCTAAACAGAAGGCACCACTGCTTGAAGAACCTTTCTCCCAAAAGCGGCCTCAGCTGAGGCAAAAATGTCAAATTTGTAGAATTTTGAAAAAGTGTGAAGAGAGGACTAAGTTGCAGCCTTGCAAATCTGTTACACAGAAGCAACATTTTTTGGACGCCCATGAGGGAGCAACAGCCCTCATGGAATAAGTCGTAACTCTTTGGAGGCTGTTGTCCAGCAGTCTCATATGTAAAACGGAAGATACTCTACAGCCAGAAAGAAAGAAAAGTAGCCATAGCTTTCTGTCCCTTTCCTGAGAAAACCACAAACAAAGAAGACTGACGACAGTCCTTAGTCGCTTGCATGTAAAAACTTGAAAGCACGGACCACGTCCAAATTAAACAGAAGTTTTTCCTTCTGAGAAAAAAGGATTAGGACACAAGAAAAGACCAACAATCTCCTGATTAATGTTCAGATCAGAAACAACCTAAGGAAGAAATCCTAAGTTAGTACGTAAAACTACCTGATCTTAATGGAAGTAAGATAAGGAGACTCATACTGAAATGCCGAGAGCTCTGACACTCTCCGAGCAGAAGAAATAGCAACAAGAAATAAAACTTTCCAAGATAACAACTCAATATCTAAAGGAAAGAATAGGCTCAAACAGAGCCCCTTGAAGAACTCTGAAAACTAAATTCAGACTCCATGGAGGAGTAACTGGTATGAACACAGGGCTGATCCTGACCAAGGCCTGACAATATGATTGTACACCTGGGACATCTACCAGACGTTTGTGTAACATAGAGAGACAGAGTTTTTACCCGTTAGGGAACTTGACGATAAATCTTCCTCCAAATCCTCTTGGAGAAAAGACAAAAATCTAGAAATCCTATCTACTCTATGAGTAGTCCATGGATTCACACCTTTAGAGATATTTACGCCATATCTTATGATACATTTTCACTAATAACAGGCTTTCGAGCCTGAATCATGGTCACAATGACAGAGTTAGAAAAACACTGCTTGTATAATAAGTGTTCAATCTCTAAGCAGTCAGTTTCAGATAAACCAGATTTGGGTGAAGGAGGGGCCCATGAATTAGAAGATCCTTACGCAACGGAAGTCTCCAAGGTGGCAGAGATGATATGTCCACCGGATCTGCATACCAATCCTACAAGGCGAAGTCGGTGCTATGAGGATCACCATAGCCCTCTCCTGCTTGATTCTAGCAATGGCCCAAGGAAGAAAGGCAAACAGAGGAAAAAACTGGAGAACAATTTCAGATGGTGTTTCCACTCCCCTGGATGAAAGGACTGCCTGCGCAGGAAATCACCCTCCCAAATGGTCCACCCTTGGGATGTAGCTCGCCAACAGGCAGCAAGAATAGGCCTCCGCCCACTGAATTATTTTGGATACCTCTGTCATCGCTAAGGAACTCCTCGTTCCTCCCTGATGATTAATGGAATCCACTGACGTCATTTTGATCGACTGGAACCTGGTAAACTGGACTGAGGCTAACTGAGGCCAGGCCAGAAGAACATGGTAGAACATTCTCAGCTCCAGAATGTTTATAGGAAGAAGAGAGTCCAAACCCCCTGAGCCCTTAGGAAGCACCAGTAGTATTCGAGGAGACAAATTTGTATAATCTCCTATCCATTGCCTGAGCATGCTTAACTGCAGAGGTCTGAGATGGAACCAAGCAAATGGGATGATGTCCACCATCAGCCCGATTACCTCCATGCACTGAGCCACTGAAGGCCGAGGAGTGGACTAAATGACTAAATAAGTATCAATAAACTGTGATTTCCTGACATTCTGTCAGAAAAATCTTCAATGATATGGAATCTATAATGGTTCCCAAGAAAGTTACCCTTGTGCATGGGACTAAGGAATTCTTTTCCAAATTTACTTCCACCCGTAAGACCACAGGAAGGATAACACCAAGTCCATGTGAAATCTTGCTAGCTGTAAGGATGGCGCCTGGACTAGAATGTCGTCCAGATAAGACGCCACTGCAATGTCCCATAACCGAAGCACCGCCAACAGCGCTCCCAGAGCCTTCAAAAACTCAGAGCTGAGGCAAGACTGAAAGGAAGAGCCACGAAATGGAAGCGTGTGTCCAACTTCCGATTGGCACATGAAGGTACGCGTCCTTTAAATCCACTGTTGTCATAAATTGACCCTCTTGGATCAATCAAAGGAAGAATGGAACAAATAGTTGCCATCTTGAAGGACGGTACACTAAGAAAATCTGTTTAGACTCTTGGGATCTAAAAAGTGGTCTGAAGGTTCCCTCTTTTTTTGGAAACCACAAACTGATTGGTATATAAAAAAAAACGACCCAGTAACCTGTATTGGAACTGGAACAATCCCAGGTCTAAGATGTCTCTTACGCAGTGTGAACACCTCTCCTTTTGTCTGATCTGCAGATAATCTTGAAAGCAGAAAACCTGCCTCTGGGAGGAAAACTGTTGAACTCTAATTTGAATCCTTGGGATACTATTTCCTATTGCCCAGGGATTCTGAACATCTCGAACCCAAGCCTGAGCGAAGACTGAAAGTCTGCCCCCTACAAGATACGATCCCGGATCGGGGGTATGTCCGTCATGCTGTCTTTGATTCAACAGCAGGTTATTTGGATCCTTTTTTTTTTTTTTTTTTTTTACATTCTTTAAAATTTCAAAGGAGATTATTTCCGTCAAGCCAGGTTCCAACAAGGTCTTCCTCTTGTAATGAATCGTTAAAGGCTTAGCCTTAGAGCATACATCCGTAGAACAAGGCTCTAACCATAAAGCTCTGTGAGCTGGAACAGAGAAACCTGAAACCTATGCTCCCATTTCGATAACTTGAAGGGAAAATTTTGAAATAAAGGAATTAGCCAATTTGAAAGCCTTTATCCTATCCTGGTTTTTATCCAGGGGAGTTTCTGACTTAATAGCATCAGACAACGCATTAAACCAATATGCCGACGCACTAGTGATGGTAGAAAAGTACACAGCTGGGTGCCATTGTAAGCCCTGGTGTACATCCCTTTTCTAATTTTCATCCATAGGATCTTTGATAAATCCAACTATCCTCTAAGGGTATAGTAGTTCTCTTAACTAAGCTGGAAACTACTCTTTCCACCCTAGGGAATGTTTGCCCAGCCTCCTTAGCCGAGTTGGCTATGGGAAACATCCTTTTAAATATAGGGAATGCAGTCTTTTCCATTCCTTATAAACTTACTGGACGGCGGACACACTGGGATAGAATGCACCTGTATTGTCTGAGTCACCCCGGGTAGCTAAAACCTCCTAAAGTAACAAATGGAGGAGTTCAAGATAAAAAAAAAAAAACTGAAAGAAAAACAACCTCAGGATCAAATAAAAGATATTATTCCATCTGAGCCTGAGAATTCTCTCAGATAATCCAGACGTATCCTCCTCTTTCAGGTAATAGGGAAGAACCATTCGGAATAGTAACTACTGAATCAATCAATTTTCTTTATTCTAAATGATTGAAAATAATTCCTCTAGTTATGTTTTCTACCCCGTGGGAAAAAAACAAATGCATGAAATGCAGAGTAACTCCGGGTGGAGTTGAAAAGGAAGCGCAGGGCACTTCATGTGGGCTATAAAGTTTAGCGGGACACTATAGGAGAAATTTGTGGCATAGATTGACCATTGTCAACAGACTCCTAAACAGCAATCGCCT
Organism: Bombina bombina; assembly: GCF_027579735.1. Taxonomy (NCBI): domain Eukaryota; kingdom Metazoa; phylum Chordata; class Amphibia; order Anura; family Bombinatoridae; genus Bombina; species Bombina bombina. The sequence continues at coordinate 1,401,450,737 of NC_069499.1, read as the reverse complement.
TAGAAGGAGTATGTTCAGAAAAATGGAGACTTTTTTTAAAAAACAAAAATTGACACATAAAATGTTACTGTCTCTTTAATTTTTAAAAAGTAACTCATTTTTTGTGTGCTCTTGTTCCATCCTAAGTCACAAAGGATGAAACAATAAACAGCTGAATTGTTACTGTCTCTTTAAATTCTAAACTGTACCTTTTTATTTTTAGTGTGCAAAACAAACTAAAATAGTACTTAAGTAATGCAGAAGTTAACCACACCTCAGCTAAACCTTGCTGAGGTGTCCATCTGCCCTTCTAATAGGTTTTGCTATAAACATAATATAACATAAAAAATAACGGAACTGCAGAGTGTCTTAGAATTATTGTTCTTTAATTCCAGTTGCTGCAAAGGGGAGACTGATTGAAGGTAATTGCCACTAGTTTCATAACGGACTGCGATCAGCAGGGACCCTATCATATGCTCTACTAAATGAGTGCATTATGATCCGGACCATAGCTGCAATCTCTATGACCACTATGCACAGGGTAAATTCCGTTTCCGACAACTGAGTTAGAGAATAGAGTGTGAGGTCCAAATCGGCGCCACTACGCTCCCATTTCCGTAGGTCCGCCCATCATGGGCGTCACAACATCAGGCTCTCTTCTCGATACAACCTTAACTCACTAGGTGCGCAGCCCAAAATGGCGCCACCCGAATCTCCGCCCATCGTGGGCGTTGCATAGCAAGCACCAGGTCACCATTATCCTAACTAAGATGCTTAACTTAGTAGGATCATGGAGTTAATATAACAACCATTACCGCACCGGGAGTCCAAGAACCTATCTGGGGGCAAATTAAATAATGGAACTGCATGGCTACTACTTTGTATATAGTGGCTAGCAAAAAATGTGACCAAAGAGTCTCCGCTACTCAGGAAAAACTTTTTTTCTCAATAAAAAAACCCCCAGAAATAAGCCACCATCTCCACAGCCTCAGTGCCTGCTATACAACCCTGTCACTTTGAAATCACTCCCTTTAATGTATAGGAGTTATATCCCATGAATAAAGTGCTTCACTCATCTGAGATTTTAGACCCAGAATAAAAAAAAGTCAGCAATTGCCTTTGTATTCTGCCCGACAGCAGGGCAGCTCAGCAGGTCTAGGAGGTCCTCTCCCTCCCATAGGCCTGTGGAGAAAGATAAAGCCCGAGTCATCTTTTACTTAGGCTATCAGGATTAGAGCAGCATAAATGTATATGAGGCGCAGTGAGTATTATGTCCCACAAGCTCCCATTGCTTTAAAGCCACCAAAAGCTCTACTGTAGAGACTGATATGGACTACGGCTACACCCTAAAACAAATTAGCACAATCTTGCACTACTTTAAAAATAATAAAAACTCTTGATTGAAGAATCTATACTAACACCTCACTTTACCTCTTCCTATCACTAACGTAGGCAAAGAGAATGACTGGGGTGGGAGGGAAGGTAGGAGCTATTTAACAGCTCTGTTGTGGTGCTCTTTGCCGCCTCCTGCTGACCAGGAGGTGAATATCCCATTAGTAATTAAGATGATCCATGGACTCATCGTGTCTTAAAAAAGAAATCTTTAGTCGCCTGCAGATAAAATTTTAAGGCACGAACCACGTCCAAATTATGTAGAAGCCTTTCCTTCTGAGGAGGAGGATTAGGACACAAGGAAAGAACAACAATCTCTTGATTAATGTTCCAATCAGTAACAACCTTAGGAAGAAAACCCAGTTTAGTACGTAAAACTACCTTATCTGAATGAAAAATAAGGTTAGGGGATTCGTACTGCAAAGCCAAAAGCTCTGGTACTCTGGGAGCAGATGAAATAGCAACAAGAAACAAAACTTTCCAAGATAACAACTTAATATCTAAGGAATGCATAGGCTCAAACGGAGCCCCTTGAAGAACCTTAAGAACTAAATTAAGACTCCAGGGAGGAGTAACTGGTTTGAACACAGGCCTGACCTTGACCAAGGCCTGCCAGACGCGTGTGTAACAAAACGGATAAGGCAGAGATTTGACCCCTTAGGGAACTTGTTGATAATCCTTTCTCCAAACCCTCTTGGAGAAACTATAAAATTCAAGGAATCCTAACTCTACTCCATGAGTAGCCCTTGGACTCACACCAATAGAGATATTTATGCCATATCTTGTGGTAAATCCTTCTAGTGACAGGCTTACGAGCCCGAATCATGGTCTCAATGACTGATTCTAAAAAGCCCCGCTTGGATAAAATAAAGCATTCAATTTCCAAGCAGTCAGCTTCAGAGAAACTAGATTTGGGTGAAGATAGGGCCCTTGAATTAGAAGGTATTTCCTCAACGGAAGTCTCCAAGGTGGCAGAGATGACATTTCCACCAGATCTGCATACCAAATCCTGTGAGGCAAAGCCAGTGCAATGAGGATCACTGATGCCCTCTCCTGTTTGATTAGAGCAATGACCCGAGGAAGAAGAGCAAACGGAGGAAATAGGTATGCTAGACTGAAGATCCAAGGAACTGCCAGAGCATCTATCATTTCCGCCTGGGGGTCCCTGGACCTCGATCTGTATCTAGGGAGCTTGGCATTCTGTCGAGATGCCATGAGATCTAATTCCAGTTGACCCCACTTGAGAATCAGGCTATAAAACACTTCCGGATGGAGTTCCCACTCCCCCGGATGAAAGGTCTGCCTGCACAGGAAGTCAGCCTCCCAGTTGTCCACCCCTGGGATGTGGATCGCCGACAGGCAGCAAGAATGGGCCTCCTCCCCCAAGGAATTATTTTGGTTACCTCGGTCATCGCTAAGGTACTCCTCGTTCCTCCCTGATGATTGATGTAAGGCACTGAATTTATATTGTCCGACTGGAACCTGATAAACTGGACCAAGGCTAACTGGGGCCAGGCCAGAAGAGCATTGAAGATCGCTCTTAGCTCCAGAATGTTTATAGGAAGAACAGACTGTGACTGAGTCCAAACTCCCTGAGCCTTTAGGGAGCCCCAGACTGCTCCCCACCCTAGAAGGCTGGTGTCTGTTGTCACAATCACCCAAGATGGTCAGCAAAAGCAGGTTCCCTGGGAGAGATGATCCCGAGACAACCACAATTGAAGGGAATCCCTTGTCTCCTGCTCCAGTAGTATTCGAGGAGACAAATCTGCATAATCACCGTTCCATTGCCTGAGCATGCTTAACTGCAGAGGTCTGAGGTAAAACCGAGCAAACGGGATGATGTCCATTGCCGCCACCATCAGCCCAATTACCTCCATGCACTGAGCCACTGATGGCTGAGGAGTGGACTGAAGGACAAGTATTGATAATCTTTGATTTCCTGACCTCTGTCAGAAAAAAAATCATTTATAGGGAATCTATTATGGTTCCCAAGAAAGTTACCCTTGTATTTGGGACTAAGGAACGCTTTTCCAAATTTACCTTCTACCCGTGAGATCACAGGAAGGATAAAATCATGTCCGTGTGGGATCTTGCTTGTTGTAAGGATGATGCCTGAACTAGGATGTCGTGCAGATAGAGTGCTATTGCGATGCCCCATAACCAAAGCAACGCCAACAGCAATCCCAGAACCTTTGTGAAAATTCTGGGAGCTGTGGCAAGACCGAAAGAAAGAGCCAAGTGTTTGTTCAGAAAGGCAAATCTTAGGAACTTGTGATGGTCCCTGTGAATAGGAACATGCAGGTACGCGTCCTTTAAATCCACTGTTGTCATAAATTGACCCTCTTGGGTCAAAGGAAGAATGGAACGAATAGTTTCCATCTTGAAGGACGGTACCCTGAGAAATTTGTTTAGACTCGAGATCTAAAATTGGTCTGAAGGTTCCCTCTTTTTTGGGAACCACAAACAGATTAGAATAAAAACCCAGACCCTGTTCCTGTATCGGAACAGGAATTATCACTCCCAGGTCGGAGAGGTCTCTTACACAGCGTAAGAACGCCTCTCTTTTTGTCTGGTCTACAGATAATCTTGAAAGCAGAAACCTGCCTCTGGGAGGAAAACTTTTAAACTCTAGCTTGTATCCCTGGGTCACTATGTCTATTGCCCAGGGATACTCAACATCTCGAACCCAAGCCTGAGTGAAGAAGGAAAGTCTGCCCCTACCTGATCCGGTCCCAGATTGGGAGCCAACCCTTCATGCTGATTTTGGTTCAATGGCGGGCTTCTTGGATTGTTTTCCCTTATTCCAAGACTGATTGGGTCTCCAGGAAGGTTTAGACTGTTCCTGCTTGGGGGCGGAAGAGGAAGAATTTCCCCTCAGGTCTTTACAATTAGGGCAGCATAAACATTATGATAGGCACAGTGAGAATTATGTCCCAACAGTTCTCATTGCCCTAAAGCCACCACTGCCCTACTGAAGAGACTGATGTGGACTACGGCTACACCCTAGGACAAAGCAGCACAATTTTGCACAACTTTAAAAATAATAAACTCTTAATTGAAGAATCTAAAATAACACCTAACTTTACCACTTCCTAGCACTAACGTAGGCAAAGATAATGACTTGGTTGGGAGTGAGGGGAGGTGATATTTAACAGCTCTGCTGTGGTGCTCTTTGCCCCTCCTGCTGACCAGGAGGTGAATATCCCATTAGTAATTAAGATGGTCCGTGGACTCATTGTGTCATTAAAAAGAAAATGCTTCTAGTAAAATAATTACTGTTTTTCAGTGGTATATGCACATATGCTGTGAGGGCACCAGTATTCAAACTCCACACCTTCTCAGCAGTGGCTTATATGGCAAAAATTAAGTTTTCACAGGAACAATACACACTGCCACCAGCTCTCTGAATTGGATACTGGTGTACAGGACTTCACACCATGTGTGTATACAACTGTAAAAACAGCAACGTTTACTAGAAGCATTTTTGCTAATGGAAGTATATTACAAAAATCCTTCTATTTAAAAGGGACATAATACTCATATGCTAAATCACTTGAAAGTGATGCAGCATAACTGTAAAAAGCTCACAGGAAAATATCACCTGAATGTCTCAGAGGTAAAATATCTTATTCTTTTACATAATTTCCTCAGCTGTGCTGTGTAAAAAGGTCTTTCAGTTATTGCCCAGCTTCAGGTAAAAAAAAAAAAAAAGAAAAATGAACAGCAGCCAATCAGCATCAGCAGCGCTGAGGTCATGAACTTAACTCATGAGATTTGAAAACTTCCTTAAACTGAATAGAGAAATAACATGTGTGCATGCGGCATGCTCCCTTGCAGGTCCAGGGACAGGCATACTGATTTGCTGCTTAAAGTCTTTCACAATGGGGTGTGAATACTTAGGACATTTTGAAGGTAAAAACTAAATATTTATGCTTACCAAATAAATTCCTTTCTTTCCTGGCAGGGAGAGACCACAACACCTGGCCACCAGGAGGAGGCAAAGACACCCCTGCCAAAGGCTTAAAAATTCCTCCCATTTTCCCTATCCTCCTAGTCATTCGGCCAAGAAAACAAGGAAAAGTAGGAGAAACATCAGGGTATAAAAAGATGATAGAAGAAAAGTATAAAAAGGGAGCCGCCTAAACCAAATATCTAACGGGCGGGGTCATGGACTCTCCCTGCCATGAAAGAAAGGAATTTATCTGGTAAGCATACATTTTGTTTTGTTTCCATAAGGCAGGGAGAGTCCACAACTTCATTCCTTACTGTTGGGAACACCATACCCAAAGCTCCAGAGGACACTGAAGGAATTACAGGAGGCAGAACCTAATCTGAGGGCACCGCAGCCTGCAAAACCTCTCTCCCCAAAGCTGCTTCAGCTGAAGCAAATATCAAACTTGCAAAATTTAGAAAAAGTATGTATGTAAGGAGGACCAGGTAGCCGCCTTACAAATCTGCTCCAAAGAGGCCTCATTTTTAAAAGCCCAGGAAGAAGCTACTGCTCTAGTGAAATGAGCCGTAATGCTCTCAGGAGGCTGTTGTCCCGCTGTCTCATAAGCTAGGCGGATGACACTCCTCAACCAGAAAGATAAGGAAGACATAGTGGCCTTCTGATCCCTACGTTTACCTGCATATGACAACAAACAAAGATGAAGATTGTTTGAACTCCTTACTAGCCTAAAGGTAAAATTTCAAGGCACGAACCACATCTAGATTGTGAAGCAAACTATCCTTAACTGAGGAAGGATTGGGACACAAGAAAGGTACAACAATCTCTTGATTAATGTTCCGATCTGACACCACCTTAGGAAGGAAACCTAACCAAGTATGTAAAACCGCTTTATCGGGATGAAAAACAAGGTAAGGGGGATCACACTGCAAGGCAGAAATCTCCAAGACCCTGCAAGCAGAGGCAATAGCCAATAGAAACAGAACCTTCCAGGATAACAGTTTAATGTCAACAGCATGCATTGGCTCAAACGGAGCCTGCTGCAACACACAAAGAACAAGGTGGAGACTCCAAGGCGGAGCAACCCTTCTTAACACAGGCCTGATCCTAGTAAGGGCCTTAAAGAACTGCACATCCGGAAGCTCAGCTAATCTCTTGTGCAGCAACACTGACAGGGCTGATAGCTGTTCCTTCAGGGAACTAGCAGAAAGACCCTTCTCCAGTCCATCCTGGAGAAAGTATAAAAACATATTTTATGTAAGAACTTACCTGATAAATTCATTTCTTTCATATTAGCAAGAGTCCATGAGCTAGTGACGTATGGGATATACATTCCTACCAGGAGGGGCAAAGTTTCCCAAACCTCAAAATGCCTATAAATACACCCCTCACCACACCCACAAATCAGTTTAACGCATAGCCAAGAAGTGGGGTGATAAGAAAAAAGTGCGAAAGCATAAAAAATAAGGAATTGGAATAATTGTGCTTTATACAAAAAAATCATAACCACCACAAAAAGGGTGGGCCTCATGGACTCTTGCTAATATGAAAGAAATGAATTTATCAGGTAAGTTCTTACATAAATGATGTTTTCTTTCATGTAATTAGCAAGAGTCCATGAGCTAGTGACGTATGGGATAATGACTACACAAGATTTGGATCTTCCACGCAAGAGTCACTAGAGAGGGAGGGATAAAATAAAGACAGCCAATTCCGCTGAAAATAATCCACACCCAAAATAAAGTTTAAATCTTATAATGAAAAAAACTGAAATTATAAGCAGAAGAATCAAACTGAAACAGCTGCCTGAAGTACTTTTCTACCAAAAACTGCTTCAGAAGAAGAAAACACATCAAAATGGTAGAATTTAGTAAAAGTATGCAAAGAAGACCAAGTTGCTGCTTTGCAAATCTGATCAACCGAAGCTTCATTCCTAAACGCCCAGGAAGTAGAAACTGACCTAGTAGAATGAGCTGTAATCCTTTGAGGCGGAGTTTTACCCGACTGGACATAAGCATGATGAATTAAAGATTTCAACCAAGATGCCAAAGAAATGGCAGAGGCCTTCTGACCTTTCCTAGAACCGGAAAAGATAACAAATAGACTAGAAGTCTTTCGGAAATTCTTAGTAGCTTCAACATAATATTTCAAAGCTCTAACTACATCCAAAGAATGCAATGATCTCTCCATAGAATTCTTAGGATTAGGACACAATGAAGGAACCACAATTTCTCTACTAATGTTGTTAGAATTCACAACCTTAGGTAAAAATTTAAAAGAAGTTCGCAACACCGCCTTATCCTGATGAAAAATCAGAAAAGGAGACTCACAAGAAAGAGCAGATAATTCAGAAACTCTTCTAGCAGAAAAGATGGCCAAAAGAAACAAAACTTTCCAAGAAAGTAATTTAATGTCCAAAGAATGCATAGGTTCAAACGGAGGAGCTTGAAGAGCCCCCAGAACCAAATTCAAACCCCAAAGAGGAGAGATTGACTTAATGACAGGTTTTATACGAACCAAAGCTTGTACAAAACAATGAATATCAGGAAGATTAGCAATCTTTCTGTGAAAAAGAACAGAAAGAGCAGAGATTTGTCCTTTCAAGGAACTTGCAGACAAACCTTTATCCAAACCATCCTGAAGAAACTGTAAAATTCTCGGAATTCTAAAAGAATGCCAGGAAAAATGATGAGAAAGACACCAAGAAATGTAAGTCTTCCAGACTCTATAATATAGCTTTCTAGATACAGATTTACGAGCCTGTAACATAGTATTAATCACAGAGTCAGAGAAACCTCTTTGACTAAGAATCAAGCGTTCAATCTCCATACCTTTAAATTTAAGGATTTGAGATCCTGATGGAAAAAAGGACCTTGCAACAGAAGGTCTGGTCTTAACGGAAGAGTCCACGGTTGGCAAGAGGCCATCCGGACAAGATCCGCATACCAAAACCTGTGAGGCCATGCTGGAGCCACCAGCAGAACAAAACGAGCATTCCTTCAGAATCTTGGAGATTACTCTTGGAAGAAGAACTAGAGGCGGAAAGATATAGGCAGGATGATACTTCCAAGGAAGTGACAATGCATCCACTGCTTCCGGTTGAGGATCCCTGGATCTGGAAAGATACCTGGGAAGTTTCTTGTTTAGATGAGAAGCCATCAGATCTATTTCTGGAAGTCCCCACATTTGAACAATCTGAAGAAATACCTCTGGGTGAAGAGACCATTCGCCCGGATGTAACGTTTGGCGACAGATAATCCGCTTCCCAATTGTCTATACCTGGGATATGAACCGCAGAAACTAGACAGGAGCTGGATTCCGCCCATACCAGTATTCGAGATACTTCTTTCATAGCCAGAGGACTGTGAGTCCCTCCTTGATGATTGATGTATGCCACAGTTGTGACATTGTCTGTCTGAAAACAAATGAACGATTCTCTCTTTAGAAGAGGCCATGACTGAAGAGCTCTGAAAATTGCACGGAGTTCCAAAATATTGATTGGTAATCTCACCTCCTGAGATTCCCAAACCCCTTGTGCTGTCAGAGACCCCCAAACAGCTCCCCAACCTGTCAGACTTGCATCTGTTGAAATTACAGTCCAGGTCGGAAGAACAAAAGAAGCCCCCTGAACTAAACGATGGTGATCTGTCCACCACGTCAGAGAGTGTCGTACAATCGGTTTTAAAGATATTAATTGAGATATCTTTGTGTAATCCCTGCACCACTGGTTCAGCATACAGAGCTGAAGAGGTCGCATGTGAAAACGAGCAAAGGGGATCGCGTCCGATGCAGCAGTCCTAAGACCTAAAATTTCCATGCATAAGGCTACCGAAGGGAATGATTGTGATTGAAGGTTTCGACAAGCTGAGATCAATTTTAGACGTCTCTTGTCTGTCAGAGACAGAGTCATGGACACTGAATCTATCTGGAAACCTAAAAAGGTTACCCTTGTCTGAGGAATCAATGAACTTTTCGGTAAATTGATCCTCCAACCATGATCTTGAAGAAACAATACAAGTCGATTCGTATGAGATTCTGCTAAATGTGAAGACTGAGCAAGTACCAAGATATCGTCCAAATAAGGAAATACCACAATACCCTGTTCTCTGATTACAGACAGAAGGGCACCGAGAACCTTTGTAAAAATTCTTGGAGCTGTTGCTAGGCCAAACGGCAGAGCCACAAACTGGTAATGCTTGTCTAGGAAAGAGAATCTCAGAAACTGATAGTGATCTGGATGAATCGGAATATGCAGATATGCATCCTGTAAATCTATTGTGGACATATAATGCCCTTGCTGAACAAAAGGCAGGATAGTCCTTATAGTAACCATTTTGAATGTTGGTATCCTTACATAACGATTCAATATTTTTAGATCCAGAACTGGTCTGAAGGAATTCTCCTTCTTTGGTACAATGAAGAGATTTGAATAAAACCCCAGCCCCTGTTCCAGAACTGGAACTGGCATAATTACTCCAGCCAACTCTAGATCTGAAACACATTTCAGAAATGCTTGAGCTTTCGCTGGATTTACTGGGACACGGGAAAGAAAAAATCTCTTTGCAGGAGGCCTTATCTTGAAGCCAATTCTGTACCCTTCTGAAACAATGTTCTGAATCCAAAGATTGTGAATTGAATTGATCCAAATTTCTTTGAAAAATCGTAATCTGCCCCCTACCAGCTGGGCTGGAATGAGGGCCGCACCTTCATGTGGACTTGGGAGCTGGCTTTGGTTTTCTAAAAGGCTTGGATTTATTCCAGACTGGAGATGGTTTCCAAACTGATACCGCTCCTGTGGGTGAAGGATCAGGCTTTTGTTCCTTATTGTGACGAAAGGAACGAAAACGATTATTAGACCTAAATTTACCTTTAGATTTTTTATCCTGTGGTAAAAAAAAAGTTCCTTTCCCTCCAGTAACAGTTGAGATAATAGAATCCAACTGAGAACCACACAATTTATTACCCTGGAAAGAAAGGGAAAGCAAAGTTGACTTAGAAGACATATCAGCATTCCAAGTTTTAAGCCATAAAGCTCTTCTAGCTAAAATAGCTAGAGACATATACCTGAAATCAACTCTAATGATATCAAAGATGGCATCACAAATAAAGTTATTAGCATGTTGAAGAAGATTAACAATGCTATGAGAATTATGATCTGTTACTTGTTGCGCTAAAGCTTCTAACCAAAAAGTTGAAGCCGTAGCAACATCCGCTAAAGATATAGCAGGTCTAAGAAGATTACCTGAACATAGGTAAGCTTTTCTTAGAAAGGATTCAATCTTCCTATCTAAAGGATCCTTAAAGGAAGTACTATCTGCCGTAGGAATAGTAGTACGTTTAGCAAGAGTAGAGATAGCCCCATCAACTTTAGGGATTTTGTCCCAAAACTCTAATCTGTCAGATGGCACAGGATATAATTGCTTAAAACGTTTAGGAGGAGTAAATGAATTACCCAAATTATTCCATTCCCTGGAGATTACTTCAGAAATAGCATCAGGGACAGGAAAAACTTCTGGAATAACTACAGGAGATTTAAAAACCTTATTTAAACGTTTAGATTTAGTATCAAGAGGACCAGAATCCTCTATTTCTAATGCAATTAAAACTTTAAGTAAAGAACGAATAAATTCCATTTTGAATAAATATGAAGATTTATCAGCATCAACCTCTGAGACAGAATCCTCTGAACCAGAGGAACCATTATCAGAATCAGAATGATGATGTTCATTTAAAAATTCATCTGAAAAATGAGAAGTTTTAAAAGACCTTTTACGTTTACTAGAAGGAGGAATAACAGACATAGCCTTCTTAATGGATTTAGAAACAAAATCTCTTATGTTAACAGGAACACTGAGTATTAGATGTTGACGGAACAGCAACAGGTAATGTAACATTACTAAAGGAAATATTATCTGCATTAACAAGTTTGTCATGACATTCATTACAAACAACAGCTGGAGGAACAGATACCATAAGTTTACATCAGATACACTTAACTTTGGTAGATCCAGCACCAGGCAGCGTTTTTCCAGAAGTATCTTCTGACTCAGTGTCAATCTGGGGCATCTTGCAATATGTAATAGAAAAAACAACATATAAAGCAAAATTGATCAAATTCCTTAAATGACAGTTTCAGGAATGGGAAAAAATGCCAGTGAACAAGCTTCTAGCAACCAGAAGCAATAAATAATGAGACTTAAATAATGTGGAGATAATAGTGACGCCCATATTTTTTAGCGCCAAAAAAGACGCCCACATTATTTGGCGCCAAAAATGACGCCACATCCGGAACGCCAACACTTTTGGCGCAAAAAAACGTAAAAAATGACGCAACTTCCGGCGACACATATGACGCCGGAAACAGAAAAATAAAAATTTGCGCCAAAAAAGTCAGCGCCAAGAATGACGCAATAAAAACAGAATTTATGCTTACCTGATAAATTACTTTCTCCAACGGTGTGTCCGGTCCACGGCGTCATCCTTACTTGTGGGATATTCTCTTCCCCAACAGGAAATGGCAAAGAGTTCCAGCAAAGCTGGCCATATAGTCCCTCCTAGGCTCCGCCCACCCCAGTCATTCGACCGACGGACAGGAGGAAATATATATAGGAGAAACCATATGGTACCGTGGTGACTGTAGTTAGAGAAAATAATTCATCAGACCTGATTAAAAAACCAGGGCGGGCCGTGGACCGGACACACCGTTGGAGAAAGTAATTTATCAGGTAAGCATAAATTCTGTTTTCTCCAACATTGGTGTGTCTGGTCCACGGCGTCATCCTTACTTGTGGGAACCAATACCAAAGCTTTAGGACACGGATGAAGGGAGGGAGCAAATCAGGTTACCTAAACGGAAGGCACCACAGCTTGCAAAACCTTTCTCCCAAAAATAGCCTCCGAAGAAGCAAAAGTATCAAATTTGTAAAATTTGGCAAAAGTGTGCAGTGAAGACCAAGTCGCTGCCTTACATATCTGGTCAACAGAAGCCTCGTTCTTGAAGGCCCATGTGGAAGCCACAGCCCTAGTGGCGTGAGCTGTGATTCTTTCAGGAGGCTGCCGTCCGGCAGTCTCATAAGCCAATCGGATGATGCTTTTAAGCCAAAAGGAAAGAGAGGTAGAAGTCGCTTTTTGACCTCTCCTTTTACCAGAATAAACAACAAACAAGGAAGATGTTTGTCTGAAATCTTTTGTAGCCTCTAAATAGAATTTTAGAGCACGGACAACGTCCAAATTGTGTAACAAACGTTCCTTCTTTGAAACTGGATTCGGACACAAAGAAGGTAAAAGTATCTCCTGGTTAATATTTTTGTTAGAAACAACTTTAGGAAGAAAACCAGGCTTAGTACGCAAAACCACCTTATCTGCATGGAACACCAGATAGGGCGGAGAACACTGCAGAGCAGATAACTCTGAAACTCTTCTAGCAGAAGAAATTGCAACTAAAAACAAAACTTTCCAAGATAGTAACTTAATATCTATGGAATGTAAAGGTTCAAACGGAACCCCTTGAAGAACTGAAAGAACTAGATTTAGACTCCAGGGAGGAGTCAAAGGTCTGTTAACAGGCTTGATCCTAACCAGAGCCTGAACAAATGCTTGAACATCTGGCACAGCTGCCAGTCTTTTGTGTAGTAAGACAGATAAAGCAGAGATCTGTCCCTTTAGAGAACTTGCAGATAATCCTTTCTCCAAACCTTCTTGTAGAAAGGAGAGAATCTTAGGAATTTTTATCTTATTCCATGGGAATCCTTTGGATTCACACCAACAGATATATTTTTTCCATATTTTATGGTAAATTTTTCTAGTTACAGATTTTCTGGCCTGAACCAGAGTATCTATTAAAGAATCTGAAAACCCACGCTTCGATAGAATCAAGCGTTCAATCTCCAAGCCGTCAGCTGGAGGGAGACCAGATTTGGATGTTCGAATGGACCCTGAACAAGAAGGTCCTGTCTCAAAGGTAGCTTCCATGGTGGAGCCGATGACATATTCACCAGGTCTGCATACCAAGTCCTGCGTGGCCACGCAGGAGCTATCAAGATCACCGAGGCCCTCTCCTGATTAATCCTGGCTACCAGCCTGGGAATGAGAGGAAACGGTGGAAATACATAAGCTAGGTTGAAGGTCCAAGGTGCTACTAGTGCATCTACTAGAGTCGCCTTGGGATCCCTGGATCTGGACCCGTAGCAAGGAACCTTGAAGTTCTGACGAGACGCCATCAGATCCATGTCTGGAATGCCCCATAATTGAGTTATTTGGACAAAGATTTCCGGATGGAGTTCCCACTCCCCCGGATGGAATGTCTGACGACTCAGAAAATCCGCCTCCCAATTTTCCACTCCTGGGATGTGGATCGCAGACAAGTGGCAGGAGTGATCCTCCGCCCATTGAATTATTTTGGTCACTTCTTTCATCGCCAGGGAACTCCTCGTTCCCCCCTGATGATTGATATATGCAACAGTCGTCATGTTGTCTGATTGGAACCTTATGAATTTGGCCTTTGCTAGTTGAGGCCAAGCTCTGAGAGCATTGAATATCGCTCTCAGTTCCAGAATGTTTATCGGGAGAAGAGACTCTTCCCGAGACCATAGACCCTGAGCTTTCAGGGATTCCCAGACCGCGCCCCAGCCCACTAGACTGGCGTCGGTCGTGACAATGATCCACTCTGGTCTGCGGAAGCTCATTCCCTGGGACAGATGGTCAAGGGTCAGCCACCAACGGAGTGAATCTCTGGTCTTTTGATCTACTTGAATCATTGGAGACAAGTCTGTATAATCCCCATTCCACTGTTTGAGCATGCACAGTTGTAATGGTCTTAGATGAATTCGTGCAAAAGGAACTATGTCCATTGTTGCAACCATCAATCCTACTACTTCCATGCACTGCGCTATGGAAGGACGAGGAACAGAATGAAGCACTTGACAAGAGCTTAGAAGTTTTGATTTTCTGACCTCTGTCAGAAAAATCCTCATTTCTAAGGAATCTATTATTGTTCCCAAGAAGGGAACTCTTGTTGACGGAGACAGAGAACTTTTTTCTATGTTCACCTTCCATCCGTGAGATCTGAGAAAGGCTAGAACGATGTCCGTATGAGCCTTTGCTTTTGACAGGGACGACGCTTGTATTAGAATGTCGTCCAAGTAAGGTACTACTGCAATGCCCCTCTGTCTTAGAACCGCTAGAAGGGACCCTAGCACCTTTGTGAAAATCCTTGGAGCAGTGGCTAATCCGAATGGGAGGGCCACAAACTGGTAATGCTTGTCCAGAAAAGCGAACCTTAGGAACTGATGATGTTCTTTGTGGATAGGAATATGTAGATACGCATCCTTTAGATCCACGGTAGTCATAAATTGACTTTCCTGGATAGTGGGTAGAATCGTTCGAATGGTTTCCATCTTGAACGATGGTACCCTGAGAAATTTGTTTAGGATCTTCAAATCCAAAATTGGTCTGAACGTTCCCTCTTTTTTGGGAACTACGAACAGATTGGAATAAAATCCCATTCCTTGTTCCTTTATCGGAACTGGGTGTATCACTCCCATCTTTAACAGGTCTTCTACACAATGTAAGAATGCCTGTCTCTTTATTTGGTTTGAGGATAAGTGAGACATGTGGAACCTTCCCCTTGGGGTTAGTTCCTTGAATTCCAGGAGATAACCTTGAGAACTATTTCTAGCGCCCAAGGATCCTGAACATCTCTTGCCCAAGCCTGAGCAAAGAGAGAGAGTCTGCCCCCCACTAGATCCGGTCCCGGATCGGGGGCTACTCCTTCATGCTGTTTTGTTAGCAGTGGCAGGCTTCTTGGCCTGCTTACCCTTGTTCCAGCCTTGCATCGGTTTCCAGGCTGGTTTGGGTTGTGAGGCATTACCCTCTTGCTTAGAGGATGCAGAATTAGAGGCCGGTCCGTTCCTGCGAAAGGGACGAAAATTAGACTTATTTTTAGCCTTAAAAGACCTATCCTGTGGAAGGGCGTGGCCCTTTCCCCCAGTGATGTCTGAAATAATCTCTTTCAATTCTGGTTCAAATAAAGTTTTACCTTTGAAAGGGATGTTAAGCAATTTTGTCTTGGAAGACACATCCGCTGACCAAGACTTTAGCCAAAGCGCTCTGCGCGCCACGATAGCAAACCCTGAATTTTTCGCCGCTAATCTAGCTAATTGCAAAGCGGCATCTAAAATAAAAGAGTCAGCCAATTTAAGTGCGTGAACTCTGTCCATAACCTCCTCATATGGAGTTTCTCTACTGAGCGACTTTTCTAGTTCCTCGAACCAGAACCACGCTGCTGTAGTGACAGGAACAATGCATGAAATTGGTTGTAGAAGGTAGCCTTGCTGTACAAAAATCTTTTTAAGCAAACCTTCCAATTTTTTATCCATAGGATCTTTGAAAACACAACTATCTTCGATAGGAATAGTAGTGCGTTTGTTTAGAGTAGAAACTGCCCCCTCGACCTTAGGGACTGTCTGCCATAAGTCCTTTCTGGGGTCGACCATAGGACATAATTTCTTAAATATAGGGGGGGAACAAAAGGTATGCCGGGCTTTTCCCACTCCTTATTTACTATGTCCGCCACCCGCTTGGGTATAGGAAAAGCATCGGGGGGCACCGGAACCTCTAGGAACTTGTCCATCTTGCATAATTTCTCTGGAATGACCAAGTTGTCACAATCATCCAGAGTAGATAACACCTCCTTAAGCAGTGCGCTGAGATGTTCTAATTTAAATTTAAATGTCACAACATCAGGTTCAGCTTGATGAGAAATTTTTCCTGAATCTGAGATTTCTCCATCTGACAAAACCTCCCTCATGGCCCCTTCAGATTGGTGTGAGGGTATGACAGAACAATTATCATCAGCGCCCTCTTGCTCTTCAGTGTTTAAAACAGAGCAATCGCGCTTTCTCTGATAAGTAGGCATTTTGGATAAAATATTTGCTATGGAGTTATCCATTACAGCCGTTAATTGTTGCATGGTAATAAGCATTGGCGCACTAGATGTACTAGGGGCCTCCTGCGTGGGCAAAACTGGTGTAGACACAGTAGGAGATGATGTAGTATCATGTTTACTCCCCTCATTTGAGGAATCATCTTGGGCAATTTCATTATCTGTGGCAGTACTGTCCTTACTTTCTTTGGACGCTATGGCACAATTATCACATAAATTTAAATGGGGAGACACATTGGCTTTCATACATATAGAACATAGCTTATCTGAAGGTACAGACATGTTAAACAGGCTTAAACTTGTCAACAAAGCACAAAAAACGTTTTAAAACAAAACCGTTACTGTCTCTTTAAATTTCAAACAGAAAACACTTTATTACTGAATATGTGAAAAACATAATTTATGTAAGAACTTACCTGATAAATTCATTTCTTTCATATTAACAAGAGTCCATGAGCTAGTGACGTATGGGATATACATTCCTACCAGGAGGGGCAAAGTTTCCCAAACCTTAAAATGCCTATAAATACACCCCTCACCACACCCACAAATCAGTTTAACGAATAGCCAAGAAGTGGGGTGATAAGAAAAAAAGTGCGAAGCATATAAAATAAGGAATTGGAATAATTGTGCTTTATACAAAAAAATCATAACCACCACAAAAAAGGGTGGGCCTCATGGACTCTTGTTAATATGAAAGAAATGAATTTATCAGGTAAGTTCTTACATAAATTATGTTTTCTTTCATGTAATTAACAAGAGTCCATGAGCTAGTGACGTATGGGATAATGACTACCCAAGATGTGGATCTTTCCACACAAGAGTCACTAGAGAGGGAGGGATAAAATAAAGACAGCCAATTCCTGCTGAAAATAATCCACACCCAAAATAAAGTTTAACAAAAAACATAAGCAGAAGATTCAAACTGAAACCGCTGCCTGAAGAACTTTTCTACCAAAAACTGCTTCAGAAGAAGAAAATACATCAAAATGGTAGAATTTAGTAAAAGTATGCAAAGAGGACCAAGTTGCTGCTTTGCAGATCTGGTCAACCGAAGCTTCATTCCTAAACGCCCAGGAAGTAGATACTGACCTAGTAGAATGAGCTGTAATTCTTTGAGGCGGAATTTTACCCGACTCAACATAGGCAAGATGAATTAAAGATTTCAACCAAGATGCCAAAGAAATGGCAGAAGCTTTCTGGCCTTTCCTAGAACCGGAAAAGATAACAAATAGACTAGAAGTCTTACAGAAAGATTTCGTAGCTTCAACATAATATTTCAAAGCTCTAACAACATCCAAAGAATGCAACGATTTCTCCTTAGAATTCTTAGGATTAGGACATAATGAAGGAACCACAATTTCTCTACTAATGTTGTTGGAATTCACAACTTTAGGTAAAAAATTCAAAAGAAGTTCGCAACACCGCCTTATCCTGATGAAGAATCAGAAAAGGAGACTCACAAGAAAACAGAATTTATGTTTACCTGATAAATTACTTTCTCCAACGGTGTGTCCGGTCCACGGCGTCATCCTTACTTGTGGGATATTCTCTTCCCCAACAGGAAATGGCAAAGAGCCCAGCAAAGCTGGTCACATGATCCCTCCTAGGCTCCGCCTACCCCAGTCATTCGACCGACGTTAAGGAGGAATATTTGCATAGGAGAAACCATATGTTACCGTGGTGACTGTAGTTAAAGAAAATAAATTATCAGACCTGATTAAAAAAACCAGGGCGGGCCGTGGACCGGACACACCGTTGGAGAAAGTAATTTATCAGGTAAACATAAATTCTGTTTTCTCCAACATAGGTGTGTCCGGTCCACGGCGTCATCCTTACTTGTGGGAACCAATACCAAAGCTTTAGGACACGGATGAAGGGAGGGAGCAAATCAGGTCACCTAAATGGAAGGCACCACGGCTTGCAAAACCTTTCTCCCAAAAATAGCCTCAGAAGAAGCATCAAACTAGAAACACGCGGCTGCAGTGACAGGGACAATGCATGCAATTGTTTGTAGAAGGGAACCTTGCTGAACAAACATCTTTAGCAGACCTTCTAATTTTTTATCCATAGGATCTTGGAAAGCACAACTATCTTCTATGGGTATAGTGGCGCGCTTGTGTAGAGTAGAAACCGCCCCCTCGACCTTGGGGACTGTCTGCCATCAGTCCTTTCTGGGGTCGACTATAGGAAAACAATTTTATAAATATGGGGGGAGGTACTAAAGGTATACCGGGCCTGTCCCATTCTTTACTAACAATGTACGCCACCCGCTTGGATATAGGAAAAGCTTCGGGGGGCCCCGGGGCCTCTAAGAACTTTTCCATTTTACATAGTGGTTCTGGAATGACCAGATAATCACAATCATCCAAATTGGATAACACCTCCTTAAGCAGAGCGCGGAGATGTTCCAACTTAAATTTAAAAGTAATCAC
Organism: Bombina bombina; assembly: GCF_027579735.1. Classification (NCBI taxonomy): domain Eukaryota; kingdom Metazoa; phylum Chordata; class Amphibia; order Anura; family Bombinatoridae; genus Bombina; species Bombina bombina. The sequence continues at coordinate 1,401,432,040 of NC_069499.1, read as the reverse complement.
ATCAGGTTCAGCTTGTTGAGAAATGTTTCCTGAATCTGAAATTTCTCCCTCAGACAAAACCTCCCTGGCCCCCTCAGACTGGTGTAGGGGCCCTTCAGAAACCATATCATCAGCGTTCTCATGCTCTACAGAATTTTCTAAAACAGAGCAGTCGCGCTTTCACTGATAAGTGGGCATATTGGCTAAAATGTTTTTGATAGAATTATCCATTACAGCCGTTAAATGTTGCATAGTAAGGAGTATTGGCGCACTAGATATACTAGGGGCCTCCTGTATGGGCAAGACTGGTGTAGACGAAGGAGGGGATGATGCAGTACCATGCTTACTCCCCTCACTTGAGGAATCATCTTGGGCATCATTTTTACTAAAAAAATTTTATGACATAAAATACATATAGTTAAATGAGAAGGAACCTTGGTTTCCCCACAGTCAGAACACAATCTATCTGGTAGTTCAGACATGTTAAACAGGCATAAACTTGATAACAAAGCACAAAAAACGTTTTAAAATAAAACCGTTACTGTCACTTTAAATTTTAAACTAAACACACTTTATTACTGCAATTGCGAAAAAGTATGAAGGAATTGTTCAAAATTCACCAAAATTTCACCACAGTGTCTTAAAGCCTTAAAAGTATTGCACACCAAATTTGGAAGCTTTAACCCTTAAAATAACGGAACCGGAGCCGTTTTTATATTTAACCCCTTTACAGTCCCTGGAATCTGCTTTGCTGAGACCCAACCAAGCCCAAAGGGGAATACGATACCAAATGATGCTTCAGAAAGACTTTTCTATGTATCAGAGCTCCACACACATGCAGCTGCATGCCATGCTGTCCTCAAAAACAAGTGCGCCATACCGGCGCGAAAATGAGGCTCTGACTATGATTAGGGAAAGCCCCTAAAGAATAAGGTGTCAAAAACAGTGCCTGCCGATATAATCATATCAAAATACCCAGAATAAATGATTCCTCAAGGCTAAATATGTGTTAATAATGAATCGATTTAGCCCAGAAAAAGTCTACAGTCTTAATAAGCCCTTGTGAAGCCCTTATTTACTATCTTAATAAACATGGCTTACCGGATCCCATAGGGAAAATGACAGCTTCCAGCATTACATCGTCTTGTTAGAATGTGTCATACCTCAAGCAGTAAGAGACTGCACACTGTTCCCCCAACTGAAGTTAATTGCACTCAACAGTCCTGTGTGGAACAGCCATGGATTTTAGTTACGGTGCTAAAATCATTTTCCTCATACAAACAGAAATCTTCATCTCTTTTCTGTTTCTGAGTAAATAGTACATACCAGCACTATTTTAAAATAACAAACTCTTGATTGAATAATAAAAACTACAGTTAAACACTAAAAAACTCTAAGCCATCTCCGTGGAGATGTTGCCTGTACAACGGCAAAGAGAATGACTGGGGTAGGCGGAGCCTAGGAGGGATCATGTGACCAGCTTTGCTGGGCTCTTTGCCATTTCCTGTTGGGGAAGAGAATATCCCACAAGTAAGGATGACGCCGTGGACCGGACACACCTATGTTGGAGAAAGAGCAGATAATTCAGAAACTCTTCTGGCAGAAGAGATGGCCAAAAGGAACAAAACTTTCCAAGAAAGTAATTTAATATCCAATGAATGCATAGGTTCAAATGGAGGAGCTTGAAGAGCCCCCAGAACCAAATTCAAACTCCAAGGAGGAGAAATTGACTTAATGACAGGCTTTATACGAACCAAAGCTTGTACAAAACAATGAATATCAGGAAGAATAGCAATCTTTCTGTGAAAAAGAACAGAAAGAGCAGAGATTTGACCTTTCAAGGAACTTGCGGACAAACCCTTATCTAAACCATCCTGAAGAAATTGTAATATTCTCGGTATTCTAAAAGAATGCCAAGAAAAATGATGAGAAAGACACCAAGAAATATAAGTCTTCCAGACTCTATAATATATCTCTCTGGATACAGATTTACGAGCCTGTAACATAGTATTAATCACAGAGTCAGAGAAACCTCTTTGACCAGGAATCAAGCGTTCAATCTCCATACCTTTAAATTTAAGGATTTCAGATCCTGATGGAAAAAAGGACCTTGAGACAAAAGGTCTGGTCTTAACGGAAGAGTCCACGGTTGGCAAGAGGCCATCCGGACAAGATCCGCATACCAAAACCTGTGAGGCCATGCCGGAGCTACCAGCAGAACAAACGAGCATTCCTTCAGAATCTTGGAGATTACTCTTGGAAGAAGAACTAGAGGCGGAAAGATATAGGCAGGATGATACTTCCAAGGAAGTGAAAATGCATCCACTGCCTCCGCCTGAGGATCCCGGGATCTGGACAGATACCTGGGAAGTTTCTTGTTTAGATGAGAAGCCATCAGATCTATTTCTGGAAGTTCCCACATTTGAACAATCTGAAGAAATACCTCTGGGTGAAGAGACCATTCGCCCGGATGCAACGTTTGGCGACTGAGATAATCCGCTTTCCAATTGTCCATACCTGGGATATAAACCGCAGAGATTAGACAGGAGCTGGATTCCGCCCAAACCAAAATTCGAGATACTTCTTTCATAGCCAGAGGACTGTGAGTCCCTCCTTGATGATTGATGTATGCCACAGTTGTGACATTGTCTTATCTGAAAACAATGAACAACTCTCTCTTCAGAAGAGGCCAAGACTGAAGAGCTCTGAAAATTGCACGGAGTTCCAAAATATTGATCGGAAATCTCACCTCCTGAGATTCCCAAACCCCTTGTGCCGTCAGATACCCCCACACAGCTCCCCAACCTGTAAGACTTGTATCTGTTGAGATTATAGTCCAGGTCGGAAGAACAAAGAAGCCCCCTGAACTAAATGATGGTGATCTGTCCACCATGTCAGAGAGTGTCGTAAAATCGGTTTAAAGATATTAATTGAGATATCTTTGAGTAATCCCTGCACCATTGGTTCAGCCTACAGAGCTGAAGAGGTCGCATGTGAAAACGAGCAAAGGAGATCGCATCTGATGCGGCAGTCCTAAGACCCAACATTTCCATGCATAAGGCTACCAAAGGGAATGATTGTGACTGAAGGTTTTGACAAGCTGATATCAATGTTAAACTTCTCTTGTCTGACAAGGACAGAGTCATAGACACTGAATTTATCTAGAAACCTAAAAAGGTTACCCTTGTCTGAGGAATCAATGAACTGATTGGTAAATTGATCCTCCAACCATGAACTTGAAGAAACAACACAAGTCGATTCGTATGAGATTCTTCGAAAATGAGAAGACTGAGCAAGTACCAAGATATCGTCCAAATAAGGAAATACCAAAACCCTATTCTCTGATTACAGAAAGAAGGGCACCGAGAACCTTTGAAAAAAATTCTTGGAACTGAGGCTAGGCCAAACAGTAGAGCCACAAAACTGGTAATGCTTGTCTAAAAAGAGAATCTCAGACACTAAAAGTGATCTGGATGAATCGGAATATGCAGATACACATCCTGTAAATCTATTGTAGACATATAATGCCCTTGCTAAACAAAAGGCAGGATAGTCCTACATTAACCATCTTGAATGTTGGTATCCTAACATAACGATTCAATAATGATAGATCCAGAACTGGTCTGAAGGAATTGACCTTCTTTGGTACAATGAAGAGATAAAATAAAACCCCAGCCCCTGTTCCAGAACTGGAACTGGCATAAATACTCCAGCCAACTCTAGATCTGAAACACATTTCAGAAATGCTGAGCCTTGCTGTGTCAACTGGGACACGGGAAAGAAAAGAATCTCTTAGCAGGAGGCCTTAACTTGAAGCCAATTCTGTACCTTTCTGAAACAATGTTTCTGAAACCAGAGATTAAGAACGGAATTGATCCAAATTTCTTTGAAGAAAACGTAATCTGCCCCATACCAGCTGAGCTGGAATAAGGGCCGCACCTTCATAGGTACTTAGGAGCTGGCTATAGGTTTCTATAAGGCTTGGATATATTCCAAACTGGAAATAGTTTCCAAACTGATACCGCTCCTGAGGATGAAGGATCAGGCTTTTGTTCCTTGTTGTGAGGAAAGGAACGAAATGATTATTTACCCTGGAAAGAAAGGGAAAGCAAAGATGACTTAGAAGACATGACAGTATTCCAAGTTTAATCCATAAATCTTTTCTAGCTAAAATAGCTAGAGACATATACCTGACATCAACTCTAATGATATCAAAAGATGGTATCACCAATAAAATTATTAGCATGTTATAGAATAATAATAATGCTATAAAATTATGATCTGTTACTTGTTGCGCTAAAGCTTCTAACCAAAAAGTTGAAGCTGCAGCAACATCCGCTAAAAATATAGCAGGTCTAAGAAGATTACCTGAACATAAGTAAGCTTTTCTTAGAAAGGATTCAATTTTCCTATCTAAAGGATCCTTAAATGAAGTACTATCTGCCATAGGAATAGTAGTACATTAGCAGGAGTAGAGACAGCCCCATAACCTTAGGGATTTTTGTCCCAAAAAACTCTAATCTGTCAGATGGCACAGGATATAATTTGCTTAAACGTCTAGAAGGAGTAAATAAATTACCCAAATTATTCCATTCCCTGGAAATTACTTCAGAAATAGCATCAGGGAGATAAAACACTTCTGGAATAACTACAGGAGATTTAAAAACCTTATTTAAACGTTTACATTTAGTATCAAGAGGACCAGAATCCTCTATTTCTAATGCAAATAACACTTCTTTAAGTAAAGAACGAATAAATTCCATCTTGAACAAATACAAAGATTTATCAGCATCAACCTCTGAGACAGAAACCGCTGAACCAGAAGAACCATTATCAGTATCAGAATGATGATGTTCATTTAAAAATTCATCTGAAAAAAAGAGAAGTTTTAAAAGACTTTTATGTATACTAGAAGGAGAAATAACAGACATAGCCTTCTTAATGGATTTAAAAAATAAAATCTCTTATGTTATCAGGAACACTCTGAAAATTAGATGTTGACGGACAGCAACAGGTAATGTAACAGTACTAAAGGAAATTTTATCTGCATTAATAAGTTTGACATGACATGCAATACAAATAACAGCTGGAGAAACAGATACCAAAAGTTTATAGCAGACTTAGCTTGGTAGCTCCAGCACTGTGCAGTGATTTTCCTGTAGTATCTTCTGACTCAGTTGCAACGTGGAACATCTTGCAATATGTAAAAGAAAAAAACAACATATAAAGCAAAATTGATCAAATTCCTTAAATGACAGTTTCAGGAATGGGAAAAAAAATGCCAGTGAACAAGCTTCTAGCAACCAGAAGCAATAAATAATGAGACTTAAATAATGTGGAGACAAAAATGACGCCCATATTTTTTAGCGCCAAAAAAGACGCCCACATTATTTGGCGCCTAAATGCTTTTGGCGCCAAAAATGACGCCACATCCGGAACGCCGACATCTTTGACGCAAAATAACGTCAAAAAATGACGCAACTTCCGGCGACACGTATGACGCCGGAAACGGAAAAGAATTTTTGCGCCAAAAAAGTCCGCGCCAAGAATGACGCAATAAAATGAAGCATTTTCAGCCCCCGCGAGCCTAACAGCCCACAGGGAAAAAAGTCAAATTTTTGAGGTAAGAAAAAATATAATTCAATGCATAATCCCAAATATGAAACTGACTGTCTGGAAATAAGGAAAGTTGAACATTCTGAGTCAAGGCAAATAAATGTTTGAATACATATATTTAGAACTTTATAAATAAAGTGCCCAACCATAGCTTAGAGTGTCACAGAAAATAAGACTTACTTACCCCAGGACACTCATCTACATGTTTGTAGAAAGCCAAACCAGTACTGAAACGAGAATCAGTAGAGGAAATGGTAAATATAAGAGTATATCGTCGATCTGAAAAGGGAGGTAAGAGATGAATCTCTACGACCGATAACAGAGAACCTTATGAAATAGACCCCGTAGAAGGAGATCACTGCATTCAATAGGCAATACTCTCTTCACATCCCTCTGACATTCACTGCACGCTGAGAGGAAAACCGGGCTCCAACTTGCTGCGGAGCGCATATCAACGTAGAATCTAGCACAAACTTACTTCACCACCTCCCTTGGAGGCAAAGTTTGTAAAACTGATTTGTGGGTGTGGTGAGGGGTGTATTTATAGGCATTTTAAGGTTTGGGAAACTTTGCCCCTCCTGGTAGGAATGTATATCCCATACGTCACTAGCTCATGGACTCTTGTTAATTACATGAAAGAAAAGTATGAAGGAATTGTTCAAAAATTACCAAAATTTCACCACAGTGTCTTAAAGCATTAAAAGTATTGCACACCAAATTTCAGAGCTTTAACCCTTAAAATAACGGAACCGGAGCCGTTTTTAAATTTAACCCCTATACAGTCCCAGCTATAGTCTTTGCTGAGACCCAACCAAGCCCAGAGGGGAATACGATACCAATTGACGCCTTCTAGAAGCTTTTCCAGTGATTTTTAGATCCTCACACATGCATCTGCATGCCCTGCTCTCAAAAAACAACTGCGTAGTAATGGCGCAAAAATGAGGCTCAGTCTATAACTAGAAAGGCCCCCTGACTGGAAAAGGTGTCTAACACAGTGCCTGCCGTTTTATAAACGTTCCCCAAGATTATAAATGCAAATTGTCAGCCTAAATCTGAATAATATGCCCAAATAAAGCAATCGATTTAGCCCATAAAAATGTCTACCAGTTTTTTAGCCCATATTCAGCCCTTTATTCTGTTTGTTTGACTAAGAAAATGGCTTACCGGTCCCCATGAGGGGAAATGACAGCCTTCCAGCATTACACAGTCTTGTTAGAAATATGGCTAGTCATACCTTAAGCAGAAAAGTCTGCTAACTGTTTCCCCCAACTGAAGTTACTTCATCTCAACAGTCCTATGTGGAAACAGCAATCGATTTTAGTTACTGTCTGCTAAAATCATCTTCCTCTCACAAACAGAAATCTTCATCCTTTTCTGTTTCAGAGTAAATAGTACATACCAGCACTATTTTAAAATAACAAACACTTGATAGAAGAAACTCTTAACCATCTCCGTGGAGATGTTGCCTGTGCAACGGCAAAGAGAATGACTGGGGTGGGCGGAGCCTAGGAGGGACTATATGGCCAGCTTTGCTGGGACTCTTTGCCATTTCCTGTTGGGGAAGAGAATATCCCACAAGTAAGGATGACGCCGTGGACCAGACACACCAATGTTGGATAAATGAAGCATTTTCAGCCCCCGCGAGCCTAACAGCCCACAGGGAAAAAAGTCAAATTTTAAGGTAAGAAAAAAAATTGAATTTTCATATGCATTATCCCAAATATGAAACTGACTGTCTGAAATAAGGAATGTTTGAACATCCTGAGTCAAGGCAAATAAATGTTTGAATACATATATTTAGAACTTTATATAAAAGTGCCCAACCACAGCTTAGAGTGTCACAGAAAATAAGACTTACTTACCCCAGGACACTCATCTACATGTAGTAGAAAGCCAAACCAGTACTGAAACGAGAATCAGTAGAGGTAATGGTATATATAAGAGTATATCGTCGATCTGAAAAGGGAGGTAAGAGATGAATCTCTACGACCAATAACAGAGAACCTATGAAATAGACCCCGTAGAAGGAGATCATTGAATTCAAATAGGCAATACTCTCCTCACATCCCTCTGACATTCACTGCACGCTGAGAGGAAAACCGGGCTCCAACCTGCTGCGGAGCGCATATCAACGTAGAATCTAGCACAAACTTACTTCACCACCTCCATAGGAGGCAAAGTTTGTAAAACTGATTTGTGGGTGTGGTGAGGGGTGTATTTATAGGCATTTTGAGGTTTGGGAAACTTTGCCCCTCCTGGTAGGAATATATATCCCATACGTCACTAGCTCATGGACTCTTGCTAATTACATGAAATAAATTCTGGCAACCTTACAGGGACAGTCTAGTCCAAAAAATTTTAAATTTACTTCTGTTACCAATTTTGCTTTGTTGTCTTGGTATTCTTAGTTGAAAGCTAAATCTAGGAGATTCATATCCTAATCTCTAAGCCCATGAAGGTCGCCTCTTAGATTGGGGCATTTTAACAGTTTTTTACCACTAGAGGGTGTTCATTCATGTGTTTCATTTAAATAACACTGTGCTCACGCATGTGGAGTTCCTAGGAGCCCGCACTGATTGGCTAAAATGCAAGTCTGTCAAAAACAGAATTTATACTTACCTGATAAATTTATTTCTCTTGTAGTGTATCCAGTCCACGGATCATCCATTACTTATGGGATATTCTGCTTCCCAACAGGAAGTTGCAAGAGATCACCCATAGCAGAGTTGCTATATAGCTCCTCCCCTAACTGCCATATCCAGTCATTCGACCGAAAACATGCAGAGAAAGGAAAAACCATAGGGTGCAGTGGTGACTGTAGTTTTAAATGAAAAAAATTACCTGCCTTAAAAGGACAGGGCGGGCCGTGGACTGGATACACTACAAGAGAAATAAATTTATCAGGTAAGTATAAATTATGTTTTCTCTTGTTAAGTGTATCCAGTCCACGGATCATCCATTACTTATGGGATACCAATACCAAAGCTAAAGTACACGGATGATGGGAGGGACAAGGCAGGTACTTAAACGGAAGTTACCGCTGCCTATAAAAACCCTTTCTCCCAAAAATAGCCTCCGAAGAAGCAAAGAATCAAATTTGTTAAATTTGAAAAAGTATAAAACACCACTCCTCTCGCGGACCTCCTATGTTGAGAGTTGCAAGAGAATGACTGGATATGGCAGTTAGGGGAGGAGCTATATAGCAACTCTGCTATGGGTGATCTCTTGCAACTTCCTGTTGGGAAGGAGAATATCCCATAAGTAATGGATGATCCGTGGACTGGATACACTTAACAAGAGAAAGAACTAAAATAAGGGGCAGTTTGCAGAGGCTTAGATACAAGATAATCAGAGGTAAAAAGTATACTAATATAACAGTGTTTGTTATGCAAAACTAGGGAATGGGTAATAAAAGGGATTATCTTTCTTTTAAAACAATAAATATTCTGGTGTAAACAGTACCTTTAACCTTATGCCAAGAAAAAGCATGCTCTTCACACCAGTGCAGATAACTCCGCCACACCTTATGGTAGATGCTTCGAGTAACCGGCTTACAAGTTCGAATCAAAGTGTCAATAACACTCTCAGAGAAACCTCTCTTGGCTAAGACTAAGCGTTCAATCACCATGCAGTCAGCCTCAGAGAATTTAGATTTTGATGTAGGAAGAGACCCTGTAGTAGCAGGTCCCTGCAACAGGGTAACCTCCATGGAGGAGAGGACAACATCTGCACTAGATCCGCAAACCAAGTCCTTCACGGCCAGGATGGACCAATTAGAATCACTGGTGCTCTCTCCTGTTTGATCCGAGCTACCACACGGGGGAGAAGAGGTAATGTAGGAAATAGATACACGAGTCTGAACCTCCAGGGAACCTCTAGAGCATTTATTAGCTCTGCTTGAGGATCCCTCTCTCTCGACCCGTACCTGGGTAGTTTGGCATTTAGATGGAAGGCCATGAGGTCTATCTCCGGCATCCCTCATCTGGAGCATATCTCTGCAAATACCTCGGGGTGGAGAGACCATTCCCCCTGGAGAAAATATTGCCTGCTGAGGAAGACTGCTTCGCATTTGTCCACACCCGGAATGTGGATCGCTGACAGTACATAGTTGTGGATCTCCGCCCATTCCAGGATCTGAGACACCTCTCTTATCGCTAAGTAACTCCTCGTTCCTCCCAGATGGTTGATGTAGGCTACCGACGTTATATTGTCCGATTGTAATCTGATAAACTGGGATGAACCCAGAAGAGTCCACAGGCCTGGTGCCTTCCTGGCACCCCTAATGGCTCCCCAGATGGATAAACTTTTGTACGTAGTCACAATCTCCCAACGGGTCTCAAGAAGAGCCACCAAGAGAGCAAACCTCTCGACAGGCTGTCCAGTATTATCTGTTGGGACAGGGCTGAATGCTCGCCATTCCATTGTCTTAGCATGCATAGTTGTAAGGGTCTGAGATGGAATCTGGCAAAGGGAATGATGTCCATACAAGACACCATGTGGCCAATCACCTCCATACACTGGGCAACCGAAGGACTTAGGGAGGCCTGGAGGGCAAGGCAAGCTGATGTTAGTTTCCAACGTCTCTGATCCGTGAGAAAGATCTTCATGGATACCAAGTCTATAACTGTACCCAGGAAATTCCCCCTGATATGTGGAGTAAGAGAACTCTTATCCAAGTTTATCTTCCATCCATATGGGCAAAGAAGACAGAAGGAATTCCGAGTGCTCCCTTGATAGATGAAAAGATGGTGCCTGAACCAAGATATCGTCGAGGTAAGGTACTACTGCGATAACTCGTGTTCTGGCAACCTCTAGAAGAGCTAGCAGAACCTTCAAAAATATTCTTGGAGCAGTAGCTAAGCCAAACGGAAGTTCAATGAAATGGAAGTTTTGGTCCAGAAATGCAAACCTCGGGAATTGAAAATGTTCCCTGTGTATCAGAACGTGAAGGTATGCATCATTCAGGTCTATGGTAGTCATAAACTCCTTCCTGAACCAGAGGAAGGATTGATCTTATTCTATCCATGTTGAAGGATGGGACACTTAGAAACGTATTTAGTCACTTCAAGTCCTGAATTGGACGAAAAGTTCCCTCCTTCTTGGGAACCACAAAGAGGTTTGAATAGAACCAGACCACTTTCTGATGCAGGTACCGGGACAATTACTCCTAAAGAGACTAGGTCCCATATGCAACCTAAAAAGGCAGTCCTCTTCTCTGATCTTGTAGACAGTCTGGAGAGAAGGAATCTGCCCCTGGGTGGATGGGACTTGAATCCTATCCGGTATCCCTGAGATACGACTTCCAGAACACAAGGGTCTTGAACATCCTGAAACCAAGCGTCTGAGAAAAGAGACATTCTGCCCCTACTCGATCCGATGCCGGATCAGGGGCCACCCCTTCATGCCGACTTGTTATTGGCGGGCTTCTTTGTCTGTTTAGACTTGTTCCAGGACTGAGCTGGCTTACAAGTACTCTTGGGCTGCTCGGGCTTGGGTGAGGATTGAGATCGTTAGGACTTATCTGAATGAAAGGAACGAAAATTTGATGACCGTCGCCCCTCAGGTCTGGTTCTTATCCTGTGGCAAGAAGGCTCCTTTCCCTTCAAGTAACCTGGATTTAGAAGTCATATCTGCAGAACAAGACTTCAACCAGAGAGCCCGGCGTGCTAGAACCACAAAACCTGAAGCCTTTGTGTTAGGCGAATAATTTGCATATTCGCATCACAGGACTTCCCCTGCTATGCAAAAGAGTGTTAAGCTAATATGAGCTGTGCAACACTCAAAAACAAAAGTGAAACCTGTCTGTTCCCAAGCCAAAAGCGCACACAGTCTTATGAGCCCAAAAACAAAAGTGAAACCTGTCTGTTCCCAAACTATGCAGAACATAAAAATCCCCATAACTGTTCCCAATAATCTCCCAAAAGGAGATATTAACTAGGGTTGCACCGATACCATTTTTGTATGACTGAGTACAAGTACCGATACTTGTTTTCAAATACTCGCCGATACCAATTAGATACTTTTTTTATGTCATGTGACAGTTTACCAAGCACAATAGAGACTAATTATTTAAGGTTCTTTCTTTATAATTATAAAGGACTGTAATTCAAAAGACATTATGAAATAATAAAAAAGTTCACTGAACATGTTTATAAATAAAAAATATTACAATAAAATATTAAATTTAAAGGGGTGATGCAATTGGATTGTAGGTCTGTTATAACATCAATCTGACATTTGTATGGAGGTTCGACTCTAAATTGAACAGTCTTACACTTTCCACACTACTGCATGGGGCAGAAAGATATTTTTGGCCCATTTTAGCCAGAGCTGGAAATCTGTATATTAACTGCCCAGTACTTCAGGGGTTTGTCTGAACGAGGTACAGTGATCTCTCCTACAATAATACAAATAACAGCAATTTGTATTGTCAGAACAGTAGTAAACAATTTTTAGTTTAGTTTCCTCCACTCCAGTTTAAAATGAAATGGGAACATGCAGTTTGAAAAAAAACTGCACAAGATAGCATATGGGTAGGAAGTGAAGGTATCGGTTTAAGTATCGGTGCATTTGCACGAGTACAAGTACTCATGCAAATACTTGGTATCGGTACCGATACCGATACTAATATCGGTATCAGTGCATCCCTAATATTAACCCTTGATCCTATTAAGGTATAGAGGCGTCACACTGTGACCTTATACAGGAGTCCCTGCTATAACAAAAAAAACAGACAACCTCTAGGATCCATGCAGTGGAACAGATACAGCCTCTCAAGTGTGACAGCCGTGTAGTGACGCTCTGACAGGGACCTGAGTGATTAAAAGCAAGCAGTGAAACTCGTCAACATTGACTGCTCAGGAGTTGTTAGCCAACAGCCTGGATGGTTTCGCAGAAAAACTTTTCCTGCATCTCCAGACTCTAACATTCAACAATACTCTCACTGAGAGGTTTATAGGATTACTTAAAACTCAAGTCCTCTCTTGAAGGGAACATACCCATTACAAGATTAACCGAATCTTCTGAAACTTCTCTGCCATCCTGCTCTAGTGACGAAAGGCAAAGAATGACTGGGAGGATAGGGGAAGTGGGAGGGATATTTAAGCCTTTGGCTGGGGTGTCTTTGCCTCCTCCTGTTGGCCAGGTGTTGTATTTCCCAACAGTAAGGAATGAAGTTGTGAACTCTCCTTGCCTTATGAAAAGAAATATCTTTTTTATATAGAGATGTTCAGATTATATTTTCTAGTCATCTTTTTACAGCTATGCTGCATCACTTTCAAAGTGTTTTAACATTTGGGTATCATGTCCCTTTAAGATTGAAATACACCATACATATTTCAAGGTTGACCTTTCTAACCCTCTTTAAACCTGATATATTAAAATAATTTCAAAATTACTTCCTAAACATATTTTTGAACAAAAATATTTTTAAAAACTTTAAATGGCTCTTTTTCCCATGCATGGAAGAAATTTGTTAAGTTTTTGGACTATTTAAATAATTAATATCTATTTCATTAAGCACGTGATATCTAAAGGGTCTTATTTAACCCCTTCAAAGCTAATCCTGACCAGCTATAGTGATCATGCCCCTTTGTGAGGTCCCCAACACGTTTGTGGCAGTGTCACAAGCACTCCAAATAATGGTGTGCCATCCAGTAGGCCGCAGGATCACTGAAAACCGCTTCTGATAGGTGATTTCCCCCCCACCCCCGCATAACAATACTGCCTCATCATACACACTCAGGTCACTATGTGCATGACTAGGCATCCTTGTCATGCGCATCAAACCTGTTTAATAGAAAATACTCTAACCGAATATATCTAGAGTGTCATATGGTGCCTCATTGAAAAGAAGAGATTACCCTCATTACAATGAAATGTCACACTGGTACATGATTTTAACTTTGGCTATATAGAGGTAATGATTTAGAGATATACCATATTTATTACTCTAAATTAGTTGTCTAATGAGTTATGGAACTGCCATCTTCACATCAACTACATGAAGGGTCAAATTACCTGTAATTTGAAAAAGAGGGAACTATTTTCTAATGAGGGGGTCACATGCCCCTCTAGATTTCAAGGGGCTGAGTCATGTTTTGTTTTAATTGTCTACACACAGGAACCAGAGGGATTTGCTCCCTGTTGCAGCCCCTGTGGATGCCAATTACTTCATCTATAATGAAGCATTTCATGGCTGCCTATGAAGTACTGGAGGATGGTACACAATGTAGACTAGAGTTGCAGAGTGATACACAGTAAAAGCAGAAAAGGGGGGGGGGGGGGAATATTTATAAAAAATAAATAAAAAATAGTGGCCTGCAGCTTCTCCAAGAGCCTTTTAAGTCAGCAGAAAATCCTAATGAGGTAGGAAAAAAGGGAAAAAAAACCTTATAGATAGTGCTTTGAAGTGTCAAATATACAAGACTTTGATATCAGCTCACAATAAATACCTAGAGGGTAAAAAAATAGTTGACATTTACAAGTAATCTTAAGGAGACAAGAAAAAAATATTTTTTTCTGTTTATTTGCGTGTATACACACACACTGTATATTATATACGTATATATATACATATATATATATATATATACATATATATATATATATATATATATATATACATACACACATATATATATATATATATATATATATATATACATACATATATATACACGTACAAATTATATATACATACACAATTATATATACATACACGCACATACATATACACATATAAAAATATAAACACATATATATATATATATATATATATATATATATATATATATATATATATACATACACACACACACACAAACACACACACATACATACACACACAAACACACACAAACACACACAGTATGGCAATATAGTGAGGTACTGAGGGGGCACAGTAAAGAAACATTATTCCCTCACTGTGCCCCCTCAGTACCTCAATGTTCCTTTACTGTGCCCCCTCAGTACCTCACTATATTGTCTTACTGTGCCCCCTCAGTACCTCACTGTGCCCCCTCAGTACCTCATTATGTTCCCTGACTGTGCCCCCTCAGTACCTCACTATATTCCCTCACTGTGCCCCTTCAGAACCTCACTATATTCCCTCACTGTGCCTCCTCAGTACCTCACTATATTCCCTCACTTTGCCCCCTCAGTACCTCAAATAGTGAGGTACTGAGAAGGAATATAGTGAGGTACTGAGGGGGCACAGTAAGGGAATATAGTGAGGTACTGAGGGGCAAAGTAAGGCAATATAGTGAGGTACTGAGGGGGCACAGTAAGGGAATATAGTGAGGTACTGAGGGGGCACAGTAAGGCAATATAGTGAGGTACTGAGGGGGCACAGTAAAGGAACATTATTCCCTCACTGTGCCCCCTCAGTACCTCATAATGTTCCTTTACTATGCCCCCTCAGTACCTCACTATATTCCCTCACTGTGCCCCCTCAGTACCTAACTATATTCACTCACTGTGCCCCCTCAGTACCTCACTATATTCACTCACTGTGCCCCCTTAGTACCTAATTATGTTCCCTGACTGTGCCCCCTCAGTACCTCACTATATTCCCTCACTGTGCCCCCTCAGTACCTCACTATATTCCCTCACTGTGCCTCCTCAGTACCTCACTATATTCCCTCACTGTGCCCCCTCAGTACCTCACTATATTCCCTCACTGTGCCCCCTCAGTACCTCACTAAATTCCCTCACTGTGCCCCCTCAGTACCTCACTATATTCCCTCACTGTGCCCCCTCAGTACCTCACTAAATTCCCTCACTGTGCCCCCTCAGTACCTCACTATATTCCCTCACTGTGCCCCCTCAGTACCTCACTATATTCCCTCACTGTGCCCCCTTAGTACCTCACTATATTCCCTCACTGTGCCCCCTCAGTACCTCACTATATTCCTTCACTGTGCAATAAAGTGGGGAATACTCAAGATTATAGTCTCAAACATGCTGCATAAAAGCTACAAATGTCTATTTTTTCATTTCCTCATGTATCATGTAGACCTCAAGCAGGCTGGAAGTCAAAGCTTTTACAAATATGGGGGCAGCTATTCCAACTCCCCATCATACATGCTTATCATCATTCTTTTTTTGCTGCACCTGCCTTTTTGATGCTACCTTGCAGAGTATATTGCATCTAAATAAAGTACAAGAGCCTATAAAAGAGTTATACCACATAAAACTCCATAAAAATTTTGTTAGCATTACACACATTTTATATGCATGTAGGAAAGAAATTGACACACAGAATCTAGGATTTTTTTATTTTTTTTTAAAAAACAGGAACCTTAACCCATTGCACCAATATGACGTAGGTACTACGTCCCACATTACTTTCGCCCAGCATACTGTGTAGACATAGTACCTATGTACAGGACAGCGGAAACTGCACCTGGGGTCAAAAGGTATCTGTGTAACTCTCTGTAACCATTATTTGTTTGGACCGAGTGGAAGCAGTGAGAAGAAAGTAGTGAGGTGGGTGGGCAGCCCAGTGAGGAAGTTCCCACACTATGAACAGTATGGGCTAGATGGAGAGAGGACCCTACTATTCGGAAAAACATTTTGAAGGGGGCCTACACTACAGAAAAAAATAAAAATATAAACAAAATAAAAAAAAATAAGCTAAATAGTAATTGGTTACTGGCAGACTGGATGCCAGTAACAAATATGACAGGAAGCAGTGGGAGAGGGGAGAGTTAAAATGATGTGGGGGGGGGGGTCAGGGAGGAGAAGGGTGAGGAGGGATGCCTACACTACAGAAATAAATAAAAATAACTGCATATTGGCAGTCTGCAAGGGGGGGGATTGGGAGGGAATATTTGTTTGGGAGGGATCAGGGGATGGGGGGTGTCAGGGTAATCCCTACACTAGAAACCAATTCACTGCCAGGAATTTCAAAACAGAATTGTGCATTTGAAATGAGTGGCTTCTAATTGCCAAAAACCAACAGCAAAGCCATGCATACCTGCTATTTCTGAGTAAAGGGGATCCCAGAGAAGCTTTTACAACCATTTGTCTTTTGACTGCAGTAGTTGTGTGTAAATAATTCCAGTAAGAAACACAAAATTTGCACACAAATTTGGCCAAATGGGAAAGCTCAGGCCACACCATCATGCGAGCTCACAAAGCCAAACAGACTGAGAACAAAGAAGGGGTGCACAGGTGGATGTAATCACCCAGAGAAAATACAAAACATGGAAGGGAACTGCACTCCAAGACCGGACCAGGTACACATCCTGTGACTCAGCAACATCCAGCCCTGGGTGCTAAATAGCACTCCAAAAAAGCTGTGATGTCTTGCACCCATTCCGGACTGGGGTTAACTGCCTGTTATATATATATATATACACATATATATATATACACACACACACACACACATACATACAAACACACACACACCAAAATGGGCCTAGATCAATATCTTGGGTTGTCTAAGATAGGTAAAAAAACATAATTTATGCTTACCTGATAAATTCCTTTCTTCTGTTGTGTGATCAGTCCACGGGTCATCATTACTTCTGGGATATAACTCCTCCCCAACAGGAAATGCAAGAGGATTCACCCAGCAGAGCTGATATAGCTCCTCCCCTCTACGTCAGTCCCAGTCATTCGACCAAGAATCAACGAGAAAGGAGTAACCAAGGGTGAAGTGGTGACTGGAGTATAATTTAAAAGATATTTACCTGCCTTAAAAACAGGGCGGGCCGTGGACTGATCACACAACAGAAGAAAGGAATTTATCAGGTAAGCATAAATTATGTTTTCTTCTGTTATGTGTGATCAGTCCACGGGTCATCATTACTTCTGGGATACCAATACCAAAGCAAAAGTACACGGATGACGGGAGGGATAGGCAGGCTCATTATACAGAAGGAACCACTGCCTGAAGAACCTTTCTCCCAAAAATAGCCTCCGAAGAAGCAAAAGTGTCAAATTTGTAAAATTTGGAAAAAGTATGAAGCGAAGACCAAGTTGCAGCCTTGCAAATCTGTTCAACAGAGGCCTCATTCTTAAAGGCCCAAGTGGAAGCCACAGCTCTAGTGGAGTGAGCTGTAATTCTTTCAGGAGGCTGCTGTCCAGCAGTCTCATAGGCTAAACGTATTATGCTACGAAGCCAAAACGAGAGAGAGGTAGTAGAAGCTTTTTGACCTCTCCTCTGTCCAGAATAAACGACAAACAGGGAAGAAGTTTGGCGAAAATCTTTAGTTGCCTGTAAGTAGAACTTGAGGGCACGAACTACATCCAGATTGTGTAGAAGACGTTCCTTCTTTGAAGAAGGATTTGGACACAAGGATGGAACGACAATCTCTTGATTGATATTCCTGTTAGTAACTACCTTAGGTAAGAACCCAGGTTTAGTACGCAGAACTACCTTATCTGAGTGAAAAATCAGATAAGGAGAATCACAATGTAATGCTGATAACTCAGAGACTCTTCGAGCCGAGGAAATAGCCATTAAAAACAGAACTTTCCAAGATAACAATTTTATATCAATGGAATGAAGGGGTTCAAATGGAACACCTTGTAAAACGTTAAGAACTAAGTTTAAACTCCATGGCGGAGCAACGGCTTTAAACACAGGCTTGATCCTAGCTAAAGCCTGACAAAAGGCCTGGACGTCTGGATTTTCTGACAGACGCCTGTGTAACAAGATGGACAGAGCTGAAATCTGTCCCTTTAAAGAACTAGCCGATAAACCCTTTTCTAAACCTTCTTGTAGAAAAGACAATATCTTAGGAATCCTAACCTTACTCCAGGAGTAACGTTTGGATTCGCACCAGTATAGGTATTTGCGCCATATTTTATGGTAAATCTTTCTGGTAACAGGCTTCCTAGCCTGGATCAGGGTATCAATAACCGACTCAGAAAAACCACGCTTTGATAAAATCAAGCGTTCAATTTCCAAGCAGTCAGTTTCAGAGAAGTTAGATTTTGATGTTTGAATGGACCCTGTATCAGAAGGTCCTGTCTTAGAGGTAGAGACCAAGGTGGACAGGATGACATGTCCACTAGATCTGCATACCAAGTCCTGCGTGGCCATGCAGGCGCTATTAGAATCACTGATGCTCTCTCCTGTTTGATTTTCGCAATCAATCGAGGAAGCAGCGGGAAGGGTGGAAACACATAAGCCATCCCGAAGTTCCAAGGTGCTGTCAAAGCATCTATCAGAACCGCTCCCGGATCCCTGGATCTGGACCCGTAGTGAGGAAGTTTGGCGTTCTGGCGAGACGCCATGAGATCTATCTCTGGTTTGCCCCAACGTCGAAGTATTTGGGCAAAGATCTCCGGATGAAGTTCCCACTCTCCCGGATGAAAAGTCTGGCGACTCAAGAAATCCGCCTCCCAGTTCTCCACTCCCGGGATGTGGATTGCTGACAGATGGCAAGAGTGAGACTCTGCCCAGCGAATTATCTTTGATACTTCCATCATTGCTAGGGAGCTTCTTGTCCCTCCCTGATGGTTGATGTAAGCTACAGTCGTGATATTGTCCGACTGAAACCTGATGAACCCCTGAGTTGTTAATTGGGGCCAAGCCAGAAGGGCATTGAGAACTGCCCTCAATTCCAGAATGTTTATTGGAAGGAGACTCTCCTCCTGATTCCATAATCCCTGAGTCTTCAGAGAATTCCAGACAGCGCCCCAACCTAGCAGGCTGGCGTCTGTTGTTACGATTGTCCAGTCTGGCCTGCTGAATGGCATCCCCCTGGACAGGTGTGGCCGATAAAGCCACCATAGAAGAGAATTTCTGGTCTCTTGATTCAGATTCAGGGTAGGGGACAAATCTGAGTAATCCCCATTCCACTGACTTAGCATGCACAATTGCAGCGGTCTGAGGTGTAGGCGTGCAAAAGGTACTATGTCCATTGCCGCTACCATTAAGCCGATCACCTCCATGCATTGAGCTACTGACGGGTGTTGAATGGAATGAAGGACACGGCATGCATCTTGAAGCTTTGTTAACCTGTCTTCTGTCAGGTAAATCTTCATTTCTACAGAATCTATAAGAGTCCCCAAGAATGGAACTCTTGTGAGAGGAAAAAGAGAACTCTTCTTTTCGTTCACTTTCCATCCATGCGACCTTAGAAATGCCAGAACTAACTCTGTATGAGACTTGGCAGTTTGAAAGCTTGAAGCTTGTATTAGAATGTCGTCTAGGTACGGAGCTACCGAAATCCCTCGCGGTCTTAGTACCGCTAGAAGGGCACCCAGAACCTTTGTGAAGATTCTTGGGGCCGTAGCCAATCCGAATGGAAGAGCTACAAACTGGTAGTGCCTGTCTAGGAAGGCAAACCGTAGATACCGTTGATGATCTTTGTGAATCGGTATGTGAAGGTAAGCATCTTTTAAATCCACTGTGGTCATGTACTGACCCCTTTGGATCATAGGTAAGATTGTCCGAATAGTTTCCATTTTGAACGATGGAACTCTTAGGAATTTGTTTAGAATCTTTAAATCTAAGATTGGCCTGAAAGTTCCCTCTTTTTTGGGAACCACAAACAGGTTTGAGTAGAACCCTTGTCCTTGTTCCGACCGTGGAACTGGATGGATCACTCCCATTAATAACAGATCTTGTACACAGCGTAGAAACGCTTCTTTCTTTATCTGGTTTGTTGACAACCTTGACAGATGAAATCTCCCTTTTGGTGGAGATAATTTGAAGTCTAGAAGGTATCCCTGAGATATGATCTCCAGCGCCCAGGGATCCTGAACATCTCTTGCCCAGGCCTGGGCGAAGAGAGAAAGTCTGCCCCCCACTAGATCCGGTCCCGGATCGGGGGCTCTCGATTCATGCTGTCTTTGGGGCAGCAGCAGGTTTCCTGGCCTGTTTGCCCTTATTCCAGGACTGGTTAGGTTTCCAGCCTTGCCTGTAACGAGCAACAGCTCCTTCCTGTTTTGGTGCAGTGGAGGTTGATGCTGCTCCTGTTTTGAAATTCCGAAAGGGACGAAAATTAGACTGTCTAGCCTTAGCTTTGGCTTTGTCTTGAGGTAGGGCGTGGCCCTTACCTCCTGTAATGTCAGCGATAATTTCTTTCAAACCGGGCCCAAATAAAGACTGCCCCTTGAAAGGTATATTAAGTAATTTGGACTTAGAA